>NC_090032.1:20285109-20622609 GCF_037176765.1 Anolis sagrei
ATAATATTATAATATATAATATACTACTATTAATATTAATAATACAATATTATAATTTTATATATTATATTACATGTAATATTACAATATAATGGTATAGTACAACATAGTAATATATAATACTGATATTGAACTATGCTAATAATATAATATAATGAATAAATATACAATATTTATAATATTATAATGTAATATACTACTACTAATAATAATAATACAATATTATAATTATATATTTTATATTACATGTAATATTACAATATAACGGTATAGTTATATGTGTCCGGGATTGTGGCGCAGCTGGCTGAGTGTCAGCTGCATTAAGATCACTCTGACCAAAAGGTCATGAGTTCGAAGCCAGCCCGGGCTGGAGTGGGTGTCCAGCCATTGTGTAGCCCGTTGTCGACCTTTGCAACCCGAAAGACAGTTGCATCTGTCAAGTAGGAAAATAAGGGACCACCTTGTGTGGGAGGCTAAATTTAACTAATTTATGAGGCCATAAAGAAAGAAGACTCCGGGGAATGTGGAATGCGGAAGAACTTCATCGGTGTCGTTGATGGACGATGAAAAGCAGCAGCTCCCCTGGCGGCCAGGAAAAAAAGTTAAATAGCCTTTGTCTGTTAAATGTTGTTTGTCAAACTGGCATTGAATGTTTGCCATATATGTGTTTACTGTAATCCGCCCTGAGTCCCCTGCAGGGTGAGAAGGGTGGAATATAAGAACTGTAAATAAATAAATAAATAAATAGTACAATATAGTAATATTTAATACTGATATTGTACTATGCTAATAACATAATATATTGTATGTATATATATATCTTGTAAGCCGCTCTGAGTCCCCTTCGGTGGCAGCATAGAAATGTCGTAAATAAATAAATATTCTCAATTTGCTTCTGACACAATAAATAAATCACCTCGCATAATTATATCTGGTTGCACACCACAACAGAAGATTCTACTCTAAAAGGTTTGGGGCTTTTCTCTGAAAGATCACGCTTTTCAAAAGGTATATTCCAAGAGGTTATGAATGCCAAATCCAAGTCCAAAATGCTTGGTTGAAGATCTCCATCCTCACCTGTTGTACGTATTCGAGAGGTACCGGCGTCGCTTGGGTGAAGCTTTCCAGGTGAATGCCATGAATCGGATCCTCTACGATGATGCAGCCAATGTCAAACCACCTGCAACAAGGAAAAAACCAGTGGTATTAATTGAAGTATATTTCCAAACAGTCAGGTAGCCTCTGAAAGCGATTTACGTACAGATTTTAGAGTTCGAAATTGCCATTTCAATTTTAAAAATTCAGAATATCTCACTTGTCTGGTAGCAGTTCTGCGATAAAATTCTCCACGGACACAGTGGGCTGCTTCTCGTGTATAATTCCCGTCCGTCGCAAGCTGTCGATCCTTTCTTGGGCTCCCTGAAAGATAGCAGAAGGAGTCGGTAGGAAAATGTTGGACTAAATATATAATATAATATTTTATATATATTGTAATAAACACAACCAGTGTTTATTTTAATTTTTTTAATTTATTACATCTGGCCTGGCCATAAGGTTTTACATTCTGTGCGTTATTATTTATATATACTTTATATTAATCATACTGTTTTATTTGCTTATTGCTTTGTTGTTTTTAATCATAGAATCCAAGAGTTGGAAGAGACCTCCTGGGCCATCCAGTCCAACCCCATTCTGCCAAGAAGCAAGAATATTGCATTCAAATCACCCCTGACAGATGGCCATCCAGCCTCTGCTTAAAAGCCTCCAAAGAAGGAGCCTCCACCACACTCCGGGGCAGAGAGTTCCACTGCTGAACAGCTCTCACAGTCAGGAAGTTCTTCCTCATGTTCAGATAGAATCTCCTCTCTTGTAGTTTGAAGCTGTTGTTCCATTGCATCCTAGTCTCCAGGGAAGCAGAAAACAAGCTTGCTCCCTCCTCCTCCCCGTGGCTTCCTCTCACATATTTATACATGACTATCACATCTCCTCTCAGCCTTCTCTTCTTCAGGCTAAACATGCCCAGCTCGTTAAGCCGCTCCTCATAGGGCTTGTTCTCCAGACCCTTGATCATTTTAGTCGCCCTCCTCTGGACACATTCCAGCTTGTCAATATCTCTCTTGAATTGTGGTGCCCAGAATTGCACACAATATTCCAGATGTGGTCTAACCAAAGCAGAATAGAGCATGGGGAGCATGACTTCCTTAGATCTAGACACTATGCTCCTCTTGATGCAGGCCAAAATCCCATTGGCTTTTTTTGCCGCCACATCACATTGTTGGCTCATGTTTAACTTGTTGTCCACGAGGACTCCAAGATCTTTTTCACACGTACTGCTCTCGAGCCAGGCCTCATCGTCCCCCATTCTGTCTCTTTGCATTTCGTTTTTCCTGCCTAAGTGGAGTATCTTGCATTTCTTCCTCTTGAACTTCATTTTGTGAGTTTTGGCCATTCATCTCTCTAATCTGTCAAGATCGTTTTGAATCCTGCTCCTGTCCTCTGGAGTCTTGGCTCTCCCTCCCAATTTGGTGTCGTCTGCAAACTTGATGATCCTGCCTTCTAGCCCTTCATCTAAGTCGTTAATAAAGATGTTGAACAGGACCGGGCCCAGGACAGAACCCTGCTGATGGCACTCCACTTGTCACTTCTTTCCAAGATGAAGAGGAAGCATTAGTGAGCACTCTATGTGTTCGTCCACTTAACCAATTCCAGATCCACCTCACCGTAGTTTTGCCTCGCCCACATTGGACTAGTTTCCTTGCCAGAAGGTCGTGGGGGACCTTGTCAAAGAAGGCCTTCCTGAAATCCAGGTACGCTACATCCACGCATCTACCCAGCTTGTAACTCTATTGGAAAAAGAGATGTGTTGTTGGGCTTGGCCTCATGTAAGCCGCCCCGAGTCCCCTTGGGGAGATAGTGGCGGGGTATAAATAAAGATATTATTATTATAATTATAATATAATATTTATAATAAACTGTCTCGAATCACCTCCGGGCTGAGAAGGGTGGTATACAAGTATAGCAAATAAATAAATAAATGTAATGTAATGTAATGCAATATAATTTATTTATTTTATTTTCTAATTTATTTATCGTGTCAGGGCAACCAGTCGATTATATTACATTTCTAACAGAACAAAGCAAACAGACAAAATACGAAAATAATGAGTTTGGTAGTTGATTAAATGTCCTTTGACCAGTCTCTGGCCATTTGGAGTGCTTATGGTGTTGCCGCAAGGAGGTCCTCCCTTGTGAATGTGGCTGGGCTCATGTTGCATTGCAGCAGGTGGTCAGTGGTTTGCTCCTCTCCGCACTCACATGTCATGGACTCCACTTTGTGGCCCCATTTCTTGAGGTTGGCTCTGCATCTCATGGTGCCAGAGCGCAGTCTGTTCAGTGCCTTCCAAGTCGCCCAGTCTTCTGTGTGCCCAGGGGGGAGTCTCTCATCTGGTATCAGCCATGGATTGAGGTGCTGGGTTTGAGCCTGCCACTTTTGGACTCTCGCTTCCTGAGGTGTTCCAGCGAATGTCTCTGTGGATATAAGAAAACTATGTCTAGATTTAAGTCGTTGACGTGCTGGCTGATACCAAAACAGGGGATGAGCTGGAGATGTCTCTGCCTTGGTCCTTTCACTATTGGCTGCTCCTTCCCGGCGGATGTCAGGTGGTGCAATACCGGCTAAGCAGGGTAATTTCTCCAGTGGTGTAGGGCGCAGACACCCCGTGATAATGCGGCATGTCTCATTAAGAGCCACATCCACTGTTTTAGTGTGCTGAGATGTGTTCCACACTGGGCATGCATACTCAGCAGCAGAGGAGCATAGCGCAAGGGCAGATATCTTCAGTGTGTCTGGTTGTGATCCCCAGGTTGTGCCAGTCAGCTTTCGTATGATATTGTTTCTAGCACCCACTTTTTGCTTGATGTTCAGGCAGTGCTTCTTGTAGGTGAGAGCACGGTCCAAAGTGACTCCCAGGTATTTGGGTGCGCTGCAATGCTCCAGTGGGATTCCTTCCCAGGTCATAATCCTCAGAGCTCGGGATGCTTGTCTGTTCTTGAGATGAAAGGCACATGTCTGTGTTTTAGATGGATTCGGGATCAGCTGGTTTTCCCTATAGTAGGCAGTAAGAGCACCTAGAGCTTCGGAGAGCTTCTGTTCTACCATCTCAAAGCTCCCTGTTTGAGCGGTAATGGCACGATCATCAGCATAGATGACACTCTCTGTCCCTTCTGGCAGTGGGTGGTCATTTGTGTAGATGTTGAACATGGATGGAGCGAGCACGCTCCCCTGAGGCAGGCCGTTCTTCTGTTTCCGCCATCTGCTTCTCTGGCCCTGGAACTCAACAAAAAAGCTCCTGTTTTGTAGCAGGTTTCCTATGAGGCGGGTGAGGTGGTCTTCCTTTGTGATATTATACATTTTTCTCAGGAGGAGGCGGTGGTTCACAGTATCATAGGCTGCTGACAGGTCTATGAAGACAGCTCCCCTGATTGCTGCCTTTCAAAGCGGAGTCAGGTTCAGCACTTGCGATGTGCAGCTTCTGCCTTTTCCACAGAAGCGACCACCATGCAAGCAAGCATGCAATATAATACTACTAATAATAATACAATATTATAATTATATATTTTATGTTACATGCAATATTACTACTAATATTACGATATAAAGGTATAGTACAATATAGTAATATATAATACAGGATAATGTTATAGTATAATGTAATATATAATATTAATATTGATAATAATATATTGTATTTACATTTTACTTGTAAGCCACTCTGAGTCCCCTTTGGCGTGAGAAGGGCGGCATATATATTTCGTAAATAAATAAATATATTGATATTGTACTATGCTAATAACTTAATATATTGTAGGTATATATATCTTGTAATCCGCTCTGGAGTACAACACTGACTTCAACTCCTAATCTAAGGCCTATGAGATTTATGGAGTCTTAGATATGTGGAAGGCACCAAGGCTGTCAATTCCCATCAAAAGAGCTGATTAACAAATTGTCACAAACACTCACTTTCAAACCGGCTGCGTAGCCCACGGGTTGTGGGGCAATATTGGACTGTCCGGCTTCTCCAGTGACGGTGGCCATCCCGAAAACCTCCTGGAAAGCGTCTCTCACCGCTGTAACCTTGACCTCTTTGACCGAGGTGACTACGATGTCCAGTTCCCCGCCAGATCCTGTAACGTAAGGATAAACTCAATTATCTATCCATCCATCCATCCATCCATCCATCCATCCATCTATCTATCTCCATCATTGTTTGAGCTCACAGTGCTCTCTGGATGTAGGTGAACTACAACTCCAAAACTCAAAGTCAACGCCCACCAAACCCTTCCAGTATTTTCTGTTGGTCATGGGAGTTCCGTGTGCCAAGTTTGGTTCAATTCCATCATTGGTGGAGTTTAAAATATTCTTTGATTGTAGGTGAACTATAAATCCCAGCAACTACAACTCCCAAATGAAGGTCTATTTCCCCCAAACTCCACCAGTGTCCACATTTGGACATATTGAGTATCCGTGCCAAGTTTGGTCCTGATTCATCATTGTTTGAGTCCACAGTGCTCTCTGGATGTAGGTGAACTACAATTCCCAAACTCAATGCCCACCAAACCCTTCCACTTTTTCTGTTAGTCATGTGAGTTCTGTGTGCCAAGTTTGGTTCAATTCCATCATTGAATTCCACCAATTCCATCATTGGTGGAGTTCAAAATACTCTTTGATTGTAGGCGAACTACAAATCCCTACAACTACAACTCCCAAATGTCAAGGTCTATTTTCCCCAAACTCCACCAGAGTTCACATTTGGGCATATTGAGGATTCGTGCCAAGTTTGGTCCGGATCCATCATTGTTGCGCTCTCTGGATGTAAGTGAACTACAACTCCCAAACTCAAAGTGAATGCCCACCAAACCCTTCCAGTATTTTCTGTTAGTCATGTGAGTTCTGTGTGCCAAGTTTGATTCAATTCCATCATTGAATTCCACCAATTCAATCACTGGTGGAGTTCAAAATACTCTTTGATTGTAGGTGAACTACAAATCCCTGCAACTACAACTCCCAAATATCAAGGTCTATTGCCCCTAAACTCCACCAGTGTTCACATTTGGGCATATTGAGGATTCGTGCCAAGTTTGGTCCGGATCCATCATTGTTGCACTCTCTGGATGTAGGTGAACTACAACTCCCAAACTCAAAGTGAATGCCCACCAAACCCTTCCAGTATTTTCTGTTAGTCATGGGAGTTCTGTGTGCCAAGTTTGATTCAATTCCATCATTGAATTCCACCAATTCCATCATTGGTGGAGTTCAAAATACTCTTTGATTGTAGGTGAACTATAAATCCCTGCAACTACAACTCCCAAATATCAAGGTCTATTTTCCTCGAACTTCACCAGTGTTCACATTTGGGCATATTGAGGATTCGTGTAGAGTTTTGTCCAGATCCATCATTGGGTTGTTGTAGGTTTTTTCGGGCTGTATGGCCATGGTCTAGAGGCATTCTCTCCTGACGTTTCGCCTGCATCTATGGCAAGCATCCTCAGAGGTAGTGAGATCTGTTGGAACTGCTCTTCTTCCTCCTGGCAAACTTCATCTCTCAGCACGTACAGCTTCATTGTTGTGGTCTCTGAATATAGGTGAACTACAACTCCCAAACTCAAGGTCAATGCCCATCAAACCCTTCCAGTATTTTCTGTTAGTCATGGGAGTTCTGTGGTGCCAAGTTTGGTTCAATTCCATCATTGGTGGAGTTCAAAATACTCTGATTGTAGGTGAACTGTAAATCCCAGCAACTACAACTCCCAAATGTCAAGGCCTATTGCCCCTAAACTCCACCAGTGTTCACATTTGGGCATATTGTGGATTTGTGCCAAGTTTGGTCCAGATCCATCATTGTTTGAGTCCACAGTGATCTCTGGATGTAGGTGAACTGCAACTCCCAAACTCAAGGTCAACGCCCACCAAACCCAGTATTTTCTGTTGGTCATGTGAGTTCTGTGTGCCAAGTTTGGTTCAATTCCATCATTGAATTCCACCAATTCCATCACTGGTGGAGTTCAAAATACTCTTTGATTGTAGGTGAACTATAAATCCCTGCAACTACAACTCCCAAATGTCAAGGTCTGTTTTCCTCGAACTTCACCAGTGTTCACATTTGGGCATATTGAGGATTCGTGTAGAGTTTGGTCCAGATCCATCATTAGGTTGTTGTAGGTTTCTTCGGGCTGTATGGCCATGGTCTAGAGGCATTCTCTCCTGACATTTCGCCTGCATCTATGGCAAGCATCCTCAGAGGTAGTGAGGTCTGTTGGAACTGCTCTTCTTCCTCCTGGCAAACTTCATCTCTCAGCTTGTGCAGCTTCATTGTTGTGCTCTCTGGATATAGGTGAACTACAACTCCAAAACTCAAGGTCAACGCCCACCAAACCCTTCCAGTATTTTCTTTTAGTCATGGGAGTTCTGTGTGCCAAGTTTGGTTCAATTCCATCGTTGGTGGAGTTCAAAATACTCTTTGATTGTAGGTGAACTATATATCCCAGCAATATATCTATAACTATATATCCCAGTTGTGTACCTTCCAGTTTGTGCCCAACTTATGGCAAACTGTAAGGAAAACAACAACTAGAATGACACCTTGCTCGGCTTGCAAGTATGACTTACTGATATACGGAGCCATGCCGGGGTCCAATGTCGTGATCATGGTTTCCACCGAGTGCTTGGTTTTATCAAGCACCGACTTCACCATCGGGTTTCCGGCCACTCCCTGCAGGAGAAAATAATAACAATAAATATATGTGTATTTATTCTGAAAGCCAAAACCAAGGTTACGACAACATCTATTATAGAACTCCAGTATGCTGATGACAACGTTGTCTGTGCACATTCAGAAGACCTAAAAGCCACTCTAAACATCTTTGCAGAAGCATACGAGAAGCTCGGCCTGTCACTGAACATCAAGAAAAGCAAAGTGCTCATCCAGAAGTCACCAGCCAACCCCTCTCCAATGCCAAACATACAGCTTAATGCTGTAACATTAGAAAATGTGGACCATTTCCGCTCCCTTGGCAGCCACCTCTCCACAAAAGTCAGCATTGACACTGAAATACAACACCGCCTGAGCTCTGTGAGTGCATTTTTCCAAATGAAGCAGAGAGTGTTTGAGGACCGGGACATCCGTAGGGAGACCAAGGGGCTTGTCTATAAAGCTATTGTCCTCCCAACTCTGCTATATGCCTGCGAAACGTGGACTGTCTACAGACGTCACATGCAACTCCTGGAACGATTCCATCAGCGCTGTCCCCCGAAAAATCCTGTTATTGTTTTCTGTCGGAACCTGGCAGAGTGCCGAAGCCATTGCCCAGCTCTCCTGTTTTGACTGATCTCTTCTAGTCTATCTCTTGGCTCGTTATCTACTTGCTCATTAATTTCTGCAGGTGCCGAGCTATTTTCATGTTCTCTCTCATGGGAACCAGGGTAATAGCCCAGCAAAGTCCATAAAAACAAAGTCAAACTTCCCAATTAAAATGCAAGAAATCGGGAAACATGAATCCAAGGCATGAATATAAAAGCAGAGAACAAAACCATGAAACAAAGGCACTTAAACATGTATTTTCCAAGCAAAGTTTCCATGAACTAGGACAAGGCCTTGACTTGATTCCAAGCAATGCTTCATCTGACTACATATCCTGTACTTGGGACTATTATCTCCTCGTTAGCTGTGTCTCTAGAGCTCAGAAATTGGTTTCACTTTAGCTGAGAATCTCCTATCTTTTTCTCTCGGAGCCTGGCAGATCGCCGAAGCCACTGCTCGGCTCTTCTGCTTTGACTGATCTCCTCCCATCTATCTATTTGCTCGGCCAGGTGCCGAGCTATTTTCATGCTCCCTATTATGGGAACTCTCTGGTAACAATTCAGAAAGCACACCATCATCCCCACACACACCCCGAAACACAATCACAGGCTGAACTCCAACAGTCAGAGATGCCAGCTAAACTTCAGGAGAGAATGCTACATAAACATGGCCATACAGCTCAATACACTCACAGCTTTGTGTTTTGCTGCCTTGCTCTAAAGAAGATACACACTTACTTTGATGAAGCCCCAAAGTCCGCCTCCGGCCGCAGTCTCGCCATGCAAGTCCGCCACCCGGGGGTCTTCGCGTTCCTCCGGGAAAGTAATGGAAGAGGGTCCGCCGGGACCGGGAACCAAGGACGGCGGCATTGGCGCCTGTTGTGACACAGGGCTTGTCAAGACGCCTGCAAACCAAGAACCGACAAAGAATGTTACAGTCCGTCCTTCTGTTGCTGAATGCAAACACTGCAAACGACAGACAGACTTCAGTTTGGAGGAGGGCGGACCATGGACGATGGGACTTGAAGTACCTCCACTCACTTCCTGAGACCATTGCGGCCTTCATCCGATGACTGATCAAGACCAAACTTGGCACACATAACCCCCATGACCGCATTTACGTCCTGGTGAGGTTGGGAAGTACAGACAATGAATGATGGGATTTGTAGTACTTTCCAACCCTTCGGTTCCCACAGACCACTATGGGCCCCCCCACAAAGACCAAAATTGCCACACAGAGCCTCCATAACCCACTCTGCATCAGTTTGAGGGAGGGTGAACCATGGATGATGGGACTTGAAGTACCTCCACTCACTTCCTGAGACCGTTGCGGCCCTCATCCGATGACTGATCAAGACCAAACTTGGCACACATAACCCCCATGACCGCATTTACGTCCTGGTGAGGTTGGGAAGTACAGACAATGAATGATGGGATTTGTAGTACTTTCCAACCCTTCGGTTCCCACAGACCACTATGGGCCCCCCCACAAAGACCAAAATTGCCACACAGAGCCTCCATAACCCACTCTGCATCAGTTTGAGGGAGGGTGAACCATGGATGATGGGACTTGAAGTACCTCCACTCACTTCCTGAGACCGTTGCGGCCCTCATCCGATGACTGATCAAGACCAAACTTGCCCCACATAACCCCCATGACCGCATTTACGTCCTGGTGAGGTTGGGAAGGACAGACAATGAATGATGGGATTTGTAGTACTTCCAAATCCTTCGGTTCCCACAGACCACTATGACCCCCCCCCCACAAAGACCAAACTTGCCACACAGAGCCTCCATAACCCACTCTGCATCCTACTTCAGTTTGGAGGAGGGGGGACCATGGATGATGGGACTTGAAGTACCTCCACTCACTTCCTGAGACCGTTGCCACCCTCATCCAATGACTGAAAAAGACCAAACTTGGCATATAGAGCCCCCATAACCCCCTCTACATCCTGGTACAATTTGGAGGAGGATGGGCCATGGATGATGGGACTTGAAGTACCTTCACTCACTTACCGAGACCGCTGCGATCCTCATGCAATGACTGATCAAGATCAAACTTGGCACACACAGCCCCCATGACCCACTCTACATCTTGGTGCTGTTTGGAGGAGGATGGACTATGGATGATGGGACTTAAAGTACCTTCACTCACTTCCCAAGACCGCTGCGACCCTCATGCAATGACTGATCAAGATCAAACTTGACACACACAGCCCCCATGACCCACTCTACATCTTGGTGCTGTTTGGAGGAGGACGGACCACGGATGATGGGACTTGCAGTACCTTCACTCACTTCCTGTGACCACAGCAAGACTCATCCAATTACCAATAAAGACCAAACTTGGCACAGAGAGCCCCCATGGCCAACTCAACATTCTGGTGCGGTTTGGGGAGGTCGGACTATGGATGATGGGACTTGCAGTACCTTCACTCACTTTCTGAGACTCCTGCGACCCTCATCCAATGACTGATCAAGACAAAACTTGGCACACAGAGACCCCATGAGCCACTCTACATCCTGGTACTGTTTGGAGGAGAATGGACCATGGATGATGGGACTTGAAGTATCTTCACTCACTTCCCGAGACCGCTCTGACCCTCATGCAATGACTGATCAAGATCAAACTTGACACACAGAGCCCCCATGACCCTCTCTACATCCTGGGAAGGAAGGAAGGAAGGAAAGAAAGGTAGAGAAGGAAGAAAGGAGAAAAGGAAATAAAAAAGTGAAAGAGAAAAGGAAGGAGAGAAGGAATGAAAGAGAGAAAGAGGGAGGGAAGGAAGAGGGAAAAGAAAGGTAGAGAAGGAAGAAAGGAGAGAAGGAATGAAAGAGAGAAGGAGGGAGGCAAAGAAGGAAAGAATTAAAGAAAGAAAGGGAAGGAAGGAAGGAGAGAAGGAAATAAAATGTGAAAGAGGGAAAGAAAGGAGAGAAGGAACAAAAGAGAGAAAGAGGGAGGGAGGGAAGGAAGGAAAGAAAGGTAGAGAAGGAAGGAAGAAGGAAATAAACAAGTGAAAGAGGAAAGGAAGGAGAGAAGGAACAAAAAAGAGAAAGAGGGAAGGAAGGAGAGAAGGAATGAAAGAGAGAAAAGGGGAAGGAAAGAAAGAAAGGTAGAGAAGGAAGGAAGGAGAGAAAAAAAGTGAAAGAGGGAAGGAAGGAGAGAAGGAACAAAAAAGAGAAAGAGGGAAGGAAGGAGAGAAGGAATGAAAGAGAAAGAGGGAAGGAAGGAAAGAAAGAAAAGTAGAGAAGGAAGGAAGGAGAGAAAAAAAGTGAAAGAGGGAAGGAAGGAGAGAAGGAACGAAAGAGAAAGAGGGAGGGAAGGAAGGAAGGAAAGAAAGGTAGAGAAGGAAGGAAGGAGAGAAGGAAATAAACAAGTGAAAGAGGAAAGGAAGAAGAGAAGGAATGAAAGACGAGAAAGAGGGAAGGAAGGAAAGAAAGAAAGGTAGAGAAGGAAGGAAGGAGAGAGAAAAAAGTGAAAGAGGGAAGGAAGGAGAGAAGGAATGAAAGAGAAAGAGGGAAGGAAGGAAAGAAAGAAAGGTAGAGAAGGAAGGAAGGAGAGAAAAAAAGTGAAAGAGGGAAGGAAGGAGAGAAGGAATGAAAGAGAAAGAGGGAGGGAAGGAAGGAAGGAAGGAAAGAAAGGTAGAGAAGGAAGGAAGGAGAGAAGGAAATAAACAAGTGAAAGAGGAAAGGAAGAAGAGAAGGAATAAAAGAGAGAAAGAGGGAAGGAGGAAGGAAAGAGACAAGGAAGGATGGAACCAAAGATCAAAGGAAGCGAGAAAAGAAACAGAGTAGGAAGAAGGAAAAGAAAAAGAGGGAAGGAAGGAACGAAAGAAAGGAGAGAAAGAGGGAGGGAAGGTTGGCCACAGCAACGCGTGGTGGGTGCAGCTAGTGATAAATAAACCTAGAAAAGAAAATCTCATTTATACCTGTGACAGAAGGAGCCGAAAACGAGGGCATCAGCGGCGTCTGAGGCGCTCGCCCCGCGTGTCCTTTCGTGATGTCGTAAGTCGAGCTGATAGAAAAGCCGGAGATGGGGGGCCCGCTCGGTGGGGCAGAGAGCACTGGGCCCGGAGTGGAGCTTAAGGGGGGAGCGGATGGGAAGGGGGGCATGGGGCTGCTGAAAGAGGAAGTCATGGGGGGGACGGCGGGGAAAGGACCCCCCGAAACAGTCACCGAGGGCGCAAAGGGCAAAGGCGGAGGAGGAAGAGGGCCCGCGGAGGGAAGAGGGGAAACCACGGGTGGCAACGGTGAGGCGAAGGTCTGGGCAGGAAACGTGGGGGTCACCAGCGTCTTTGGGGGCGCAGTCGCACTGGCTGGAGCTGCAGAGGAGAACAGAGAGAAAAGAATTGGTCTAGGGCTGCTTGGGAACCCCCCGGTCGCTCAGTGGGCTGCTGAATTTGCTGACTGAAACGTCGGCGGTTAGAAACCAGGGAGGAGGGTGAGCTCCCATTGTTAGCCCCAGCTTCTGCCAACCTAGCAGTTCGAAAACATGCAAATATGAGTAGATCATTGGGGGTAAGACAACAAGAAGTGAAAGTGATCTGGTATATTATGAGTATTATTATTTTATAACATAATAATATTACGTTATAATACAATAATATATTTTAATAATATATAATAATATATATTATATTATAATATATAATATTATATTATAATAATATATAATAATATATTATAATAATATTATGTTATAATACTAAATAATAATATATTATAATAACATTATGTTATAATATAATAATATTATTATATTATAACAAGGCAGCCCTGAGTAGATCAATGGGGGTAAGACAACAAGAATTGAGAGTGATCTGGTATATTATTATTATTATTATTATTATTATTATTATTATATTAAAGCATAATAATATTACATTATAATATAATATATTCTAATAATATATTTTAATAATATTATGTTATAATATAATAATATTATTATATTATAACAGGGGAGCCTCGGGTGGCGCGGTGGGTTAAAGTGCTGAGCTGCTAAGCTTGTTGACTGGAAGGTCGCAGGATTGAATCCGGGGAGCGGTGTGAGCTTCCCCTGTCAGCCCCAGCTTCTGCCAACCTAGCAGTTCGAAAACATGCAAATGTGAGTAGATCAATGGGGGTAAGACAACAAGAAGTGAGAGTGATCTGGTATATTATGAATAATGTTATTATATTATAACATAATAATCTTTTTTGGTCGTGTCAGGAGTGACTTGGGAAACTGCAAGTTGCTTCTGGTGTGAGAGAATTGGCCGTCTGCAAGGACATTGCCCAGGGGATGCCCGGATGATTTGGTGTTTTTATCATCCCTGTGGGAGGCTTCTCTCATGTCCCTGCATGAGGAGCTGGAGCTGATAGAGGGAGCTCATCCACCTCTTCTGCCAACCTAGCAGTTCAAAAACATGCAAATATGAGTAGATCAATGGGGGTAAGACAACAAGAAGTGAGAGTGACCTGGTATGTTATTAATATTTTTGTTATATTATGACATAATAATATTATGTAATAATATAATAATATATTTTAATAATATATAATTATATATAATTATAATATATTATAATATATTATAATAATATATAATAATATATTATTATAAGATATAATAATATTATGTTATAATATAATTAATAATATTATATTGTAACAGGGGAGCCCCCAGTGGCACAGTGGGTTAAAGTGCTGAGATTCTAAGCTTGTTGACCGAAAGGTCGCAGGATTGAATCCGGGGAGCGCTGTGAGCTTCCGCTGTCAGCCCCAGCTTCTGCCAACCTAGTAGTTCAAAAGCATGCAAATGTGAGTAGATCAATGGGGGTAAGACAACAAGAAGTGAGAGTGATCTGGTATATTATGAATATTATTATTATATTAGAACATAATAATATTACATTATAATATAATATATTCTAATAATATATTTTAGTAATATTATGTTATAATATAATTAATATTATTATATTATAACAGGGGAGCCCCCGGTCGCACAGTGGGTTAAAGCGCTGAGATGCTAAGCTTGTTGACTGAAAGGTCGCAGGTTTGAATCCGGGGAGCGGTGTGAGCTTCCCCTGTCAGCCCCAGCTTCTGCCAACCTAGCAATTTGAAAACATGCAAATATGAGTAGATCAATAGGTACCGCTCCGGTGGGAAGGTAACGGCTCTCTATGCAGTCATGCCGGCCACATGACCTTGGAGGTGTCTACGGACAATGCCAGCTCTTTGGCTTAGAAACAAAAATGAGCACCAACCCCCAGAGTCAGACACGACTGGACTTAATGTCAAGGGGAAACCTTTACCTTTACCTTTTAGGGCTCCTTTTGGGCCAAGAAATCGTTACACAACCCCAGCTATATAAAATAGGTAAGTACGAAGTCCCCGAGTTACAGACATCCAACTTACAAATGGGTCCTAGTTAAGAACGGGGCTAAGACAACAAGAAGTGAGAGTGATCTTGTATATTATTATTATTATTATTATATTATAACAACAATAGATATGGTGTATGTGTGTGTGTATGTGTATATGTATATTTATTTATTTATTATTTATTTATTTGCTGCATTTATTAACCGCCGCTCTCAGCCCTGAGGCGACTTGCGGCGGTGTACAATATACAAAAAGAGACAGTTTACAATGAGCCAACATGACAAAAACTAACATATCACTACTACACAGACATCTAATTACACTAAAATAATCCGCTTCGTCTTATCGTAGAATCATAATCCGTCTCGTAGTCATATTCCGTTCCAGTTGTCATTTCCAGTTACTGTAGCACTTAATTAAATGCCTTCTCGAATAGCCATGTCTTCAGGCTCTTACGGAAGGACATAAGGGAGGGCGCCTGTCTGATGTCAACAGGGAGGGTGTTCCACAGCCGGGGGGCCACCACTGAGAAGGCCCTCTCCCTCGTCCCCGCCAGGCGTGCCTGTGAGGCAGGCGGGATCGAGAGAAGGGCCTCCCCAGACGATCTCAAGGTCCTCGTGGGCTCATAGGCCGAGATGCGGTCCGAAAGGTATTTTGGGCCAGAACCGTTTAGGGCTTTGTAGGATAACACCAGCACCTTAAATTGGGCCCGGTAGCAGATCGGCAGCCAGTGGAGCTGGAACAGCAAGGGCATTGTATGCTCCCTGCGTCCTGCTCCTGTTAGTAACATGGCTGCCGCGCGCTGGACTAGCTGAAGCTTCCGGGCCGTCTTCAAGGGCAGCCCCACGTAGAGAGCGTTGCAGTAGTCAAGGCGGGATGTGACCAGAGCGTGTACCACCGTGGCCAAGTCAGACTTCCCAAGGTACGGGCGCAGCTGGTGCACAAGCTTTAACTGTGCAAATGCTCCCCTGGTCACCGCTGAAACCTGGGGATCCAGGCTCAACGATGAATATGTGTGCGTATGTGTGTGTGTATATATATATATATATATATATATGTGTGTGTGTGTGTGTGTGTGTGTGTACTAGCCATCCCCTGCCATGTGTTGCTGTGGCCCAGTATGTGTATATGTGTTTTGTGTGTGTATATATTTGTGTATATGTGTATATACATATATATATGTGTGCGTATATAACGGCGCTCCATGCAGTCATGCCGGCCACATGACCTTGGAGGTGTCTATGGACAACGCCGGCTCTTCGGCTTAGAAATGGAGATGAGCACCACACCCCAGAGTCAGACATGACTGGACTTTATGTCAGGGGACTACCTTTACCTTTACCTATATATGTGTATATATGTGGTTTTGCGCATGCGTTGTAATGTATTTTTGTTTTTTGGTTTTTTTAGTCTCTTCTGCTGTGTTTTCCAGTGTTTTTATGAGTGATGGTCACTCGTTGGCCTGATTGGTGTATTGTGTCCAAATTTGGTGTCCATTCGTCCAGTGGTTTTTGAGTTATGTGAGTCCCACAAACGAACATTATATATATATATATATATATATATATATATATATATACATACACACAAGCAGTTACAAAAATCCGACTTAACAAACAACTCCAGATCCATCCATCCATCTATACACACACACACACACACACACACACATATAATTATAATATTGTAATACAATATAATACTAGTAATAATAATTCAATATTATAATTATAATTATATATTTACATTACATGTAATATTACTAATAATATTACAATATAATGATATAGTGCAATATAGTCATATATACTGATATTGTACTATGCTAATAATATAATATATTGTATGAAAATATATATTGTAAGCTGCTCTGAGTCCCCTTCGGGGTGAGAAGGGCGGCATATAAATGCCATAAATAAATAAATAAATAAATATTATATTTTATTTGTGTGTGTGTGTGTGTGTTGTTGTTGTTGTTGTTCATTCGTTCAGTCGTCTCCGACTCTTCGTGACCTCCTGGACCAGCCCACGCCAGAGCTCCCTGTCGGCCGTCACCACCCCCAGCTCCTTCAAGGTCAGTCCAGTCGCTTCAAGGATGCCATCCATCCATCTTGCCCTTGGTCGGCCCCTCTTCCTTTTGCCTTCCACTTTCCCCAGCATCATTGTCTTCTCCAGGCTTTGCTGTCTCCTCATGATGTGGCCAAAGTACTTCAACTTTGTCTCTACTGTGTGTGTGTGTGTGTGTGTGTGTGTATATATACACACACACACACACACACACACACACACAAGCAGTTACAAAAATCCGACTTAACAAACAACTCCAGATCCATCCATCTATACACACACATATATAATCTACCTAATGGGGTGGTGGTGCTTGGTGGAGGCGTTCCAGGGGGAGTCGTCTCTATTCCACTCTCTTCCATCATTTTCTTCTCAATAATACAGACCTTTTAAGAAAAGAGAAAATATTAATGCTGAGACTTTCCAACTGCCCACTTCTAGGCCCAGCTGTGGGTCAAACTATTCATATATTATTCATTATTATTTGAAACAACCATATTTTCACAAACCCGGATGACATCTAGACATTTGATAATCCAACCATGTAATCAATCCAAGTTGTATAGAGGTTTGTGCAATTCTCCAGTATCATTTTGTCAATCAGAAGCTGATCTTTCGTGCCCCTACTTCTTCTATTATTATTATTATAATTTATACCTTGTTTTATCTCTCCCAAAGGAGAGCATTATTATTATTATTATTGTTATTATTATTATTATTATTATTTGAAACACAACAAGATGAGTCCACAGCAGACAAGGTCACTCTGCTGGCTGTTGCATTGGATCACACGTTGGACACTTCCCAAGTGTGATGTATCGGCAAATAATGTGCGCAGATATATATAGGATTCCCCCAGGCAGGAAGCAGCCAGGCTTTGAAGCTGCAAAGCCATTCAATGGTCATCAGGCTGGGCAATGGCAACATTCACACTTGTGTGAAGCAGACCAGAGTTCTTTCTCCCACCCTGGACATCATTCCACAGTTATATATATATATATATATAGAGAGAGAGAGAGAGAGAGAGAGAGGATTCCCCCAGGCAGGAAGCAGCCAGGCTTTGAAGCTGCAAGGCCATTCAGTGCTAATCAGTGGCCACTGATTCAGTGGCCACAGATATAGATAGATAGATAGATATAGATATAAGATTCTCCCAGGGAGGAAGCAGCCAGACTTTGAACCTGCAAGGTCATTCAATGCTAATCAAGGTGCTCAATGGCAAATGACAACATTCACTTTTCCCTCCAGCAGACAAGAGTTCCTTCCCTCACCCTGGACATAATTCCAGAGATATATATATAGGATCCCCCCCAGGCAGGAAGCAGCCAGGCTTTGAAGCTGCAAGGCTGTTCTATGGCATGCCAATACCAACATTCACACTTGCCTCCTGGATATTATTCCACAGAGATATAAACCCCATTTGCCTTGTTTCCAACAGACCTCACAACCTCTGAGGATGCCTGCCACAGATGTGGGCGAAACGTCAGGAGAGAGTGCTTCTGGATCATGGCCAGACAGCCTGGAAATCTCACAGCAACCTATCAATGTATTATTATTATTATTATTATTATTATTATTATCTGCCCACCTCCAGTCCCAGTTGTGACCAACAGAACTTCTAACTTTGAGAATCCCTGACTGCTACTTCAAAACAGATAGATAGAGATATAGGATTCCCCCAGGCAGGAAGCAGCCAGGCTTTGAATCTGCAAGGCCATTCAATGCTAATCTAGCTGGCCAATGGCAACATTCACACTTGCCTCCAACAGACAAGAGTTCCTTCTCCCACCCTGGACATCATTCCACAGAGATAGATAGATAGATAGATAGATAAAGATAGAGATATAGGATTCCTTCAGGCAGGAAGCAGCCAGGCTTTGAAGCTGCAAGGCCATTCAGTGGCCACAGATATAGATAGATAGATAGATAGATAGATAGATAGATAGACCGACAGAGATAGAGATATAGTATTCCCTCAGGCAGGAAGCAGCCAGGCTTTGAAGTTGCAAGGCCATTCAGTGGCCACAAATATAGATAGATGGATAGATAGAGATATAGGATTCCCTCAGGCAGGAAGCAGCCAGGCTTTGAAGCTGCAGATAGATAGACAGATAGATAGATAAAGATAGAGATAGAGATATAGGATTCCTTCAGGCAGGAAGCAGCCAGGCTTTGAAGCTGCAAGGCCATTCAGTGGCCACAGATATAGATAGATAGATAGATAGATCGATATAGGATTCCCTCAAGCAGGAAACAGCCAGGCTTTGAAGCTGCAAGGCCATTCCATGCTAACCTCAAATATAGATAGATAGATAGATATAGATATAAGATACCCCCAAGGAGGAAGCAGCCAGACTTTGAAGCTGCAAGGCCATTCAATGGTAATCAATGCTAATCAAGCAGCATTCCCACTTGCCTCCAACAGACAAGAGTTCTTTCTTCCACCCTGGACATCATTCCACAGATATAGATAGATAGATAGATAGATAGATAGATAGATAGATAGATAGATAGATATAGGATTCCCTCAGGCAGGAAGCAGCCAGGCTTTGAGGCTGCAAGGCCATTCAGTGGCCAGAGATATAGATAGATAGATAGATAGATAGATAGATAGATAGATAGATGACAGATAGACAGAGATAACCTCTGAGGATGCCTGCCACAGATGTGGGCGAAACGTCAGGAGAGAGTGCTTCTGGATCAAGACCAGACAGCCTGGAAATCTCACAGCAACCTATCAATGCATTATTATTATTATTATTATTATTATTATTATTATTATTATTATTATTATTATTATTATTGAATGCTGACAGACTCAATCTGCCCACCTGAAGTCCCAGTTGTGACCAACAGAACTTCTAACTTCGAGAATCCCTGAATTGCTACTTCAAAACCGCGGAGGGCTCCTGGGAGTTGTAGTCCTGTAAACCCGGAAGTCCCGAAGGTGGTGAAGGAGGAGAATGGGCCTGCGGGACTCCATTTCCCACAAGGCACCGCTCCGCGCAGGCGCAGAGGCCTCCTTGCCACGTCTCGCCTGTTGTGCTTCTCTCCTCACTCGGTTCTCCTCAAGGAGGAATTGAGACCTCATGATAAGCCCAATTAAACAAATAAAGGCCAATAAAAGACAACAAAATGAATAATAATGAAACTTTCGGGACTAATTGTCAATAATTAGGATGATAAATTAGATTAAAAAGGCGCCAATCCCCCTCAAGGCCGCTCTTCCCGCGCTTTTTCCTCACCTCAGGCCTCGGCGAGAATGGCGGCGCTGTTGGAGGGATCCCGGTGCCTTCCTTACCGGCTCCAGGCTCTAAAATGGCGAGCCGGGAGCCTCCTCTTTGACCTCAGGCTGCCACGTTCGCTTTCTCCGCCTCTTTCCCCCACTTTGGGCCTTTAAAGCTTTTTTTGGACTTCAACTCCCAGCATGCCTCGCCATTGGGTGACACAGCCGAGGCTTCTGGGAGTTGAAGTCCATATCTCGCAAACCAATATAAGGAATCGCTTGGGCCCTTTAAGGCGTTGTTTGGACTCCAACTCCCGGCATGCCTCGCTATTAAGCGACACGGCGGAGGCTTCTGGGAGTTGAAGTCCAAAACAAGTAGACGGGGAACCACGGGACCGGAAGTGCCTCACATTTCAAGGTTTGTATTGGGTTTTGGAGCAATTGCATCTCCTTATCTGCAATTCCAAAAGAGGGGGAAAGAGAGGTGTGGAGGCCTGAGTGGACACTGGCAAGTCCGCGCATGCGCAGTAACCCGCCTGGATGCCGGCCTTCCTTCCTTTCTCTGACAGGCGCTTCCGGTTTGGAGGGGGCGGAGCCGTGCTTCCGCTTCCGGTTTGGTTTGTGTGAGGCTTCCTTCCGAGGCGAGGATGTGGCTCTTTTCTCGGGACCCGCTCCGGGAGTTTCCTTTCGAGGCCGTCCCGGGAGGAACAGCCCCGCCGCCTTGCCCACTCCCGCCCGGGACAGGCGTCTGGCAGCTCCACCGAGGGAGGAGGAAGGTAGGCCCCAAGGCAGGAGGGGAAGGGAACCCCAAAGGACATCCAG
This sequence comes from Anolis sagrei, assembly GCF_037176765.1. Classification (NCBI taxonomy): domain Eukaryota; kingdom Metazoa; phylum Chordata; class Lepidosauria; order Squamata; family Anolidae; genus Anolis; species Anolis sagrei. The sequence goes on from NC_090032.1 coordinate 20,305,956, forward strand.
ACTGACCCCCTCCTGACATCAAGGAAGATAATCTGATCCTTCCCGACAGATGGCCGTCTAGCAGCTGCTTAATAATAATAATAGATCTATACATTCCTAGAGTTGGAAGGGAGCCCCAAAGGACATCCAGGCTGACCCCCTCCTGCCATCAAGGAAGACACAACCCGATCCCTCCTGACAGATGGCCGTCCAGCCGCTGCTTAATAATAATAATAATAATAATAATAATAATAATAATAGAACAGAACTATACATTCCTAGAGTTGGAAGGGAACCCCCAAAGGCCATCCAGTCTGGCCCCCTCCTGCCATCAAGACAGACACAATCTGATCCCTCCTGATAGATGGCCATCTAGCTGCTGCTTAGCAATAATAATAATAATAATAATAATAATAATAATAGATGTATACATTCCTAGAGTTGGAAAATAGCCCCAAGGGCCATCCAGCCTGACCCCCTCCTGCCATCAAGGCAGACACAACCCGATCCCTCCTGATAGATGGCCGTCCAGGCACTACTTAATAATAATAATAGATCTTTACATTCCTAGAGTTGGAAGAGAACCCCAAAGGCCATCCAGTCTGACCCCCTCCTGCCATCAAGACAGGCACAACCTGATCCCTCCTGATAGATGGCCGTCCAGCCACTACTTAATAATAACAATGGATCTATACATTCCTAGAGTTGGAAGGGAACCCCAAAGGACATCCAGACTGACCCCCTCCTGCCATCAAGAAAGACACAACCCGATCCCTCCCGACAGATGGCCGTCCAGCCACTACTTAATAATAACAATGCATCTATACATTCCTAGAGTTGGAAGGGAACCCCAAAGGACATCCAGTCTGACCCCCTCCTGCCATCAAGACAGGCACAACCTGATCCCTCCTGATAGATGGCCATCTAGCCTCTGCTTAATAATAATAATAGATCCATACATTCCTAGAGTTGGAAGGGAACCCCAAAGGACATCCAGTCTGACCCCCTCCTGCCATCAAGACAGGCACAACCTGATCCCTCCTGATAGATGGCCGTCCAGCCACTGCTTAATAATAATGATAATAATAATAATAATAGATGTGTACATTCCTAGAGTTGGAAGGGAACCCCAAAGGACATCCAGTCTGACCCCCTCCTGCCATCAAGACAGGCACAACTCGATCCCTCCTGACAGATGGCCGTCCAGCTGCTGCTTAATAATAATAATAGATCTATATATTCCTAGAGTTGGAAGGGAACCCCAAAGGACATTCAGCCTGACCCCCTCCTGCCATCAAGACAGACACAACCCTATCCCTCCTGATAGATGGCCATCCAGAGACCCCGAAGGCCGTCCAGTCTGGCCCCCTCCTGCCATCAAGGAAGACACAACCCCATCCCTCCTGATAGATGGCCGTCCAGCCTCTCCTTAGTAATAATAATAATAATAATAATAATAGATCTATATATTCCTAGAGTTGGAAGGGAACCCCAAAGGTCATCCAGCCTGACCCCCTCATGCCATCAAGAAAGACAGTCTGATCCCTCCCGACAGATAGCCATCGAGCTAGACCCCCTCGTGCCATCAAGAAAGACACAACCTGATCCCTCCTGATAGATGGCCTTCCAGCCATGCTTAATAATGATAATAATAATAATAATAGATGTGTACATTCCTAGAGTTGGAAGGGAACCCTAAAGGACATCCAGACTGACCCCCTCCTGTCATCAAGGAAGATACAACCCGATCCCTCCTGATAGATGGCCATCCAGCCATGCTTAATAATAATAATAATAATAATAATAATAATAATAATAGATCTGTACATTCCTAGAGTTGGAAGGGAGTCCAAAAGGCCATCCAGTCTGACCCCCTCCTGCCATCGAGAAAGATAATCTGATCGTTCCCGACAGATGGCTGTCCAGCCACTACTTAATAATAATAATAATAATAATAATAATAATAGATCTATACATTCCTAGAGTTTGAAGAGACCCCAAAGCCAACACACTGTCTGTCCAGCTGCTGCTCAATCTCTCTTTTCCTGCCATTGGAATAGATGACTCTGTTGTGTCCCAGTCTTCTCCTCTGTCTCAGCCTTGTTTGTTTGTTTGTTTACTTGTTTGTTTGCCAGGCCACGGGGGAGCAAGTGTCCCTCTTCATCCACGACGTGAAGCCCAACGCCGAGGAGCAGACCCAGCTGGCCAAGGCGGCCTTCAAGCACCTCAAGACCCTACGGCACCCCAATATCCTCTCCTACATCGACGGGTTGGAGGTAAAGCATTGAGGACTAGAGACTTGGGAGCGGAACTGCTTTCCCATGTGTTTACGTCTTTGTTTATATCCCGTCCAGAATATGGAGAGGTTTGCGATATGTTAATTGCATCTTAAAGCCTAATACAGTGCAAGGAAAAAAGGGAGGCAAGGAAAGGAAGGAAATAATAATAATAATCAATAATCAATAATTATTATTCTTGATATTCATTATTAATTAATTGTTGCTGTATATTATATTGTAATTAATATTGTAATTAATATTATATTGTAATTAATATATTGTAATTATTATAAAATAATATAATAGTTAATTGTTATATTATAATTAATAATTATTGATTAATTATAGTTATTATTGATATTCATTATTGATTAATTGTTGCTATTATATTATAATTAATATTATATTGTAATTATTATAAAATAATATAATAGTTGTCATATTATAATAATTATTGATTAATTATAGTTATTATTGATATTAATTATTGATTAATTGTTGCTATTATATTATAATTAATATTATATTGTAATTATTATAATATAATATGACAATTAATTGTTATATTATAATTAATACTTATTGATTAATTATAGTTATTATTGATATTAATTATTGATTAATTGTTGCTATTATAATTAATATTATATTGTAATTATTATGAAATAATATAATAGTTAATTGTTATATTATAATAATTATTGATTAATTATAGTTATTGATATTAATTATTGATTAATTGTTGCTATTATAATTAATATTATATTGTAATTATTATAATATAATATAATAGTTAATTGTTATATTATAATGTGTAATTATTGATTAATTATAGTTATTATTGATATTAATGATTGATTAATTAATTGGGTTGTTGTAGGTTTTTCCGGGCTATATGGCCATGTTCTAGAGGCATTTTCTCCTGACGTTTCGCCTGCATCTATGGCAAGCATCCTCAGAGTAGTGAGGTCTGTTGGAACTAGGGAAAGGGGTTTATATATCTGTGGAATGACCAGGGTGGGACAAAGGACTCCTGTCTGCTGGAGCTAGGTGTGAATGTTTCAACTGACCACCTTGATGTGCATTTGATGGCCTGGCAGTGCCTGGGGCAGTCTTTTGTTGAGAGGTGATTAGATGTCCCAAATTGTTTTCTCTCTGATGTTTTGCTGTAATTTTAGAGTTTTTTAATACTGGGAGCCAGATTTTTTGTTCATTTTGATGGTTTCCTCCTTTCTGTTGAAACTATCCACATGCTTGTGGATTTCAATGGCTTCTCTGTGCAGTCTGACCTGGTGGTTGTGAGAGTGGTTAATTAATTATTGCTATTATATTATAACTAATATTATATTGCAAGTATATATTTTTCGGGCTACACAGCCACGTTCAAGAAGCATTCCCTCCTGACGTTTCGCCTGCATCTATGGCAAGCATCCTCAGAGGTAGTGAGGTCTGTTGGAACTAGGAAAAATGGGTTTATATATCTGTGGAATGACCAGGGTGGGACAAAGAACTCTTGTCTGTTGGAGCTAGGTGTGAATGTTTCAACTGACCACCTTGATGAGCATTTGATGGCCTGGCAGTGCCTGGGGCAATCTTTTGTTGAGAGGTGATTAGATGTCCCAGATTGTTTCCTCTCTGTTGTTGTGCTGTGGATTTCAGTGGCTTCTCTGTGTAGTCTGACATGGTGGTTGTGAGTGTGGTTAATTAATTATTGCTATTATATTATAATTAATATTATATTGTAAGTATATATTTTTCGGGCTAGAAGCATTCTCTCCTGACGTTTCGCCTGCATCTACGGCAAGCATCCTCAGAGGTTGTGAGGCTCCCTTTCTTTGCTTTGCCAGACGGAGAAATGCCTGCACGTGGTGACGGAGCCCGTGACGCCGCTGCCGGCTCACCTGGAGTCGCGAACGGGCGAAGGGAGGGGACTGAGCGAGCTGGAGGTCTCTTGGGGTCTCCATCAGATCGTGGTGAGTCAGTGAGCGGTGAGTCGGGGGCGCAGGACTGAAGACCGACAGGTCGCAGGTTCGAATCCGGGGTGAGCTCCCTCTGTCAGCTCCAGCTCCCCACGCGGGGACATGAGAGAAGCCTCCCACAAGGATGGGAAAACATCAAAACGTCCGGGCAACGTCCCCTGGGCAACGTCCTTGCAGACGGCCAATTCTCTCACACCAGAAGCGACTTGCAGTTCCAAACCTTAAGCACTGCTTTCCGCTTTCTCTCTCGTCCTGCAGAAAGCTCTCAGTTTCTTGGTGAACGACGGCCACTTGGTCCACAGCAACGTCTGCACCTCCTCCGTCTTCGTGGACCGCGCCGGCGAATGGAAACTGGGCGGTTTGGAGTACATGTGCCCAGCGCAAAGCGAGGGTCTCACGCTGCGGAAGGGGGTCCCCGAGCTGGAGAAGTACGACCCGCCCGAGATGGGCGAGAGCGACAAAAGCGGTGGCGGGGAGAAATGGTGAGTGTATCCGTCTCATTTTCCCAGGTGCGGTCGAAATAAAGAAACCCATAACTCACTCCTACGACATCCTGGGAGTTATAGTTTTACAAGGCCAAGAGTGCCGGTGTATGCCAAACTTTAACTCCCATTGCACTATGTAATACTATGGTTTCTGTTCCTGGGTTATAAGTGTCACCTCCTAATTGGTTCTATCATAACAACACAGGAAAAGTTTACTGAACTCCCAAAAACTGTTTTTACGAGAGGGACATCTCGCTATACATTATATTATTATATAAAATAATACATTATTTTATATACATTACATTATATTATTACATTATATTATTATATAAATATTATATTAGTATATAAATATAATATTATAAATAATAATAATAAATAATATTATATTATTATATAATATAAATAATTAAATATATATAAATTAAATAATAATAAATAATATTATATTATTATATAAATATTATATTGTTACATTATATTATTATATAAAATAAATTTATTATTATTATTTATATATTTATTATTATATATTTATTATTATATATTTATTATTTATTATTATATTATTTATATTATTATTATACTATAATTTTATAATAATATCACATAATATAATAATAATATTTTACACTATGTAACATGATTTTGTTCCTGGGTAGCACGTTACATTATATTATTATATAAAATAAATTTATTGTTTATATAATTATTATAATATATATATTATATATTATTTATTATTATATTATTTATATTATTATTATACTATAATTTTATAATAATATCATATAATATAATAATCATATATTACACTATGTAACATGATTTTGTTCCTGGGTAGCACGTTACATTATATTATTATATAAAATAAATTTATTATTATATATTTATATAATTATTATAATATATATATATTATTTATTATTATATTATTTATATTATTATTATACTATAATTTTATAATAATATCATAGAATATAATAATCATATATTACACTATGTAACATGATTTTGTTCCTGGGTCAGAAATGTCATTTCCTAATTGGTTCTATCATAACAACACAGGAAAAGTTTACTAAACTGCAAAAAAACTGTTTTTACGAGAGCACGTTACATTATATTATTATATTAAATAAATATATTATTTATTATTATATAATATTGTGACTTTTTATTATTATTATCATGATTATACTATAGTCTTATAATTATATTATTATAAGTATAATTATGATTATGTAATTATATTATTATTATTAATAATATATTACACTATATAACATGATTTTGTTCCTAGGTCATAAATGTCATTTCTTCATTGGTTCTATCATAACAACACTGGAAAAGTTTACTGAACTGCAAAAAACTGTTTTTTATAGTATATAATATATAAATATATTATTTATTATTATGCAATATTATGAGTTTATATTATTATTATACTATAATTTTATAATTATATTATTATTATTAATAATAATATATTACACTATGTAATATGACTTTGTTCCTGTTTTTACGAGAGCATGTTACCTTATATTATTATATCAAATAAATATAATATTTATTATTATATAATATTATGATTTTATACTATTATTATTCTATAATTTTATATTTATATAATATGACTTTTTATTATTATTATACTATAATTTTATAATTATATTATTAATAATAATAATAATAATAATATATTACACTATGTAATATGATTTTGTTCCTGTTTTTACAGGAGCATGTTACATTATATTATATAAAAATATATTATTTATTATTATACAATATTATGACTTTATATTATTATACTATAATTTTATAATTATATTATTATTATTAATAATAATAATAATAATAATATATTACACTATGAAATATGATTTTGTTCCTGTTTTTACAGGAGCGTGTTACATTATATTATTTAAAAATATATTATTTATTATTATACAATATTATGACTTTATATAATTATACTATAATTTTATAATTATATTATTATTAATATTAATATTAATATTAATATTAATAATGTATTACACTATGTAACATGATTTTGTACCTGGGTCATAAATGTCATTTCCTAATTGTTTCTATCATAACAACCCAGGAAAAGTTTACTAAACTGCAAAAAAACATTTTTATGAGCGCACGTTACATTATATTATTATATAAAATAAATATATTATTTATTATTATGCAATATTATGAGTTTATATCATTATACTATAATTTTATAATTATATTATTGTTATTATTATTATTATTATTATTAATAATAATAATATATTACACTATGTAACATGATTTTGTTCCTGGGTCATAAATGTCATTTCCTAATTGGTTCTATCATAACAACACAGGAAAAGTTTACTAAACTGCAAAAAACTGTTTTTACGAGAGCACGATACATTATATTATTATATTAAATAAATATATTATTTATTATTATATAATACTAGCTGTACCCGCCATGCGTTGCTGTGGCGCGTTGTGGAGAAATGGAAAGAAAGAAAAGAGGAAGAGCTGGTTTCTAAGCTATCAATACCCAACCCCATTCTGCCAAGAAGCAGGAATATTGCATTCAAATCACCCCTGACAGATGGCCATCCAGCCTCTGTTTAAAAGCTTCCAAAGAAGGAGCCTCCACCACACTCCGGGGCAGAGAGTTCCACTGCTGAACGGCTCTCACAGTCAGGAAGTTCTTCCTCATGATCAGGTGGAATCTCCTTTCTTGTAGGAAACACAGAGCAGCATTCCGTGGACACAGATACTAAAAGACAAGGGAGTTACGGATGGATGGGAATTTCTCAAGAGTGAAATACTCAAGGCACAATTGCAAACTGTGCCAACAAAGAGAAAAAATAGGACAAGTGCAAAGAAGCCAGAATGGATGTCCAAAGAACTTCTAACTGTGCTAAAACACAAAAGAGACATGCAGAAGAAGTGGAAAAAGGGAGAAATCACCAAAGAAGAATTCAAACAAATAGCCAACACCTGTAGGGAAAAGGTCCGCATTTTTGTGGCTGTTTTGTGGATATACAGAGTATCGGTCTCCCATCCAAGTCCTAACCAGACCTGACCCTGCTTAGCATCTAAGATCAGACAGGATCCAGTGCCTTTAGGTTGTTAAGGATTCTTGTAGTTTTAAGCCATTGTTTCGTGTCCAAGTTTCCAGGGAAGCAGTAAACAAGCTTGCTCCCTCCTCCTCCCTGTGGCTTCCTCTCACATATTTATACATGGCTATCATATCTCCTCTCATCCTTCTCTTCTTCAGGCTAAACATGCCCAGCTCCTTAAGCCGCTCCTCATAGGGCTTGTTCTCCAGACCCTTGATCATTTTAGTCGCTCTCCTCTGGACACATTCCAGCTTGTCAATATCTCTCTTGAATATTCCAGGTGTGGTCTAACCAAAGCAGAATAGAGGGGTAGCATGACTTCCCTGGATCTAGACACTATGCTCCTATTGATGCAGACCAAAATCCCATTGGCCTTTTTTGCCACCACATGACATTGTTGGCTCATGTTTAACTTCCTGTCCACGAGGACTCCAAGATCTTTTTCACACGTACTGCTCTCGAGCCAGGCATTGTCCCCCATTCTGTATCTTTGGATTTCATTTTTCCTGCCAAAGTGGAGTATCTTGCATTTGTCACTGTTGGTGCATCCTAAAATAAATATTCCTTCCCTTCCTTTGGAACAGGTCGGCGGACATGTGGCGCCTCGGCTGCCTCATTTGGGAAGTGTTCAATGGTCCTTTACCTCGGACGTCCTCCCTCCGATCTTTTGGGAAAGTAGGTATCGATGTTCCCAGGACTGGGAAAAATAATAATAACACATTTTTATTATTGTCTGCTGTTTATCTCCCTTTGAAGCAACCACAATTGGAGGTGTGATGAGGAAGTTGGGACATTTGTGATAAAAAAAATTAAATATTTGAGTATGTTTCAATGGATTTAAACTGTAAATGTTAATACTTTAATTCCATTTAAATGTTTGCATTTTTGTATAATTTTCCACTATGTGGTCATGCTTTTAAATACAAGCTGCTTTGAGCCTCCTTTGGGAGAGGTGAAGTGGGGTATAAATAATAATAATAATAATAATAATAATAATGCATTTGTCTCACTGCCACATTGTTGGATCATCAAATGTCTAGATGTCATCGGGGTTTGTGAAAAGAGTAGAACAAGCCAGTCAAGGTGGTCCCAGTGGTGACCTTGTCTGCTGTGGACTCATCTTGTTGTGTTAATAATAATAATAATAATAATAATAATAATAAAGCATTTGACTCACTGCCACATTGTTGGATCATCAAATGTCTAGATGTCATCGGGGTTTGTGAAAATATTAGAACAAGCCAGTCAAGGTGGTCCCAGTGGTGACTCATCTTGTTGTGTTTCAAATAATAATAATAATAATAATAATAATAATAATAATAATAATAATATTTGACTCACTGCCACATTGTTGGATCATCAAATGTCTAGATGTCATTGGGATTTGTGAAAATATTAGAACAAGCCAGTCAAGGTGGTCCCAGTGGTGACCTTGTCTGCTGTGGACTCATTTTGTTGTGTTTATAATAATAATAATAATAATAATAATAATAATAATAATAAAGTATTTGACTCATTGACACGTTGTTGGATCATCAAATGTCTAGATGTCATCGGGGTTTGTGAAAATAGTAGAACAAGCCAGTCAAGGTGGTCCCAGTGGTGACCTTGTCTGCTGTGGACTCATCTTGTTGTATTTCTAATTATAATAATAGTAGTAGTAATAATAATAATAATAATAATAATAATAATAATAATAATAATTAATATTATAATGTATTTGACTCACTGCCACATTGTTGGATCATCAAATGTCTAGATGTCATCGGGGTTTGTGAAAATAGTAGAACAAGCAATCAAGGTGGTCCCAGTGGTGACTTTGTCTGCTGTGGACTCATCTTGTTGTGTTTCTAATAATAATAATAATAATAATAATAATAATAATAATAATAATAAAGTATTTGACTCATTGCCACGTTGTTGGATCATCAAATGTCTAGATGTCATCGGGGTTTGTGAAAATATTAGAACAAGCGAGTCAAGGTGGTCCCAGTGGTGACCTTGTCTGCTGTGGACTCATCTTGTTGTATTTCTAATTATAATAATAGTAGTAGTAGTAATAATAATAATAATAAATATTATAATGTATTTGACTCACTGCCACATTGTTGGATCATCAAATGTCTAGATGTCATCGGGGTTTGTGAAAATAGTAGAACAAGCAATCAAGGTGGTCCCAGTGGTGACTTTGTCTGCTGTGGACTCATCTTGTTGTGTTTCTAATAATAATAATAATAATAATAATAATAATAATAATAATAAAGTATTTGACTCATTGCCACGTTGTTGGATTATCAAATGTCTAGATGTCATCAGGGTTTGTGAAAATAGTAGAACAAGGCAGTCAAGGTGGTCCCAGTGGTGATCGACACATTGGTTGCAGTACCTAAAGACCCTGGCTTGCACTTAAAAACAATTGGTGCTGACAAAATCACCGCATGTCAGCTGCAAATTAGTATGAAGTACGGGTCTCTTACCAGCCATTGGCACACAAGCATGATGGAGTTATTATCCATCTTGCCCTTCTAGCGATGCCTATACCTTCTCGTCCTTCCCCCCCTATAGATTCCCAAGTCCTTGATCCCCCATTATTGCGAATTAGTAGGCGCCAACCCTAAAGTGCGGCCCAATCCGGCCAAGTTCCTGCAGAGCTGCCGCAGCCCCGGTGGCTTCATGGACAACAGCTTCGTGGAGACCAACCTCTTCTTGGAAGAGATCCAGGTGAGGCACTCATCTTGTTGTGTTTCTAATAATAATAATAATAATAATAATAATAATAATAAAGTATTTGACTCACTGCCACATTGTTGGATAATCAAATGTCTAGATGTCATTGGGGTTTGTGAAAATAGTAGAACAAGCCAGTCAAAGTCACACCCCATGGCGTTCTGCCGCCTTCTCCTCCCAGATTAAGGATCCGGCTGAGCGGCAGCAGTTCTTCCAGGACCTGAGTGCCAATCTGGACGCCTTCCCGGAGGATTTCTGCCGCCACAAGGTCCTCCCGCAGCTGCTGACCGCCTTCGAGTTTGGAAGCGCCGGCGCCGTCATCCTCACCCCACTTTTCAAGGTGAGCTTCGCCCATAAACTAGGAATACAAAACAGTATTGTTGGGGCCAGGAAGGCAGTTCTACCTTGTCTCCTGTGCTATACTAATAATATAATATATTGTATACACATATATTAAGGCAAAAATATAATATAGTATAGTATAATATAATATAATATATTGTATGTGTATGTATATATATATATATTATTTATAATATTATAATATATGTATATAAAATAGAATATATTGTATATACATATATTAAGGTAAATATAATATAATATAATATATTGTATATACATATAATATTTATAATATTATAATGTACGTATATACATATATTAAGGTAAATATAATATAATATATTGTATATGCATATAATATTTATAATATTATAATGTGTCTATATACAATATAATATATTGTATATATTATATATACACAATATAATATATACACAATATATTATATTATATTATATTTACCTTAATATATGTATATACAATATAATATATTGTATATACATATATTAAGGCAAATACAATATAATATATTGTACATACATATATTAAGGTAAATATAATATAATATATTGTATATGCATATAATATTTATAATTTTATAATGTACGTATATACAATATAATATATTGTATATACATATATTAAGGCAAATACAATATAATATATTGTATATACATATATTAAGGTAAATATAATATAATATAATATATTGTGTATACATATAATATTTATAATATTATAATGTACGTATATACATATATTAAGGTAAATATAATATAATATATTGTATATGCATATAATATTTATAATATTATAATGTGTCTATATACAATATAATATATTGTATATACATATATTAAGGCAAATACAATATAATATATTGTATATACATATATTAAGGTAAATATAACATAATATATTGTATATGCATATTTATTTATTTACTTTACTTTACTTGTATACCGCCGTTTCTCAGCCTAACCGGCGACTCAACGCGGTTTACAACAAGGGTAAAATCAGTCACGATATACAATTTAAAACACAAAAGCACAGTATACAGTATTACACAACAATAACAACACAATGCTTCTCATCACTAGAGTCGTGATCCAAATTCGTCGTCCATATTTCCATTCCTGTAATCGTCACATTCATTGCACTGATTAACCAAATGCCTGTTCAAACATCCAAGTTTTTAATCTTCTTCGGAACACCATTAGCGAGGGGGCTGATCTTACCTCCATGGGAAGGGCGTTCCACAGCCGAGGGGCCTCCACAGAAAAGGCCCTGTCTCTCGTCCCTGCCAGTATATACATATATTAAGGCAAATACAATATAATATATTGTATATACATGTATTAAGGTAAATATAATATAATATATTGTATATACATATAATATTTATAATATTATAATGTATGTATGTACAATATAATATATTGTATATACATGTATTAAGGTAAATATAATATATTGTATATACATATACTAAGGTAAATATAATATAATATATTGTATATACATATAATATTTATAATATTATAATGTATGTATGTACAATATAATATATTGTATATACATATATTAAGGTAAATATAATGTATAGGCATATAATATTTATAATATTATGTATGTATGTACAATATAATATATTGTATATACATATATTAAGATAAATATAATATATTATATTGTATATGCATATAATACTTATAATATTATAACGTATGTATATAAAATATAACATTGTATATACATATATTAAGGTAAATATAATATATTGTATATATATATAATATTTATAGTATTATAATGTATGTATATACAATATAATATATTGTATACACACATATTAAGGCAAATATAATATAATATATTGTAGATGCATATAATATTTATAATATTATAATGTATGTATATAAAATATAACATTGTATATGCATTTATTAAGGTAAATATAATATATTGTATATACATATAATATTTATAGTATTATAATGTATGTATATACAATATAATATATTGTATATGCATATAATATTTATATTACAATGTATGTATATAAAATATAACATATTGTATATGCATATATTAAGGTAAATATAATATATTGTATATACATATACTAAGGTAAATATAATATAATATATTGTATATACATATAATATTTATAATATTATAATTTATGTATGTACAATATAATATATTGTATATACATATATTAAGGTAAATATAATATATTATGTTGTATATGTATATAATATTTATAATATTATAATGTATGTTCATGGGGAGTTCTGTGTGCCAAGTTTGGCTCAATTCCATCGTTGGTGGGGTTCATAATGCTCTTTGATTGTAGGTGAACTATAAATCCCAGCAACTACAACTCCCAAATGACAAAATCTTTTTTTTTTTAGTGAAGGACATACATTGGGTTGTTAGGTGTCTTGTGTCCAAATTTGGTGTCAATTCGTCCAGTGGTTTTTCGTTTGTGGTTAATCCTACAAACGAACATTACATTTTTATTTACATAGATAAGTAAAAAAGCACTTTAAAGAAATAGGTAGATCCAATTAGGTAAGAAGATAAGCAAGAACAAATTAGTCCAAAGAAGAGTTCAGCACAATCCATAAAAGCGAAGTCCACACATCTCTAATATATTATATTTCTATAGAACACATATTACAAACACACAGAACAGGGATTAAACACAGGCTTAAACCTGACCCTTGATAGCTGCTTACTGCCTGGAGACCTCCTGTGCCCGGGTGGCGTTGATTCTTATGTTTTTCAATACTGAGAGCCATTTTTTTAAATTCATTTTCATGGTTTTTTCCTTTCTGCATTTTTTTGATATTCTTATTTATTCAGCCCACCTCCTTCTCATCTTTTCTCTTCTCCCATTTCAGGTGGGGAAGTTCTTGAATGCTCAGGAATACCAACAGAAAATCATCCCGGTCATCGTGAAGATGTTCTCCTCGCCAGACAGAGCCATGAGGATCCGGTTACTGCAACAGGTTCCTTTGCTTAAAACCTTTTCAAACCCTCCTACGTTTTGTGCTTTATAATTCGTATCTCTGAATGTAGTGGTAGCATAACTTCTCTTAGGATGGTGTTTAGGATTGCTAGTTCCACGGCCGAGCTTATTTGTGTACACTTAAAAAAATTCCTAAAAATCGGTGCATGTGTTGCAACCCAGAGCAGGAAACTGGACCCTAAGACCACAATCATGTCCTTTGACCAGTATCTGGCCACTTGGAGTGCCTCTGGTGTTGCTGCAAGGAGGTCCTCCCTTGTGCATGTGGCAGGGCTCAGGTTGCATTGCAGCAGGTGGTCAGTGGTTTGCTCTTCTCCCCACTCGCATGCCGAGGATTCCACTTTGTGGCCCCATTTCTTAAGATTGGCTCTGCATCTCGTGGTGCCAGAGCGCAGTCTGTTCAGTGCCTTCCAAGTCGCCCAGTCTTCTGTGTGCCCAGGGGGGAGTCTCTCATCTGGTATCACCCACGGATTGAAGTTCTGGGTTTGGGCCTGCCACTTTTGGACTCTCACTTGCTGAGGTGTTCCAGCGAGTGTCTCTGTAGATCTAAGAAAACTATTTCTTGATTTAAGTTGTTGACGTTCTGGCTGATACACAAACAGGGGATGAGCTGGAGATGTCTCTGCCTTGGTCCTTTCACTATTGGCTGCTACTTCCCGGCGGATGTCAGGTGGTGCAATACCGGCTAAGCAGTGTAACTTCTCCAGTGGTGTAGGGCGCAGACACTCCATATCTCATGAAGAGCCACATCCACTGTTTTAGCGTGGTGAGATGTGTCCCACACTGGGCATGCGTACTCAGCAGCAGAGAAGCACAGCGCAAGGGCAGATGTCTTCACTTTGTCTGGTTGTGATCCCCAGGTTGTGCCAGTCAGCTTTCGTATGATGTTGTTTCTAGCGCCCACTTTTTGCTTGATGTTCAGGCAGTGCTTCTTGTAGGTCAGAGCACGGTCCAAAGTGACTCCCAGGTATTTGGGTGCGCTGCAATGCTCCAGTGGGATTCCTTCCCAGGTAATAATCCTCAGAGTTCGGGATGCTTCTCTGTTCTTGAGATGAAAAGCACATGTCTGTGTTTTAGATGGGTTAGGGATCAGTTGGTTTTCCCTGTAATAGGCAGTTAGAGCACCTAGAGCTTCGGAGAGCTTCTATTCAACCATCTCAAAGCTCCCTGCTTGAGCGGTGATGGCACGATCATCAGCATAGATGAAACTCTCTGTCCCTTCTGGCAGTGGCTGGTCATTTGTGTAGATGTTGAACATGGATGGAGCAAGCACGCTCCCCTGAGGCAGGCCGTTCTTCCTTTTCCGCCCTCTGCTTCTCTGGCCCTGGAACTCAACAAAAAAGCTCCTGTTTTGTCGCAGGTTTCCTATGAGGCGGGTGAGGTGGTCGTCCTTTGTGATACTATACATTTTTCTCAGGAAGAGGCGGTGGTTCACAGTCTCATAAGCCGCTGACAGGTCTATGAAGACAGCTCCGGTGATCTGTGGCCTTTCAAAGCCATCTTCTATGTGCTGAGTCAGGTTCAGCACTTGCGATGTGCAGCTTTTGCCTTTCCTGAAGCCAGCTTGCTGTGGGGAGCAACCAGAAGCAACTTGCAGCATGCATGCAAGCAAGCAAAACAACCAACGGTCCTTTTCAGGACCAACCATGACAATAATCTCAATCAACATCGAAGGCATGTCAGCTGCCAAAGAACAACTGCTCTATAAAAGAAATGCAATGTGCTGTGTGTCCAAGAAACACACAGGGATGAACAACAGAAACGACCAAAAGTCCCAGGAATGGTCTTAGTAGTGGAAATACCACATGCGCAGTATGGAAGCGCCGTCTTTGTCAAACCAGGCCTCCAAGTCGGCAGTGCCCACAACACTGAAGAAAACAATATCGAGGTTCTAACAGTAGAGCTTAATAATAACAAAGCCACAGTAAAACTCAGCAACAAGAAATGTCCATGAACAAGATCAAAAACCCACAGCAACACTGCTAAATCCTGGAACCTGTTAGCAATCCACTAACCGTACTTGAAGCTCTAGAAAAATTCCTTGGAACAAAGCCATTGGAAGCAGGAGAACTGCAAGAGTCTGCACATGAATCTGAAACGGTGCCAGGACAGAATGGGCATCCAGGCCAAGCATTTTTAAAGCATAGAAATCTATTTCGTGACGTGGCTGAAGGCCGTGTTTGCATTTCTCTTAATCTAGCTGACCTCCGTAAACTCGGCGCTTCGCCTCTGCTTTGACAAATCTGCCCCTGTCTATCCTCGTTAGAGGGACCAGGTGTCAGATTATCTGAAGAGCTAAAAGGGAGTGAAAGTTCACTGCTTGGCTCTGAATCATTCTCATGGGAATTTGGACTTTCGCTTTCCAAAGCAGCAGGATTTTCACTACACAAACCATCATCTTCTACATTGACCTCAGAATCATTGACATCAGGAAATTCAATCAGAGAGGCAGGTACAGGTTTACTCACAGGCTGAACCCCAACAGCATGAGCGGATCTTTCTGAAACTTGGCAGGACTGATGCCCTGGTTATGGTGTGTCGTCATAGAAAAATCCAAGGGGATGGGTTATACCCTTTATTTATTTATTTATTTATTTACAGTATTTATATTCTGCCCTTCTCACCCCGCAGGGGACTCAGGGCAAAGCAGCATAGCCAAAGGCTGCTTATTGCACATTGTTGTGGTCCGTTTGTGAGTGTGGGTTTCACCCTGTAGATGGAGAACTTCATCCAATACCTCAACGAGCCCACCGTCAATAACCAGATCTTCCCACACGTGGTGCACGGGTTCCTGGACACCAACCCCGCCATCCGAGAGCAGACCGTGAAGGTAAAGGGGCTCCTTATGGAGTGAAAAGCGGAATATAATAAACATTAATAATAATAATAATAAAACAATATTAATAATGTTATTATTAACATTAATATTAATCATATTAATCATATTAACAATAATATTAGTCTTGATAATAATATAATATAAGTGAATGGATTGTGAATAAATGTTACGAGTATATATGATCATGAACTGAATGAGAAAGGACGGTGAGTATGAATGAGTGAATGAATGGATTACGAGTGAATGTCACAAGTATATGTGATGATGTGAAAAGCGGGTATAATAAACAATAATAATAATACTAACAATAATATTAATAAGCATATTAATATTATTAATATTAATAATAATATTAGTTTTTATAATAATATAATATAAGTGAATGGATTGTGAATGAATGTTACGAGTATATGTGATGGTGAACTGAATGAGGAAGGACGGTGAGTATGAACGAGTGAATGAACGGATTATGAGTGAATATTATGAGTACATGTAATGATGAACAGAATGAGGAAGGACGGTGAGTATGAACGAGTGAATGAACGGATTACGAGTGAATGTTACGAGTATATGTGATGATGAACTGAATGAGGAAGGACGGTGAGTATAAACGAGTGAATGAACAGATTATGAGTCAATGTTACGAGTATATGTGATAGTGAACTGAATGAGGAAGGACGGTGAGTATGAACGAGTGAATGAACGGATTACGAGTGAATGTTACGAGTATATATGATGGTGAACTGAATGAGGAAGGACGGTGAGTATGAACGAGTGAATGAACGGATTATGAGTGAATATTATGAGTACATGTAATGATGAACAGAATGAGGAAGGCCGGTGAGTATGAACGAGTGAATGAACGGATTACGAGTGAATGTTACGAGTATATGTGATGGTGAACTGAATGAGGAAGGATGGTGAGTATGAACGAGTGAATGAACGGATTATGAGTGAATATTATGAGTACATGTAATGATGAACAGAATGAGGAAGGACGGTGAGTATGAACGAGTGAATGAACGGATTACGAGTGAATGTTACGAGTATATGTGATGATGAACAGAATGAGGAAGGACGGTGAGTATGAACGAGTGAATGAACGGATTACGAGTGAATGTTACGAGTATATGTGATGATGAACAGAATGAGGAAGGACGGTGAGTATGAACGAGTGAATGAACGGATTACGAGTGAATGTTACGAGTATATGTGATGGTGAACAGAATGAAGAAGGACGGTGAGTATGAACGAGTGAATGAACGGATTACGAGTGAATGTTACTAGTATATATGATGGTGAACTGAATGAGGAAGGACGGTGAGTATGAACGAGTGAATGATTGGATTACGAGTGAATGTTACGAGTATATGTGATGATGAACAGAATGAGGAAGGACGGTGAGTATGAACGAGTGAATGAACGGATTACGAGTGAATGTTACGAGTATATATGATGATGAACTGAATGAGGAAGGACGGTGAGTATGAACGAGTGAATGAACGGATTACGAGTGAATGTTACGAGTATATGTGATGATGAACTGAATGAGGAAGGACGGTGAGTATAAACGAGTGAATGAACAGATTACGAGTGAATGTTACGAGTATATGTGATAGTGAACTGAATGAGGAAGGACGGTGAGTATGAACGAGTGAATGAACGGATTACGAGTGAATGTTACGAGTATATGTGATGATGAACAGAATGAGGAAGGACGGTGAGTATGAACGAGTGAATGAACGGATTACGAGTGAATGTTACGAGTATATATGATGGTGAACTGAATGAGGAAGGACGGTGAGTATGAACGAGTGAATGAATGGATTACGAGTGAATGTTACGAGTATATGTGATGATGAACTGAATGAGGAAGGACGGTGAGTATGAACGAGTGAATGAACGGATTACGAGTGAATGTTACGAGTATATGTGATGATGAACTGAATGAGGAAGGACGGTGAGTATAAACGAGTGAATGAATGGATTATGAGTGAATGTTACGAGTATATATGATGATGAACTGAATGAGGAAGGACGGTGAGTATGAACGAGTGAATGAACGGATTACGAGTGAATGTTACAAGTATATGTGACGATGAACAGAATGAGGAAGGACGGTGAGTATGAATGAGTGAATGAACGGATTACGAGTGAATGTTACGAGTATATGTAGTGATGGACAGAATGAAGGACGGTAAGTATGAACGAGTGAATGAACGGATTACGAGTGAATGTTACGAGTGAATGAACGGATTACGAGTGAATGTTACGAGTATATGTAGTGATGGACAGAATGAAGGACGGTGAGTATGAACGAGTGAATGAACGGATTACGAGTGAATGTTACGAGTGAATGAACGGATTACGAGTGAATGTTACGAGTATATGTGATGATGAACAGAATGAAGGACGGTGAGTATGAACGAGTGAATGAACGGATTACGAGTGAATGTTACGAGTGAATGAACGGATTACGAGTGAATGTTACGAGTATATGTGATGATGAACAGAATGAAGGACGGTGAGTATGAACGAGTGAATGAACGGATTACGAGTGAATGTTACGAGTGAATGAACTGATGACGAGTGAATGTTACGAGTATATGTGATGATGAACAGAATGAAGAAGGACGGTGAGTATGAATGAGTGAATGAACGGATTACGAGTGAATGTTACGAGTAGATGTGATGATGAACTGAATGAGGAAGGACGGTGAGTATGAACGAGTGAATGAACGGATTACGAGTGAATGTTACGAGTACATGTGATGATGAACTGAATGAGGAAGGACGGTGAGTATGAACGAGTGAATGAACGGATTACGAGTGAATGTTACGAGTGAATGAACGGATTACGAGTGAATGTTATGAGTATATCTGACGAGCTACGAATGTGACAAATGTTACGAGTATAAGCCAGGCGACTCAGGGAGGGTTTGGATCGAATCGCCTTCTCTTCCCGTCCTGATCTTCTCGTTTTCCTCTCGCAGTCCATGCTGCTCCTGGCGCCCAAACTGAACGAGAGCAACCTCAACGTGGAGCTCATGAAGCACTTTGCGCGCCTCCAAGCCCGGGACGACCAAGGCCCCATCCGCTGCAACACGACCGTCTGCCTCGGCAAGATCGGCCCCTACCTCAGCGCCAACGTGAGCCAGCCGGGCTTTAGTCCGAACTTTAAAGGAAGGGGGCATTGACGCTATGGAACAAATGCAAGTTTCTAGACTGATGTTTTTCTTCTTTTTTTCCCAGACGCGGCAGAACGTCCTGATCTCCGCCTTCAGCCGGGCCACCAAGGACCCCTTTGCTCCCTCCCGGGCTGCGGGGATTCTGGGCTTTGCAGCCACACACAACTTCTATTCCATGAAAGACTGTGCCTTCAAGATCTTGCCAGTGCTGTGCACCTTGACCCTGGATTCGGAGAAGACTGTCCGGGACCAGGTAGGAAAAGTGACGCCACTGGGAGGATTGAGAGGCTGGATGGCCATCTGCCGGGAGGGGTTTGATTGTGTCTTCCTATCGCACATAATAATAATAATAATAATAATAATAATAATAATAATTTGGAGGGATTTGGTTGTGTCATTGTACCTCGCAAAATATTATTATTATTATTATTAATAATAATAATAATAATATTTTGAAGATATTTGGTTGTGTCATTGTACCTCGCAGAATAATAATAATAATAATAATAATAATTTGGAGGGATTTGGTTGTGTCATTGTACCTTGCAGAATAATAACAATAATAATAATTTGGAGGGATTTGGTTGTGTCATTGTACCTTGCAGACTACTACTACTACTACTACTAATAATAATAATAATAATAACAATAAGATTTTGAAAGGACTTGGTTGTGTCATTGTATCTTGCAGAATAATAATAAAAATAATAATAATAATAATTCAGAGGGATTTGGTTGTTTTATTGTACCTCGCAAAATAATAATAATAATAATAATAATAATATTTTGGGGGGATTTTGTTGTGTACCTCTCAGAATAATAATAATAATAATAATAATAATAATAATAATAATTTGGTCATGTCATTGTACCTCGCAGAATAATAATAATAATAATAATAATAATAATAATAATAATAATAATATTTTGGAGGGATTTTGTTGCGTCATTGTACCTTGCAGAATAATAACAATAATAATAATAATTGACAGGGATTTGGTTGTGTCATTATACCTTGCAGAATAATAATAGTAGTAATAATAATAATAATAATAATAATAATAATAATAATGATAATGATGTTTTCGAAGGAATTGGTTGTGTCATTGTACCTCACAGAATAATAATAATAATAATAATAATAATAATAATAATAATATTTTGGAGGGATTTTGTTGCATCATTGTACCTTGCAGAATAATAATAATTAATAATAGTAATAATAATAATAATAATAATAATAATAATTTGGAGGGATTTGGTTGTGTCATTGAACCTTGAATAATAATAATAATAATAACAATAATAATAATTCAGAGGGATTTGGTTGTGTCATTGTACCTCACAGAATAATAATAATCATCATCATCATAATATTTTGGAGGGATTTTGTTGCATCATTGTACCTTGCAGAATAATAATAATAATAATAATAATAATAATAATAATAATAATAATAATTTGGAGGGATTTGATTGTGTCTTCCTATATCACAGTCCTAGACACTTGGGAAGTGTTCGACTTGTGATTTTGTGATACGATATCCAGCATAAAGATCTCGTCTGCTGTGACATTGTGTTTTTGTGTCAGTAAAATAGTAATAGTAATAATAATAGTAATAATAATAATATTTTGGAGGGATTTGGTTGTGTACCTCTCAGAATAATAATAATAATAATAATAATAATAATAATAATAATAATAATAATAATATGGAGGGATTTGGTTGTGTCATTCTGCCTTGCAGAATAATAATAATAATAATTAATAATAATAATAATGATATGGAGGGATTTGATTGTGCCTTCCTATATCATAGTCCTAGACACTTGGGAAGTGTTCGACTTGTGATTTTGTGATACGATATCCAGCATATAGATCTCATCTAATAATAATAATAATAATAGTAATAATAATAATAATATTTTGGAGGGATTTTGTTGCATAATTGTACTTTGCAGAATATTAGTAGTAATAATAATAATAATAATAATACTTTTATTTCTTGGCCGCTGCTCTATAAACACACATACTCAATGATACTTCTCTAAAACATACATATCAGAACCTATTCCTATAATATACATATAATATACAAACGGGAGGGGGCTAGACTAGATATCCTTTGGGCGTCCCCTTCCAACTCTAGGATTGTATCCTTTCTTGGGGTTCTTTTTCACGTCTTTGCGCCACCTTCTTAGGCTTTCAAGGCCATCCGGAGCTTCATGACCAAACTGGAGAAAGTTTCCGAAGACCCGGAGCAGCTCTCCGAGCTTGGTGAGACGTCCTTGGCGAGATTGTGGGAGGGACACATTGGTGGAAGACCAACCTTGGCTCAGGATGAAGCCAATCTCCATGGGAATGGGAAAAAATTCTGGATGGGCATCTCTCATTAGGGGTTTGGTTGTGTCTTCCCGCCTGTCTCCAAACCCTCGGAACCAATGCTTGGTGGGTTTGTTTATCTTTCAAGAAAAGGACGTCAACTCCACTTCCACCAGTCCAGGAACTGGGGCCAGTTGGGCGGGTTGGGCTGTGACGGGGGTCTCGTCGCTCACCTCGAAGCTGATCCGGACGAATGCGGGGACAACAACGCCGGCGGAATCGGGGACGGAGGGGGCCCCGGCCACCACAGAGCCCCTCAAATCAGGTAAAAGGACCCCAAGGGACACAGGAACATCCTGGAGAGCCACCTAGAACGCCAGAGCTTGACTTGTTTTTCCATTTCCTCCATTCCTGTTATTGTTGGAAGGGGTTGGACACCCTCCGCCCTCTCCGTCTCCAGCAGCTCCGGCCTCATCGAGTGGTTGGGACCTTGAGGAGGAAGCGGCCGAAGAGGACAGCACCGGCGACCGATGGGATGACGAAGACTGGGGCAGCTTGGAGGTAAAAAGGGAGGTCTTCACTACCAGCCCTGGCAATGGTTCTCCTCAATGTCCATCATGATGTCATGGGGGTCTTCATTGGCTGTTTGAGTGGAGTAGATATCGTGAGTGTCCATCATAGACTCATGGTTCTCCTCAGTGTCCATCATGATGTCGTGGGGGTCTTCATTGGCTGTTTGAGT
Organism: Anolis sagrei; assembly: GCF_037176765.1. Lineage (NCBI taxonomy): Eukaryota > Metazoa > Chordata > Lepidosauria > Squamata > Anolidae > Anolis > Anolis sagrei. The sequence continues at coordinate 20,329,000 of NC_090032.1, forward strand.
GGAGTAGATATCGTTGAATGTCCATCATACATTCATGGTTCTCCTCAGTGTCCATCATGATGTCGTGGGGGTCTTCATTGGCTGTTTGAGGAGAGTAGATATCGTGAGTGTCCATCATGATGTCATGGTGGTCTTCATTGGCTGTTTGAGTGGAGTAGATATTGCCAGTGTCCATCATAGATTCATGGTTCTCCTCAGTGTCCTTCATTATGTCGTGAGGGTCTTCATTGGCTGTTTGAGTGGAGTAGATATCGTGAATGTCCATCATACATTCATGGTTCTCCTCAGTGTCCATCATGTTGTCGTGGGGGTCTTCATTGGCTGTTTGAGTGGAGTAGATATCGTGAATGTCCATCATAGATTCATGGTTCTCCTCAGTGTCCATCATGATGTCATGGTGGTCTTCATTGGCTGTTTGAGTGGAGTAGATATTGTGAGTGTCCATCATACATTCATGGTTCTCCTCAGTGTCCATCATGATGTCGTGGGGGTCTTCATTGGCTGTTTGAGTGGAGTAGATATCGTGAGTGTCCATCATACATTCATGGTTCTCCTCAGTGTCCATCATGTTGTCGTGGGGGTCTTCATTGGCCATTTGAGTGGAGTAGATATCATCAGTGTCCATCATAGACTCTTGGTTCTCCTCAGTGTCCATCATGATGTCATGGTTGTTTTCATTGGCTGTTTGAGTGGAGTAGATATCATGAGTGTCCATCATAGATTCATGGTTCTCCTCAGTGTCCATTGTTCTGTCATGGTTGTTTTCATTGGCCCTTTGAGTGGAGTAGATATTGTGAGTGTCCATCATAGATTCATGGTTCTCCTCAGTGTCCATCATGATGTCATGGGGGTCTTCATTGGCTGTTTGAGTGGAGTAGATATTGCCAGTGTCCATCATAGATTCATGGTTCTCCTCAGTGTCCATCATGATCTCACGGGGGTCTTCATTGGATGTTTGAGTGGAGTAGATATCGTGAGTGTCCATCATAGATCCATGGTTCTCCTCAGTGTCCATCATGATGTCATGGGGGTCTTCATTGGCTGTTTGAGTGGAGTAGATATCGTGAGTGTCCATTATACATTCTTGGTTCTCCTCAGTGTCCATCATGATGTCGTGGGTGTCTTCATTGGCTGTTTGAGTGGAGTAGATATTGTGAGTGTCCATCATGATGTCATGGGGGTCTTCATTGGCTGTTTGAGTGGAGTAGATATCGTGAGTGTCCATCATGATGTCATGGGGGTCTTCATTGGCTGTTTGAGTGGAGTAGATATTGTGAGTGTCCATCATACACTCATGGTTCTCCTCAGTGTCCATCGTTATGTCATGGTTATTGTCATTGGCTGTTTGAGTGGAGTAGATATCGTGAGTGTCCATCATAGATTCATGGTTCTCCTCAGTGTCCATCATTATGTCATGGTTGTGTTCATTGGCTCTTTGAGTGGAGTAGATATCATGAGTGTCCATCATAGATTCATGGTTCTCCTCAGTGTCCATCATTATGTCATGGTTGTGTTCATTGGCTCTTCGAGTGGAGTAGATATTGTGAGTGTCCATCATAGACTCATGGTTCTCCTCAGTGTCCATCGTTATGTCATGGTTGTTTTCATTGGCCCTTTGAGTGGAGTATGTGATTTATTATTATTATTATTATTATTATTATTATTATTATTTTACATACACAAAAACACAGTATGTCACAGCAAGTGAGATCTATATGCTGGATTTAGTATCGCAAAATCACAAGTTGAACACTTCCCAAGCGTCTAGGACTGTGTGATGTATTATTATTATTATTAATATTATTATTATTATTAGTAGTAGTAGTAGTAGTAGTATTCTCTACCCTTTGACACTTGGCCTCCCATTAACCCTTATTGTTATATTACATTATATTTATTATTATTATTATTATTATTATTATTATTATTTCTTATCCTTTGACACCTGGCCTCCTATTAACCCTAATTATCATTATATTATATTGTATAATTATTTTATTGACACAAAACCACAGTATCACAGCAAACGAGATCTTCGTATCACAAAATCACAAGTCAACACTTCCCAAACGTCTAGGACTGTGTGATGTATTATTATTATTATTATTATTATTATTATTATTATTATTATTATTATTTTACTGACACAAAAACCTGGTCTATATAAGTAATAAACCTGTCATATGACATCATATTTGAAGTTTCAACAACAATAACATAATACTTTGTGTATCTTGTTGGTATTGCCTCCATTATTATTATTATTGTTGTTGTTATTATTGTTATTATTCTCTCCACAGCAAGAAGCGGAGCAGTCAAAGAGGCAATCCAGTCCGGAAGACTGGAACAGCCCAGGATGGTCGGAGCCAGTCTCTTTGGCCAGGAAACCTGAAGGCCGGACGGTGAGTCTGAGCCGAACCTCCATGGGCTTAAATCCCAAACTGTCCTGTTTTGGGAACTCTGCCTCTTCTGTTGCGAATGGGAGCTCTGCCTCTTCTGCTGCGAATGGGAGCTCTGCCTCTTCTGTTGCGAATGGGAGCTCTGCCTCTTCTGTTGCGAATGGGAGCTCTGCCTCTTCTGTTGCGAATGGGAGCTCTGCCTCTTCTGTCGCGAATGGGAGCTCTGCCTCTTCTGTTGCGAATGGGAGCTCTGCCTCTTATGATGCGAATGGGAGCTCTGCCTCTTCTGTTGTGAATGGGAGCTCTGCCTCTTCTGTTGCGAATGGGAGCTCCTCCTCTTCTGTTGCGAATGGGAGCTCTGCCTCTTCTGTGGCGAATGGAAACTCTGCCTCTTCTGTTGCGAATGGGAGCTCCTCCTCTTCTGTTGCGAACGGGAGCTCTGCCTCTTCTGTTGCGAATGGGAGCTCTGCCTCTTCTGTTGCGAATGGGAGCTCTGCCTCTTCTGTTGCGAGTGGGAGCTCCTCCTCTTCTGTTGCGAATGGGAGCTCCTCCTCTTCTGTTGCGAATGGGAGCTCTGCCTCTTCTGTTGCGAATGGGAGCTCTGCCTCTTCTGTGGCGAATGGGAGCTCTGCCTCTTCTGTGGCGAATGGAAACTCTGCCTCTTCTGTTGCGAATGGGAGCTCCTCCTCTTCTGTTGCGAACGGGAGCTCTGCCTCTTCTGTTGCGAATGGGAGCTCTGCCTCTTCTGTTGCGAATGGGAGCTCTGCCTCTTCTGTTGCGAGTGGGAGCTCCTCCTCTTCTGTTGCGAATGGGAGCTCCTCCTCTTCTGTTGCGAACGGGAGCTCTGCCTCTTCTGTTGCGAATGGGAGCTCTGCCTCTTCTGTTGCGAATGGGAGCTCTGCCTCTTCTGTTGTGAATGGGAGCTCTGCCTCTTCTGTTGCGAATGGGAGCTCCTCCTCTTCTGTTGCGAATGGGAGCTCTGCCTCTTCTGTGGCGAATGGGAGCTCTGCCTCTTCTGTGGCGAATGGAAACTCTGCCTCTTCTGTTGCGAATGGGAGCTCCTCCTCTTCTGTTGCGAACGGGAGCTCTGCCTCTTCTGTTGCGAATGGGAGCTCTGCCTCTTCTGTTGCGAATGGGAGCTCTGCCTCTTCTGTTGCGAGTGGGAGCTCCTCCTCTTCTGTTGCGAATGGGAGCTCCTCCTCTTCTGTTGCGAACGGGAGCTCTGCCTCTTCTGTTGCGAGTGGGAGCTCTGCCTCTTCTGTTGCGAATGGGAGCTCCTCCTCTTCTGTTGCGAATGGGAGCTCTGCCTCTTCTGTTGCGAGTGGGAGCTCTGCCTCTTCTGTTGCGAGTGGGAGCTCTGCCTCTTCTGTTGCGAATGGGAGCTCTGCCTCTTCTGTTGCGAGTGGGAGCTCCTCCTCTTCTGTTGCGAATGGGAGCTCCTCCTCTTCTGTTGCGAACGGGAGCTCTGCCTCTTCTGTTGCGAGTGGGAGCTCTGCCTCTTCTGTTGCGAATGGGAGCTCCTCCTCTTCTGTTGCGAATGGGAGCTCTGCCTCTTCTGTTGTGAGTGGGAGCTCTGCCTCTTCTGTTGCGAGTGGGAGCTCTGCCTCTTCTGTTGCGAATGGGAGCTCTGCCTCTTCTGTTGCGAGTGGGAGCTCTGCCTCTTCTGTTGCGAATGGGAGCTCCTCTTCTGTTGCGAATGGGAGCTCTGCCTCTTCTGTTGCGAATGGGAGCTCTGCCTCTTCTGTTGCGAGTGGGAGCTCTGCCTCTTCTGTTGCGAATGGAAGCTCTGACTCTTTTGTTGCGAATGGGAACTCTGCCTCTTCTGTTGCGAATGGAAGCTCTGACTCTTTTGTTGTGAATGGGTGTTGCTTATCACCCCTTTCATCTTTGGCAGGCGGCTACCTCCTCAAAGCCGGAGTCCGACTGGGGCGCCTCGGCCTGGGACCTGGAGCCTTCGTGGGGGCGCAAAAAGGTAGAGGGGGCTGCAAAGCCCACCGTCTGTCCGCCGGAGGGGACCAAGCTAGCCAGTGAGTACAACTGGGAGAGCGTCCCAGCCGCGGACAAGCCGGACCCATTCTCCTCCCTTGCTGAGAGGCCAACGGCAGAGAGGCAGGTGGGTACATTATTATTGTTGTTGTTGTTGTTGTTGTTGTTACTAGTTTGGGGACTCAGCGGTGACCGGGTTATGGTCCATCCTCCCCCAAACCACATTGGTCCTCCTCCAATCTGCTGGAACTTCTCCCGTTCTCCAAGAACTCTCAAAGATGGTTGTCAATGGTTCCGAAATAACTTCCGCTCGTTCCTTCAATACTCTTGGGTGTAGTTGATCTGGCCCTCAAAGGGGACTTGAACTCATTTAGAGCGGCCAGGTATTCCTGGACGACTTGTTTCCCAATTTGGGGTTGGATGTCCTCTAATCCCTCATCCACTCCATCTTGCTGAGGAGTTCTCAACCTTACGTCTCTGTTACTCTGTGGAAGGCAGGAGCGAGGGATCAAAGAAGCAGAACTCTCTCTCCCTAAAGCCTCCTGTGGAGTTCCACAACCAGATCCTCCCAATTTACCCTCTTCCCATCCGTATCGTTTCAGCGAAACACAGACGCCTTTGGAGATTGGGGCCTGGAGGAGAATTGGGAAGCGCTGGAGTCGGACCAAGGTAAGAGCATCCCGTTAGAAATGGCATGGCATTTGGAGTCATAGAAAAATACTGATTGATGACCATGCGGTACAATAATAATAATAATAAAACTTTATTTGTACCCCGCTACCATCTCCCAAGGGACTCGGTGCGGCTTACATGAGGCCGACCCCACAATACAAGCATAAACAATAACAGCAATAAAACAAAAACAATACATAAACTCATAAGCAAAATAAGCAATCAACATTAACAATAACACGACGCATTTAAAAACCTGGCCTCCTGAAGTCACAAGGTGCGATGGTGGTGGGAGTGTGAGCGGGGCCTCTCCAGATGATCGAGGGGGGAGTTGGGCAGGAAGGGTGTATAAAAGGAAGCGGTGGTGGGAAAAAGTCAGTAGTGTCTCTCTTTGCTGCAGAGATACAAGCAATATATCCATTTCAAAGCAAAGCCGGCTTGTGAGTGGTCATTTAATATTGCTATAGAGATCCTACAGTTTTACACTCAGCATGAGTATCTGCCTCTGCTGTATGTGACTCTGATTGTAAAGCCTGTAAAACTCACAGCAACGCAGTGATTCTGGCCATGAAAGCCTTCAACAACATACTGAATCTATGTTGAAATTAAAATCCAGACAAATTGAAATTGAATCCAGACAAGACAGAGGTCCTCCTGGTCAGTCGCAAGGCCGAACAGGGCATAGGGTTACAGCCTGTGCTGGATGGGGTCGCACTCCCCCTGAAGACGCAGGTTCGCAGCTTGGGTGTGACCCTGGACTCATCGTTGAGCCTGGACCCCCAGGTTTCGGCGGTGACCAGGGGAGCATTTGCACAGCTCAGGCTCGTGCGCCAGCTGCGCCCGTACCTCGGGAAGTCTGACTTGGCCACGGTAGTACACGCTCTAGTCACATCCCGCCTTGACTACTGCAGCGCTCTCTACGTGGGGCTGCCCTTGAAGACGGCCCAGAAGCTCCAGGTAGTCCAGCGCGCGGCAGCCATGTTACTAACAGGAGCAGGACGCAGGGAGCACACAATGCCCTTGTTGTTCCAGCTCCACTGGCTGCCGATTTGCTACCGGGCCCAATTTAAGGTGCTGGTGTTGGCCTACAAAGCCCTAAACGGTTCCGGCCCAAAATACCTTTCGGACCGCATCTTGGCCTATGAGCCCACGAGGGCCTTGAGATCGTCTGGGGAGGCCCTTCTCTCGATCCCGCCTGCCTCACAGGCACGTCTGGCGGGGACGAGAGATAGGGCCTTCTCGGTGGTGGCCCCCCGGCTGTGGAACGCCCTCCCTGTAGACATCAGACAGGCGCCCTCCCTTATGACATTCCGCAAGAGACTAAAGACGTGGTTGTTTGAGAAGGCGTTTGACTAAGTGCTACAACAATTGGCAATGATGATTGGAACGGAATATGGATAACGAGATTGGATTGTGATTCTATGATGAGACGTCGCGAATGATTTAGTGTAACTGTATTATTGATAGTGATGTTGTTATTGTTGTTGTGATATTGCCTTTATTGTAAATTGTGTTTTTTATATGTTGTACACCACCGTGAGTCGCCCTAGGGCTGAGAACGGCGGTCTACAAATGCAATAAATAAATAAATAAATCTACGAGTTTACTAAACAGTGTGCAGATAAGGTCAGATGCTAGCAGTTGGACTCTGCTGATAGATGGGCGGAAGCGTGTTTTTTCTGTGAAAGGAGTGCTGTATGACTATCTTGATTGTGGCGTTTTTTAAATACTGGGAACCAGAGAATGATACTGGAAGCATCCGTCTTTCTCTCTCTTGTGTGACTCAATGTCAGGAGTCCATTTCTGACGGCATGAAGACATCACAAATGCCCTCCGTGACATTCTGACTGAATAATCCTGGTTGAATCAATTCTCTCTCTGTGACATTTTGAAGCCAGCAGAGGGCGCTGGAAACCTTGTATTGGAACTTGTGAAGCAACAAGCTCTAATAAGGAAATAATAATAATAATAATAATAATAATAATTGTTGTTCATTCGTTCAGTCGTCTCCGACTCTTCGTGACTTCATGGACCAGCCCACGCCAGAGCTCCCTGTCGGCCGTCACCACCCTCAGCTCCCTCAAGGTCAGTCCAGTCACTTCAAGGATGCCATCCATCCATCTTGCCCTTGGTCGGCCCCTCTTCCTTTTGCCTTCCACTTTCCCCGGCATAATTGTCTTCTCTAGGCTTTCCTGTCTCCTCATGATGTGGCCAAAGGACTTCCACTTTGTCTCTAGTATCTTTCCCTCCAGTGAGCAGTCGGGCTTTATTTCCTGGAGGATGGACTGGTTGGATCTTCTCGCAGTCCAAGGCACTCTCAGAACTTTCCTCCAACACCACAGCTCAAAAGCATCTCTCTTCCTTCGCTCAGCCTTCCCGAAGGTCCAGCTCTCACCTCCGTAGGTGACTACAGGGAAGACCATGGCTTTGACTAGGCAATGGATCTTGGTTGCCAGTCTGATGTCTCTACTCTTTACTATTTTATCGAGACTGGACATTGCTCTCCTCCCAAGAAGGAAGCGTCTTCTGATTTCCTGGCCACAGTCTGCATCTGCAGCAATCTTTGCGCCTAGAAATACAAACCCTGTCACGGCCTCCACGTTTTCTCCCTCTATTTCCCAGTTGTCAATCATTCTTGTTGCCATAATCTTGGTTTTTTTATGTTTAGCTGCAACCCGGCTGTTGCGCTTTCTTCTTTCACCTTGATGAGAAGGCTCCTCAGCTCCTCCTTGCTTTCGGCCATCAGGGTGGTGTCATCTGCATATCTGAGGTTGTTAATGTTTCTTCCAGCCATTTCCACCCCAGCTTTGCATTCCTCAAGCCCCGCACATCCTCGCATGATGTGTTCTGCATACAAGTTAATGAGGTTGGGTGAGGGGATGCAGCCTTGCCGTACGCTTTTCCCAATCTTGAACCAGTCTGTTGTTCCGTGGTCAGTTCTGACTGTTGCTCCTTGGTCCTTGTACATATTCCTCAGGAGAGAGGGAAGGGGGCTTGGGATGCCCATCCCACCAAGAACTTGCCACCATTTATGATGATCCACACAGTCAAAGGCTTTAGAAGAGTCAATGAAGCAGAAGTCGATGTTTTTCTGAAACTCCCTGCCTTTCTCCATTCTCCAGCATCCGGATATTGGCAATCTGGTCTCTCGTTCCTCTGCCTTTTCTAAACCCGGCTTGAACGTCTGGCAACTTTGCTCCATGTATTGCTGGAGTCTTCTTCCTTGCAGGATCTTGAGCATTCCCTTCCTGGCATGATGAGAAATAAGGGCCACTGTACGGAAGTTGGAGCAGTCTTTAGCATTTCCCTTTTTTGGTATGGGGATAGAAGTTGATTTTTTCCAGTCTGATGGCCATTCTTGTGTTTTCCATATTTGCTGGCATATGGCATGCATCACCTTGACAGCATAATAATAATAATAACAACAACAATAATGGAGCCCCCGGTGGCACAGTAGGTTAAAGCACTGAGCTGCTGAGCTTGTTGATCGAAAGGTCGCAGGTTCGATTCCGGGGAGCGGCGTGAGCTTCCGCTGTCAGCCCCAGCTTCTGCCAACCTAGCAGTTCGAAAACATGCAAATGTGAGTAAATCAATAGGTACCGCTCTGGCGGGAAGGTAACGGTGCTCCGTGCAGTCATGCCGGCCACATGACCTTGGAGGTGTCTACGGACAACGCTGGCTCTTCGGCTTAGAAATGGAGGTAAGCACCACACCCCAGAGTCAGACATGACTGGACTTAATGTCAGGGGACAACCTTTACCTTTTAATAATAATAATAATACTTTATTTGTACCCCGCTACCATCTCCCCAAGGGACTTGGTGCGACTTACATGAGGCCGATCCCACAATACAAGCATAAACAATAACAACAATAATACAAAACAATAAATAAACTCATAAGCAAAAAATAAGCAATAAACATTAACAGTAACAGGACACATTTAAAAACCTATGGCTGGGCCAAATGTAATAATTAATTAAAAAAATAATAATGTGGTGGCCGTGGTCCGGGTCGTGGTGGAGAGGGTTAGGGTTAGGGTTAGAGTGACATGTAACTGAGATAGAAGTTTTGGAGAGGGATGAAATGTGCAGACAATCTTAAATCACTAATAAAGTGCGTTTAGGGACATATTGCTGGGAGTTTCCTTATTCTGGGAAGGCACACTGAAACAACCACGTTTTCAGGCTCCTCCTAAAGACTGCCAGAGTTGGGGCTTGCTTAATGTCCTTGGGGAGTGAGTTCCAGAGCCAAGGGGCCACCAACGAGAAGACCCGCGCTTGCGATGGTGGTGGGAGCATGAGCGGGGCCTCTCCAGATGATTGAGGGGGGAGTTGGGCAGGAAGCGGTGGTGGGAAAAAGTCAGTAGTGTCTCTCTTTGCTGCAGAGATACAAGCAATATATCCATTTCAAAGCAAAACCGACTTGTGAGTGGTCATTTAATATTGCTATATAAATCCTACAGTCTTACACTCAGCATGAGTATCTGCCTCTGTTGTACGTGACTCTGATTGTGAAGCCTGTAAAACTCACACCAACACAGTGATTCTGGCCATGAAAGCCTACAACAACATACTGAATCTACGAGTTTACTAAACAGTGTGCAGATAAGGTCAGATGCTAGCAGTTGGACTCAGTAGAGAACTAGACAGGGGGAGTGTGATTCTGTTGGTTCTCTTGGACATCTCAGCGGCTTTCGATACCATCGATCATGGTATCCTTCTGGGTCAACTCTCTGGGATGGGTCTCAGGGAGAATGGTTTTGTCGTGGCTCCGGTCCTTCCTGGAGGTTCGATCCCAGATGGTGAAGCTGGGAGACACCTGCTCGGACCCCTGGCCTTTGACCTGTGGGGTCCCACAAGGCTCTATTCTGTCTCCCATGCTTTTTAACATCTACATGAAACCGCTGGGAGAGGTCATCCGGAGTTTTGGAGTTGGGTGCCACCTCTACGCAGATGACACGCAATTCTACTACTCATTTCCACCTAATTCCAAGGAAGCCCCTCAAGTGCTGGACGAGTGCCTGGCCGCTGTGTCTATCTGAATGAGGAGGAACAAGCTGAAGATCAATCCCGACAAGACAGAGGTCCTTCTGGTCGATCGTAAACCGGATTGGAGTATAGGGTGGCAACCTGTGTTGGAAGGGGTTACACTCCCCTTGAAAGCACAGGTCCGCAGTTTGGGAGTCCTCCTGGATTCATCACTTACGCTTGAGGCTCAGGCGTCGGCGGTGTCTGGGAGGGCTTTCGCACAATTGAGACTCGTGCGCCAACTGCGACCGTACCTCACAAAGGTTGATCTGGCCAGTGTGGTCCATGCCTTGGTCACCTCTAGATTGGACTACTGCAATGTGCTCTACGTGGGGCTGCCCTTGAAAATGGCTCGGAAATTCCAACTGGTCCAGGATGTTAACTGGGGGCCCCTGTTCAAGGAGCTCCACTGGCTGCCGTTTACCTACCGAGCCCAATTCAAGGTGCAGGTGCTTACCTACAAAGCCCTGAACGGTTTGGGACCTGCCTACCTGCATGACCGCATCTCCGTTTACGAACCCACGCGCTCCCTCTGTTCATCCGGAGAGGCCCTGCTCGCGATCCCACCTGCTGTCACAGGCGTGTTTGGTGGGGACGAGGGACAGGGCCTTCTCTGTGGTTGCCCCCCGACTCTGGAACACCCTCCCCAAAGACATTAGACTGGCACCCACGTTGGCAGTCTTCAGGAAGAATCTGAAGACCTGTCTATTCCGACGTGCCTTTCCGGAATAGGATAATCTCCAGCACTACGTCCCAGAAGCACTTTATTAGAGTTTAAGTGTTGTGACTCAGGTCCCAAAGATTGCCAAACACAGCAGATAAAGGGTTAACCAAAGTCTTTAATGAGTCTTTTTTTTTTCCCAAATAATTTTTATTAAACATTTTATAAATCAACACAGGGAAAGAGGGGGAACAATAACAAGAGGATAGAAAAGAAGGAAGGGTAGCACAAAAACACAACAAAAAAAACACCTAAACTAATCTAAAATGACCTCCACTCCAACCTCAGGATCTTCTCACTCTACTTCTCCAACTTACTTATCTATTCTTGTCCTCTAAAACTTTTATCTTTAAGTTTCTTTTCGTAGTCATAGAAAAAGGTCCAGTCTGTTCTCTTTAGCGATTTTCCAGTATTTCTTCTCATCAAAAAAGTTAGTTCATCCATGTCTCTTGTTTCTTTAACTTTCTCCAACCATTCTTCAATGGTCGGTATTTGGTCATTCTTCCAATATTTGGCAAAAACAATCCTTGCCGCTGTAGTGTAGTATGTAAATAATTTGTCTTCATTCTCATCCAGTTTAAAATCCGAATCTGTAAATCCCAATAAATAATACTCAGGTTTCTTTTTGAACCTCTTCTTCAACATCTTTTGTGTTTCCTCATGGACCGAAGCCCAAAACTTAGTTGTATCCTTACAGGTCCACCACATATGGTAGAATGTGCCTGTTTGTTCCCCACATTTCCAACATTTATCTGAGACATTTTGATACATATGACTAAGTTTATTCGGTGTCAAATACCATCTATAAAACATTTTATACCAATTTTCTTTCAGGTCCATGGCATATGTATATTTCAACTTTTTGTTCCATATTTGCTCCCATTCTCTAAACTGGATGGGTCGTCTTAAATTTTCGGCCCACTTAATCATACATGTTTTCACCTGTTCAGTTTCCGTTTGCCATTGGACCAATTTATTATAGAGTATTGTCACTGTTTTCTTTTGTATTCTTAATACTTTATCCCATGTGTTTTCTTCCCAGTCAAAACCAATTTTTTGATCTTGTTTGAAATATTCTTTAATTTGTAAATAATGTAACCAAGTTATATTGCCATAAGAGTTCTTGAGTTGTTCAGTCTTGAGTCTTTAATGAGTTCTTGAGTCTTTAATGAGTCTTTAACAAGCTAGCAGCACTTAACCAGCAGTGCTACTTAGCAAAACAAAAAGACCTTCGTGCAGGTAAACGAAACAGAGATAAACCGGATTATCCCAGGACTCAGTCTCAGGAAAAAGGAAAGCTGGAGCAAAAACGAACAGTGGCAAAAGCGGAGTCAAAACAGTCCTTGGTCGATAACGAAAACAGGCAACAAAGTCCGGCAGGCAGATGACGTGGTCCAGAGACGTTCCAAAAATCAGGGGCAAGGCGAAGTCACTTACGTAGTCCAATCCGAAGTCAAGGTACACGAAGACAAGATAGCTGGATTCCCAGGACCCAAATGGAGGTTAGGCAGAACAAGACACCTGATTCAACGCATTGTCCTCTGCAAAGCTACACATCCCAGAACCCCCATTTTATTAGCAATCGCTATCGCTAGATTGATCCTCATCACTAGCATCTGGGTCATTTCCTTCAGCTGCTGGCTCGTTACTCCGCCATTTCTGCCAGCGTTGATCCAAACCCGGATCCTGCCAAGATGTACCTTCCTGCCAAGTATCTTGGAATCCCTCAAACTCGTCACTAGACGTGGGCTGTGTACTAGGGCTGGGTAACCACGGAAAAATTTGTTTCTAAACTCGATTCGTTTTTAAGGGGTCCATCACGTTTAGTTTCTTTAAAGAATTCCGAAATTTTCCTTTTAAAAATTTCGAAATATACGAAATTTTGTAAATTTCGAATCGATTCGTTAATGGCGGACGCAATTGCGCAATATGCTAAAAAAACCCTCCAAATATGCTAAAAATATGCTGAAAAAACCTCCAAATGGGACAGGGGGAACTTCTGAAGCTTCCCTCTGTTGTTGACTGTTGGTGTGATAAAACAAACAACTATAAAACTTGCACCAGGCATGCGAAAATAATTACGAAACAATTTCGAAACAATTACGAAATAAATTGAAAAAATTGTTTCGAATCTATTTAACTCCTCACACTATTCCAAAATGGCTCAATATCGGATCATAAGCTAATTTAAATACGAATTAATAACGAATTACGAAATTAACGAACGAAACCACCCAGCCCTACTGTGTACATATGTCCTGAATTTCCCTAACCCGAGTCCAGTCCAATTCCTCCTCCATTTCCCCATTACTGGCTTCCAGTTCATCTGAACTGGAATTGTCAGCTGTATCTTTAAGCCGTTTACTCATAGTTTCTTCATCACTATCAGACTCACTGGCAACCCGCTTTACTCCCTGGTAATCCAATTCCTTCAAATCCTTGGGTCCAAACCCTGCAAAATCTTCCATGTCGCTAGGTGCCAAAATAATATCTCGAATACGCTTCAGCTGACGCTGATCCAGCTCTGACTCAGCATCACTCCTCCTTCTCCTACAACCGGTAGTAGTTTCACTGCCAAGATGCTGAACCTCAACATTAAGACTTTTTGCACATTGCACTTGCCCGGAAATCCAACATACCACCTGCCACACCCAGCACTTTTTAACCTGTACCCATCACTGGCTCAGCCCTGTTTTTTTATTGCGTAATGATGTATTGTTTTGTTATTGCTTATGTTATAATTTGCTTTAAATTGTATTGTCATTGTTTTGCTGTTGTTGTGTTGAGGCCTTGGCCTTTGTAAGCCGCATCGAGTCCTGCGGGAGATGCTAGCGGGGTACAAATAAAGTTTAATAATAATAATATTTATTTATTTATTTATTTATTAGATGCACTTATTGACCGCCATTCTCAGCCCTTACGGGCGACACATGGCGGTGTACAGTACACATAAAAAGACAGTTACAGAGGCCAGTATCAACAACATATGACTATACAACAAATACAAACTACATAAAAATCCGCTTCGTCTCTTAGTAGAATCATAGCCAGTCTCATTTTCCTTATACCATTCCAGTTCTCATTACCGTAATGTTGTTGCTTAGCACTTAATTAAATGCCCTCTCGAACAGCCAGGTCTTAAGGCTTTTTCGAAAGGACATGAGGGAGGGCGCCTGTCTGATGTGTGCCGGGAGAGTGTTCCACAGCCGGGGGGCCACCACCGAGAAGGCCCTCTCCCTCGTCCCCGCCAGCCGTGCCTGTGATGCAGGCGGGATCGAGAGAAGGGCCTCCCCAGACGATCTCAAGGTCCTCGTGGGCTCGTAGGCCAAGATGCGGTCCAAAAGGTATTTTGGGCCGGAACCGTTTAGGGCTTTGTAGGCCAAGACCAGCACCTTGAATTGGGTCCGGTAGCAAATCGGCAGCCAGTGAAGCTGGGACAACAAGGGCGTTGTGTGCTCCCTGCGTCCCGCTCCAGTTAGTAACATGGCTGCCGCACGCTGGACCAGCTGAAGCTTCCGGGCCGTCTTCAAGGGCAGCCCCACGTAGAGAGCGTTGCAGTAATCCAGGCGGGATGTGACAAGAGCGTGTACCACCGTGGCCAAGTCAGACTTCCCGAGATAAGGGCGCAGCTGGCGCACGAGCCTAAGCTGTGCAAATGCTCCCCTGGTCACCGCTGAAACCTGGGGATCCAGGCTCAACGATGAGTCCAGGGTCACACCCAAGCTGCGAACCTGCGCCTTCAAGGGGAGTGCGACCCCGTCCAGCACAGGCTGTCACCCTATATCCCGTTCGGCCTTGCAACTGACCAGGAGTACCTCTGTCTTGTCTGGATTTAGTTTCAGTTTGTTCGCCCTCATCCAGACCGTTACAGCGGCCAGGCACCGGTTCAGGACTTCGACGGCCTCCTTAGTAGCAGGTGGGAAGGAGTGACAGAGTTGGACGTCATCTGCGTACAGGTGACACCGCACCCCGAAACTCCGGATGATCTCACCCAGCGGCTTCATGTAGATGTTAAACAGCATGGGAGACAGTATGGAACCCTGTGGCACCCCACAAGTCAAAGGTTGTGGTGCGGAACAGGAGTCCCCCAATGACACCTTCTGGGTGCGACCCTCCAGAAATGACCGGAGCCACCGCAAAGCAATGCCTCCAAGACCCATTTCCGCAAGGCGCCCCAGAAGGATACCGTGGTCAACGGTATCGAAGGCCGCTATTATTATAATAATAATAATAGATGGGCGGAAGCGTGTTTTTTCTGTGAAAGGAGTGTGAAAAGAATCAAGGGAGCGGAGGGATGATTTATTGTTGCCACCAATTTGAAAGGACCCAGTATTAAGGAGATTTTACCCCAGTTCCCAATTTTAAAAAGAACTGGCCGATTTGCAATGGAGGTTGCCGATTAGGAACCAAATTTACCATCAAGTTGGAAGGGAGGCTGTTCAATTGCACCTCCTCCTTTATTAAGAAAGTAATAACTTAGTAGTAATTACACTGTATATACTGTAGCGTGACTGGAGAGAAGAATGTAGATTTATTTGGTTACTTTTCCCTGCGTTTCTGCCACCACGTGAGGTAAGTTGTAATATTGTGAGAAATGGCACTTTGGACACAGAATAGACGGAGCTGAGGCGATCTTCAAATAAAAGTTAACAATTTTATTAAGTACACAGCGTGTGGTTGCAAGACGTAACTTTTCCTTGTTGCACTTGGAATAATACTTGTAACTTTAACAGTTCATTCTTTCAAGTAACACAGTATCTTTCTGACGTAGAGTACTTGTTTCAGACAAAGTTTCCATACAGGGATGTTTCCCTTATTTGATCCTCCCTAGATCAAATACTAAGTAAACTATTCTTTAGCCTCTCCTTAGACTAAAAGAATACCAGCTATGTTTCACCATTCGGCTGCACTAGCCTGAGAAACTTCCAATAGCCAAACCCAGCTTTTCAAAGCTTCCAAGTTTTGCTTCACAAGTCACTCCGCCACCTTTCCTTTCCTTCTCTCCCAAATCCTAACTCCTCACTCCTCTGAACCTAACTCCTGACTGCTCACTCCTCTAAACCTAAACCCTGACTGATTTTTAACTGTCGTTTTTTCAAACTCTCCCCTCTAAGCTCCTCCCACTTCCCTCTCTCCTGCATGGCAACGCACATGGAGGACTCCTCTGACTTAGGCCGCTCCAGCATTACTGCAGCCAATCTAAACACAAATACTAGGGCTGTCCAACCACGGAAAAATTTGTTTCTAAATTCGATTCGAAACAATAACGAATCGATTCGTTAATGGCGGACGCAATTGCGCAATATGCTAAAAAACCCTCCAAATGGGACAGGGGAAACTTCTGAAGCTTCCCTCTCCCTCTGTTGTTGACTGTTGTTGTGATAATTTATTTTTTTATCACTGATAAAACAAACAATGACTATAAAACTTGCATCAGACATACGGAAATAATAACGAAACAATTACGAAACAATTACGAAACAATTATGAAACGAATTGGAAAAATTCGTTTCGTTTTTTAGTTGTTCCTGAATGGTTCAATATCACTTCGTTATCAAAAAAAATAACGAATTAATAACGAATTACGAAATTAACGAACGAAACCGCCCAGCCCTAACAAATACAGTTAAAATAATACAATTTATAATCAACTCCTGTACAGAGTGCTTTATTCTGGTGTTTTTCAAATACTGGTAACCAGAGAAATGCTACTGGAAGCATCCATCTTCCTCTCTCCTGTGTGACTCAGCATGAGTATCTGCCTATGTTGTATGTGACTGTGATGACTGTAAAACTGTGTATTCTGCTTGCTTCTGGGACACTTGCTATCCAGAGCGCAGTTCATTCACGAACCCATCTCGCAACACATTCAGCACCATCTTTCTTCCCTTTCTTGGGGGGCACAATGTGCGGCAGCCCCTCCATGATAACGGATCTCTCTCTCTCTCTCTCTCTCTCTTTTATGTCCGTAGGGCCTAGCAAAGCGGAATTGGTACGAAAGAAGCGGGAGGAGCGGCGGCAAGAGATGGAAGCCAAGCGGGCCGAAAGGAAAGCGGCCAAAGGACCCTTGAAACTGGGAGCCAGGAAACTGGACTGATTCCCCTCTTCTTGGGAAAGAGACTAGATGCTCTCACGGAGCGGCAAAGGAGGTCCAAGAGACCGGGGATTTCCTTCTTCGGGAATGGACAAATCACGCTGCAATCACCCTTCGCGTCTTCCTTTCAGCCCGGATCTTGCCCGCAAAGCATTGGCCGAATCCCTCCCTGCAGTAAGGCTTGAATCAAAGGTGCCTTCAAGAAGAAGGGGGGGGGGTCGATGTAAGCGCCGGACGCCTATCCACAGAGGAGGATTTGGCTGGGACAGGAATCGAGACATGTTTTTATTTGTTGTGGTTTCTCTTATTAACCACAGCTTGGTCGGGAGTGTACGTATCCCCTGCGGATATTGTGGGGATGGATTTTTTTCACTATCCCCAGAGGAGGATTTGGCTGGGACAGGAATCGAGACATGTTTTCATTTGTTGTGGTTTCGCTTATTAACCACAGCTTGGTCAGGAGTGTACGTATCCTCTGCGGATATTGTGGGGGGGATTTTTTTTTTCGCTGTAGTTGTCACTGTACAGTTGCACGTTGTGGGTCAGATGTGTGTACGTCCGCCATTTTTATTTTTTTATTTTTTTTTGCCTGTTTTATTGGTCAATGCGGAAGCCGACAAATAAATTAACTCTTTAATGAAAGGCTGGTGGGACCTGGCGGCCCTTTGGCAAGAGAGGGAGGGACGTGTCGCTCGAATCCTAGAGTTGGAAGGGACCCACAGAGGTCATCTAGTCCATCCCTTTGCCACGTGGATACCTGAAACGGACCGCCGAGGCAGTACTATTCCTATAAACTTAGTCCGCCCCAATGTTTCAGTGGAATCTCTTCTTGAGCGGTGATGACATGATCGTCAGCATAGATGAAACTAAGGAAGGAGAAAGGGGGACAGGAAGAGAAGAAATAAAGAGGGAAGGAAGAAAGGGATGAAAGAAGGGGGAAGGAAGGATGGAAGGAGAAAAAGGGAGAGAGGGAAGGAATGAAAGAAGGAAGGAGAGGGAGGGAGAGAAGAAAAGAAGAAGGAAGGAGGGAGAGAGGGAAGAAAGAAAGAAGACAGGGAGGGAGAGAAGGAAGGAAGGAAGGAGAAAGAGGGACAGGAAGAAAAGAAATAAAGAGGGAAGGAAGAAAGGGATGAAAGAAGGGGGAGGGAGGGAAGGAAGGAAGGAAGGAGAAAAAGGGAGAGAAGGAAGGAATGCAAGAAGGAAGGAGGGAGGGAGAGAAGAAATGAAGAAGAAGGAAGGAGGGAGGGAAGAAATAAGACAAGGAGGAAGAGAAGGAGGGAAGGAAGGAAGGGGAAAAAGGGAGAGAAGGAAGGAAGGCAAGAAGGAAGGAGAGGGAGGGAGAGAAGAAAAGAAGGAAGGAAGGAGGGGAGAAAGAAAGAAATAAGACAGGGAGAGAAGGAAGGAAGGAAGGAAGGAAGGAAGGAAGGAAGGAAGGAGAAAAAGGGAGAGAGGGAAGGAATGCAAGAAGGAAGGAAAAGGAGGAAGAAAAGAAAGGAAGAAGGGAGAGAGGGAAGAAAGAAAGAAGACTGGGAGGGAGAGAAGGAAGGAAGGAAGGAGAAAGGGGGACAGGAAGAGAAGAAATAAAGAGGGAAGGAAGAAAGGGATGAAAGAAGGGGGAGGGGGGAGGGAAGGAAGGAAGGAAGGAAGGAAGGAGAAAAAGGGAGAGAATGAAGGAAGGCAAGAAGAAAGGAGAGGGAGGGAGAGAAGAAATGAAGAAGGAAGGAAGGAGGGAAGAAAGAAAGAAAGAAAGAAATAAGACAGGGAGAGAAGGAAGGAAGGAAGGAAGGAAGGAGAAAGGGGGACAGGAAGAGAAGAAATAAAGAGGGAAGGAAGAAGGATGAAAGAAGGGGGGAGGGAAGGAAGGAATATTGAAGGAAAGGGAGGAAGGGAAGAAAGAAAGGGAGGGAAGAAAGGAAGAATGGAAGGAAGGAAGAATGGAAGGAAGGAAGGAAGAATGGAAGGAAGAAAGGAAGGAAGAATGGAAGGAAGGAAGGAGGGAAGGAAGAATGGAAGGAAGGAAGGAAGGAGGGAGGGAGGGAAGGAAGGAAGGAAGGAAGGAAGGAAGGGGGACAGGAAGAGAAGACATAAAGAGGGAAGGAAGAAAGGGATGAAAGAAGGGGGAGGGAAGGAAGATTGAAGGAAAGGGAAGAAGGAAAGGAAAGGGAGGGAAAGAAGGAAGGAAGGAAGGAAGGAAGGAAGGAAGGAAGGAAGGAAGGAGAAACCTTGACACGACCCCAGCTTGGGAACGGAGCCTTCGACGGACTACAAACCCCACAATCCCCCAGCACCATGGACCCCGGCTTCCCGACTTCTTCCATCCAAACAGAGTTCTACTTTGAACTGAAGTATATGGATCTATCTACACGGCCATATAATCCAGTTCGAAGCAGATAATCCGGATTTTTATATGGTCCGTGTTGGGGTCAGAATAAACCACAAATCACGCCACGAATGTGTGATGATAACTATAATTCACAGGAAAGCAACAAAGCACGGTTATGCAAGGATCGAATTCGGAAAACGGGAACAGCATTCGTAATTTTTTTTTGAGGATTCGAATTCGGAAAACGGGAACAGCATTCGTAATTTTTTTTTGAGGATTCAAATTCGGAAAACGGGAACAGCATTCGTAATTTTTTTTTGAGGATTCAAATTCGGAAAACGGGAACAGCATTCGTAATTTTTTTTTGAGGATTCGAATTCGGAAAACGGGAACAGCATTCGTAATTTTTTTTTGAGGATTCAAATTCGGAAAACGGGAACAGCATTCGTAATTTTTTTTTGAGGATTCGAATTCGGAAAACGGGAACAGCATTCGTAATTTTTTTTTGAGGATTCGAATTTGGAAAACGGGAACAGCATTCGTAATTTTTTTTTGAGGATTCGAATTCGGAAAACGGGAACAGCATTCGTAATTTTTTTTTCCCGGGATCTCCCCGGCTATTGCTGGATGACCGATCCGTAGTCGGCGGCTTCGTAGACGGTGACGTGCAGCCGTCCGGGTTCCTGGCTGGGAGGATACGGTTCGGCAAGGATGACCTCCCCGAGAGCGCAGCGCCGGGTCCGGACTTCGCGGAGGAAGGCCTCCAGTTCGTACTCCATGCGGGCCAGCTTCCGGGCGTACGAACGGCGGGCTTGGGTCAACACCGGCGGGCGAGATCCACACCGAGGCTTCGGGCTAGTCGTGGTCAGCGCCGGGTTGGCAGACACCGGGCAAGCGGCCTTTCCGTCCTGCGGACCTGGACCACAGCTGCTCTGTTTTTGGGACAAAACAAAAGAAACGTCCACTAGATTTTCTGTTTTCCTCCACCACAGACACCCCAGTACTCCGTAGACACCAAAGTCCTTCCCTTCACAGAGATTGCCGTGAACATGTCCACCACAAACACCACACTGCACACCACCCAAGGGAAGGATTTCAGACAAGGACAATTGGATCCTAGATTTTCTGTTTTCCTCCACCACAGACACCCCAGTACTCCGTAGACACCAAACTCCTTCCCTTCACAGAGATTGCTGTGAACACGTCCACCACAAACACCACACTGCCCACCACCCAAGGGAAGGATTTCAGACAAGGACAATTGGATCCTAGATTTTCTCTTTCCTCCACCACAGACACCCCACTACTCAAGAGTCACCAAAGGCCTTCAGAGAGCACCGTAAACATGTCCACCACAAACACCACACTGCCCACCACCCAAGGGAAGGATTTCAGACAGGGACAATTGGATCCTAGATTTTCTCTTTCCTCCACCACAGACACCCCATTACTCCGTAGACACCAAACTCCTTCCCTTCAGAGATTGCCGTGAACATGTCCACCACAAACACCACACTGCCCACCACCCAAGGGAAGGATTTCAGACAAGGACAATTGGATCCTCGATTTTCTGTTTTCCTCCACCACAGACACCCCATTACTCATTATTCCCTTCAATGACATTGGAAATTATAGAGAGCGCCAGTGAACATGTCCACCACAAACACCACACTGCCCACCACCCAAGGGAAGGATTTCAGACAAGGACAATTGGATCCTAGATTTTCTGCTTTCCTCCACCACAGACACCCCATTACTCCATAGACACCAAAGTCCTTCCCTTCAATGACATTGGAAATTGTAGAGAGCGCCGTGAACATGTCCACCACAAACACCAAGGAAAGGATTTCAGAATGGGACAATTGGATCCTAGATTTTCTGTTTTCCTCCACCACAGACACCCCATTACTCCGTAGACACCAAAGTCCTTCCCTTCACAGAGATTGCTGTGAACATGTCCACCACAAACACCACACTACCTACCACCCAAGGGAAGGATTTAAGAATGGGACAATTCCATCCTAGATTTTCTCTTTCCTCCACCACAGACATCCCAGTACTCAAGAGTCACCAAAGGCCTTCAGAGAGCACCGTGAACATGTCCACCACAAACACCACACTGCCCACCACCCAAGGGGAAGATTTCAGACAGGGACAGTTCTATCCTAGATTTTCTGCTTTCCTCCACCACAGACACCCCATTACTCATTATTCCCTTCAATGACATTGGAAATTATAGAGAGTGCCGGTGAACATGTCCACCACAAACACCAAGGAAAAGATTTCAGAATGGGACAATTCCATCCTAGATTTTCTCTTTCCTCCACCACAGACACCCCATTACTCCGTAGACACCAAACTCCTTCCCTTCAGAGATTGCCGTGAACATGTCCACCACAAACACCACACTGCCCACCACCCAAGGGAAGGATTTCAGACAAGGACAATTGGATCCTCGATTTTCTGTTTTCCTCCACCACAGACACCCCATTACTCATTATTCCCTTCAATGACATTGGAAATTATAGAGAGCGCCAGTGAACATGTCCACCACAAACACCACACTGCCCACCACCCAAGGGAAGGATTTCAGACAAGGACAATTGGATCCTAGATTTTCTGCTTTCCTCCACCACAGACACCCCATTACTCCATAGACACCAAAGTCCTTCCCTTCAATGACATTGGAAATTGTAGAGAGCGCCGTGAACATGTCCACCACAAACACCAAGGAAAGGATTTCAGAATGGGACAATTGGATCCTAGATTTTCTGTTTTCCTCCACCACAGACACCCCATTACTCCGTAGACACCAAAGTCCTTCCCTTCACAGAGATTGCTGTGAACATGTCCACCACAAACACCACACTACCTACCACCCAAGGGAAGGATTTAAGAATGGGACAATTCCATCCTAGATTTTCTCTTTCCTCCACCACAGACATCCCAGTACTCAAGAGTCACCAAAGGCCTTCAGAGAGCACCGTGAACATGTCCACCACAAACACCACACTGCCCACCACCCAAGGGGAAGATTTCAGACAAGGACAATTGGATCCTAGATTTTCTGCTTTCCTCCACCACAGACACCCCAGTACTCCGTAGACACCATAGTCCTTCCCTTCAATGACATTGGAAATTATAGAGAGCGCCGGTGAACATGTCCACCACAAACACCACACTGCCCACCACCCAAGGGAAGGATTTCAGAATGGGTTTTAGTCCAAACTGGAATAGAAATTGCTCTAAGAGCTTCCATGTACATGGGGCAGGGAACTCACTGCGGTTTTTAGTCTGAACTACGATGAACATGACCCTAAGTATACAGGACATAGAACTGACCCTAAGAGCTTCCATGTACCTGGGGCAGTGAATCCGGTTTGGGTTTTAGCCCGAACTACAATAGAAATCCCACTAAGAGCTTCTGTGTACATGGGGCAGGGAATCCGCTCCGAGTTTTAGTCCGAAGAACAATAGAAATTACCTTAGGTCCTTCTATGTAAGTGGGGCAGTGAATCCGCTCTGGGTTTTAGTCCGAATTGGAATAGAAATTGCTCTAAGAGCTTCCATGTACATGGGGCAGGGAACCCGCTCCGAGTTTTAGTCCGAACTACAATAGACATTACCTTAGGTCCTTCCATGTATGCGGGGCAGTGAATCCCCTCTGGGTTTTAGTCCGAACTGGAATAGAAATTACTCTAAGAGCTTCCACGTACATGGGGCAGGGAATCCAGTTTGGGTTTTAGTCCGAACTACAATAGACATTACCTTAGGTCCTTCCATGTATGCGGGGCAGTGAATCCGCTCTGGGTTTTAGTCCGAACTGGAATAGAAATTACTCTAAGAGCTTCCATGTACATGGGGCAGGGAATCCAGTTTGGGTTTTAGTCCGAACTACAATAGAAATTACCTTAGGTCCTTCCATGTATGCGGGGCAGTGAATCCGCTCTGGGTTTTAGTCCGAACTGGAATAGAAATTACTCTAAGAGCTTCCACGTACATGGGGCAGGGAATCCAGTTTGGGTTTTAGTCCGAACTACAATAGAAATTACCTTAGGTCCTTCCATGTATGCGGGGCAGTGAATCCGCTCTGGGTTTTAGTCCGAACTGGAATAGAAATTACTCTAAGAGCTTCCATGTACATGGGGCAGGGAACCCGCTCCGGTTTTTAGTCCGAACTACAATAGAAATTACCTTAGGTCCTTCCATGTATGCGGGGCAGTGAATCCGCTCTGGGTTTTAGTCCGAACTGGAATAGAAATTACTCTAAGAGCTTCCATGTACATGGGGCAGGGAACCCGCTCCGGTTTTTAGTCCGAACTACAATAGAAATTACCTTAGGTCCTTCCATGTATGCGGGGCAGTGAATCCGCTCTGGGTTTTAGTCCGAACTGGAATAGAAATTACTCTAAGAGCTTCCACGTACATGGGGCAGGGAATCCAGTTTGGGTTTTAGTCCGAACTACAATAGAAATTACCTTAGGTCCTTCCATGTATGCGGGGCAGTGAATCCGCTCTGGGTTTTAGTCCGAACTGGAATAGAAATTACTCTAAGAGCTTCCATGTACATGGGGCAGGGAATCCGGTTTGGGTTTTAGTCCGAACTACAATAGAAATTACCTTAGGTCCTTCCATGTATGCGGGGCAGTGAATCCGCTCTGGGTTTTAGTCCGAACTGGAATAGAAATTACTCTAAGAGCTTCCATGTACATGGGGCAGGGAACCCGCTCCGGTTTTTAGTCCGAACTACAATAGAAATTACCTTAGGTCCTTCCATGTATGCGGGGCAGTGAATCCGCTCTGGGTTTTAGTCCGAACTGGAATAGAAATTGCTCTAAGAGCTTCCATGTACATGGGTCAGGGAACCCGCTCCAAGTTTTAGTCCGAACTACAATAGAAATTACCTTAGGTCCTTCCATGTATGCCGGGCAGTGAATCCACTCTGGGTTTTAGTCCGAACTGGAATAGAAATTACTCTAAGAGCTTCCATGTACATGGGGCAGGGAACCCCACTCCGGTTTTTAGTCTGAACTACAATAGAAATTACCTTAGGTCCTTCCATGTATGCGGGGCAGTGAATCCGCTCTGGGTTTTAGTCCGAACTGGAATAGAAATTACCTTAGGTCCTTCCATGTACATGGGGCAGGGAGCCCCGCTCCAGTTTTTAGTCCGAACTACGATGGACATGACCCTAAGTATACAGGACATAGAACCGACCCTAAAAGCTTCCATGGACATGGGGCAGTCAATCCGGTTTGGGTTTTAGTCCGAACTGGAATAGAAATTACTCTAAGAGCTTCCATGTACATGGGGCAGGGAATCCGGTTTGGGTTTTAGTCCGAACTACAATAGAAATTACCTTAGGTCCTTCCATGTATGCGGGGCAGTGAATCCGCTCTGGATTTTAGTCCGAACTGGAATAGAAATTGCTCTAAGACCTTCCATGTATACGGGGAAGGCAATCCGCTCCGGTTTTTAGTCCGAACTATAAAGTAACGCCATTCCCAGCTCACCTCATTGTGCTCGTCGTGCCCCTCTTCCACCGCTGGCGCGCAGATGCCCATCTTGGCGCACAGCCATTGCAGCGCATAGAAGACGAAGAGGCAGACGGCGCAGATGCTGCAGAGGGCGCCCACGTTGGTCACCCATTGGCCCCCCACGGCTTGGTCGCTCAGCCGGTTGCGGACCCGCTGCGGGCGAGGACCCTCTTGGGCCATGGAGACCCCCAGCCATGCGCACGCCACGGCCAGGCGCCACCACGCAGGACCCATGGGGCCAGCCATAGCTGAGCCTGAGAGCCACCGGGGTCATTCCACAATGGCCGGCAAGCATGCCATTGTGACCTCGGCGCCCTTCCAACCAATGGCTGCGAAGAGGGTCTGAAGTCTAAAACCCAGAAGCACTCTCTCCTGACATTTCACCCACATCTATGGCCGGCGTCCTCAGAGGTCAAGGGGTCCCGCCGACAGACAAGAGTTCTTGGACATTAGGCTTGTTTGTGAGTTTTCCGATGTTCGAGAAGCACTCTCTCCTGACATTTCACCCACATCTATGGCGTTTTCCGGCCTAACCTGGCGATATTCCAGAAGCACTCTCTCCTGACATTTCACCCACATCTATGGCCGGCATCCTCAGGGGTCGAGGGGTCCCTCCGACAGACAAGAGTTCTTTCTCCCACCTTGGACATTAGGCTTGTTTGTGAGTTTTCCGATATTCGAGAAGCACTCTCTCCTGACATTTCACCCACATCTATGGCTGGCGTCCTCAGGGGTCGAGGGGTCCCGCCAAGAGACAAGAGTTCTTTCTCCCACCTTGGACATTAGGCTTGTTTGTGAGTTTTCCGATGTTCGAGAAGCACTCTCTCCTGACATTTCACCCACATCTATGGCCGGCGTCCTCAGGGGTCGAGGGGTCCCTCCGACAGACAAGAGTTCTTTCTCCCACCTTGGACATTAGCTTGTTTGTGAGTTTTCCAGCCTAACCTGGCGATGTTCCAGAAGCACTCTCTCCTGACATTTCACCCACATCTATGGCCGGCGTCCTCAGGGGTCGAGGGGTCACGCTGACAGACAAGAGTTCTTTCTCCCACCTTGGACATTAGGCTTGTTTGTGAGTTTTCCGATGTTCGAGAAGCACTCTCTCCTGACATTTCACCCACATCTATGGCTGGCGTCCCCAGGGGTCGAGGGGTCCCGCCGACAGACAAGAGTTCTTTCTCCCACCTTGGACATTAGGCTTGTTTGTGAGTTTTCCGGCCTAACCTGGCGATGTTCCAGAAGCACTCTCTCCTGACATTTCACCCACATCTATGGCCGGCGTCCTCAGGGGTCGAGGGGTCACGCTGACAGACAAGAGTTCTTTCTCCCACCTTGGACATTAGGCTTGTTTGTGAGTTTTCCGATGTTCGAGAAGCACTCTCTCCTGACATTTCACCCACATCTATGGCTGGCGTCCCCAGGGGTCGAGGGGTCCCGCCGACAGACAAGAGTTCTTTCTCCCACCTTGGACGTAAGGATTGTTTGTGAGTTTTCCGGCCTAACCTGGCGATGTTCCAGAAGCACTCTCTCCTGACATTTCACCCACATCTATGGCCGGCGTCCTCAGGGGTCGAGGGGTCCCGCCGACAGACAAGAGTTCTTTCTCCCACCTTGGACATTAGGCTTGTTTGTGAGTTTTCCGGCCTAACCTGGCGATGTTCCAGAAGCACTCTCTCCTGACATTTCACCCACATCTATGGCCGGCGTCCTCAGGGGTCGAGGGGTCACGCTGACAGACAAGAGTTCTTTCTCCCACCTTGGACATTAGGCTTGTTTGTGAGTTTTCCGATGTTCGAGAAGCACTCTCTCCTGACATTTCACCCACATCTATGGCTGGCGTCCCCAGGGGTCGAGGGGTCCCGCCGACAGACAAGAGTTCTTTCTCCCACCTTGGACATTAGGCTTGTTTGTGAGTTTTCCGGCCTAACCTGGCGATGTTCCAGAAGCACTCTCTCCTGACATTTCACCCACATCTATGGCCGGCGTCCTCAGGGGTTGAGGGGTCCTGCCGACAGACAAGAGTTCTTTCTCCCACCTTGGACATTAGGCTTGTTTGTGAGTTTTCCGATGTTAGAGAAGCACTCTCTCCTGACATTTCACTCACATCTATGGCCGGCGTCCTCAGGGGTCGAGGGGTCCTGCCGACAGACAAGAGTTCTTTCTCCCACCTTGGACATTAGGCTTGTTTGTGAGTTTTCCGGCCTAACCTGGCGATGTTCCAGAAGCACTCTCTCCTGACATTTCACCCACATCTATGGCCGGCGTCCTCAGGGGTTGAGGGGTCCTGCCGACAGACAAGAGTTCTTTCTCCCACCTTGGACATTAGGCTTGTTTGTGAGTTTTCCGATGTTAGAGAAGCACTCTCTCCTGACATTTCACCCACATCTATGGCCGGCGTCCTCAGGGGTCGAGGGGTCCTGCCGACAGACAAGAGTTCTTTCTCCCACCTTGGACATTAGGCTTGTTTGTGAGTTTTCCGATGTTAGAGAAGCACTCTCTCCTGACATTTCACTCACATCTATGGCCGGCGTCCTCAGGGGTCGAGGGGTCCCTCCGACAGACAAGAGTTCTTTCTCCCACCTTGGACATTAGGCTTGTTTGTGAGTTTTCCGGCCTAACCTGGCGATGTTCCAGAAGCACTCTCTCCTGACATTTCACCCACATATATGGCTGGCGTCCTCAGAAAAGCAAATCTTTCCGAATTTATTCCAAATTACGAAGATTCCGACCAAACCTAACCATGCCTATTGGACATCATTCCAAAGATGTATATGTGTGTGTATACAGGGCAGGAAGGGAGAGAGAAGAAAGGAAGGAAAGAAGGAAGGAGAAGGAAGTAGGGAAAAAATGAAGATGGAGGGAGGGAAGAAGGAAGGAGAAACGGGGAAAGAAGAAAGGGAGGGATGAAAGAAATTTAGAGAGAAAGGGAGGAAAAAGGAAAAGAAAGGAAGGAAGGGAGGGAGAGATGAAAGGAAGATGGAAGGAAAGGGAGGAAGCGAAGAAAGAAAAGGGGGGAAGAAAGGAAGGAATGAAGGAAGGAAGGAAGGAAGGAAGGAAGGAAGGAAGGAGAATGCAAGAAGGAAGGAGAGGGAGGGAGCAAAGAAATGAAGAAGGAGGAGGGAGGGAAGAAAGAAATAAGAGAGGGAGGGAAGGAAGGAAGGAGAAAGGGAGACAGGGAGAGAAGAAATAAAGAAGGAGGGAAGAAAGAAATAAGAGAGGGAGGGAAGGAAGGAAGGAGAAAGGGAGACAGGGAGAGAAGAAATAAAGAAGGAGGGAAGAAAGAAATAAGAGAGGGAGGGAAGGAAGGAAGGAGAAAGGGAGACAGGGAGAGAAGAAATAAAGAAGGAGGGAAGAAAGAAATAAGACAGGGAGGGAAGGAAGGAAGGAGAAAGGGAGACAGGGAGAGAAGAAATAAAGAAGGAGGGAAGAAAGAAATAAGACAGGGAGGGAAGGAAGGAAGGAAGGAAGGAAGGAAGGAAGGAGAAAGGGAGACAGAAAGAGAAGAAATAGAGAGGGAAAGAAGAAAGGGATGAAAGAAGGAAGGGAGGGAGAGAAGGAAGGAAGGAGAAAAAGGGAGAGAGGGAAGGAAGACAAAATAGAAGGAGAGGAAAGGAGAGAAAAAATGAAGAAGAGAGAGGGAGGGAAGAAATAAGAGAGGGAGGGAAAGAAGGAAAGAAAGAAAGGGAGGGAGGCAGGAAGAGAAATAGGAAGGAAAGAAAGGGAGGGATGAGAGCAAGGAAGGAAGGAAGGAAGGAAGGAAGGAAGGAAAGAGGGAATGAGGGAAAGGGAGAAAGGAAAGAAAGAAAGGAAAAGAGGGAGAGAAGAAAGGGAGAGACAGATAGGGAGGGAAGAAATAAAAAAGAAGGAGGGAGGGAGAAAAAAGAAAGAAAGAAAGAAAGAAAGAATGGGAGGGAGGGAAGGAAGGGAGAGAGAGAGGGACAGAAGGAAGGAAGGAAACGAAAGAAAGAAAGAAAGAAAGGGAGGGAGGGAAGGAAGAAAGGAAAAGAAAGAAAGAAAGAAGAGGAAAGAAAGGAAGGAATGAAGGAAGGAAAAGAAAGAAAGAAAGAGGGAGGGAGGAAAGGAAGGAAGGAAGGAAGGAAGGAAAAGAAAGAAAGAAAGAAAGGGAGGGAGGAAAGGAAGGAGGAAAGGAAGGAAGGAAGGAGGAAAGGAAGGAAGGAAGAAAGAAAGAAAGAAAGAAAGAAAGAGAGGGAGGAAAGGAAGGAAGGAAGGAAGGAAGGAAGGAAGGAAAAGAAAGAAAGAAAGAAAGAAAGAAAGGGAGGGAGGGAGGAAAGGAAGGAAGGAAGGAAAAGAAAGAAAGAAAGAAAGAATGAAAGAGGAAGGGAGGGAGGGAGGGAGGTAGGGAAGGAAGGAAGGAGGGAGGGAAGAATGGAATAGAAGAAAGAAAGAAAGAACGAAAGAGGAAGGAAGGAAGAAAGTAAAGAAAAGAAAGAAAGGGAGGGAGGAAGTAAAGGAATGAACGAACGAAAGAAAGAAAGAAAGGGAGGGAGGGAGGGAGGAAAGAAAGAAAGATAGAAAGGGAGGGACAGAGGGAGGAAGGAAGGAAAGAAAAGAAAAGAAAGAAATAAAGAAAGGGAGGGAGGGAGGGAGGGAGGAAAGAAAAGAAAGAAAGAAAAGGGAGGGAGGAAGGAAAGGAAAGGAAAGAAAGAAAGAATGAAAGAAAGAGAGGGAGGGAGGAAAGAAGGAAAGAAACGAACGAAAGAAAGAAAGAAAGAAAGAAAGAAAGAAAGAGAGGGAGGGAGGGAGGGAGGAAAGGAAAGAAAGAGAGAAAGAAAGGACCAAAGGTGGGAGGAGAGTGGGAAACCGGGACGTTTTAAGAGTGTCTTGGGAAAGTGGGACGGCGGAGGATGACTAGAGAGGATTCCTGGTCTGGGCGAGTGGGCCAAGGGGCTGGGATCCGCTGGCCCGGCCTTGCGTTGAACTTTGAGTCCGTGCGCAGCTTATCAAATATTTGCTGCCGGGGAATCATTAACTTCCCAAAGGAAGGCCGGCAGGATGTTGTCCCTTCTCCCTCGGGCCTTTCTTGGGGTTCAACTCTGACTGGAAGGGCCCGGCTTCAAGGTGAGCTCCTTCCGCTCCTCTTCGCCCCTCGATTCCTTGGCTTGGATCCTCTCTATGGTGTGTCTGCACTATAGAGTTAACCCAGTTTTGTATCACTTGAACCACCATGAGTGTGGAATCGTAGGGAGACTGCCAAACAACCCCCCTCCTAGGGTTCCATACCAGCGAGCCTTTGCATTGAAAGTAGCGTCAAACTGGGTTAACTCCACAGTGTAGATGGGAAATATTGCTAAGCTAGGATTTGATTATTGTTTGTTTGTTTGTTTATTGTATCAGGTGTGCTTGCTTCATCTTTTCATTACTGGCTGCTACTTCCCGACGGATATCAGGTAGAGTAGCAAAGCGCAAGGGCAGATGCCGTAACTGTGTCTGGTTGTGAACCCCAGGTTGTGCTAGTCAGCTTTCCTACGATATTATTTCTAGCACCCACTTTTTGCTTTGTATTCAAGCAGTGCTTCTTGTCAATCAATCAATCGAAAATAGTTTATTGTACGGGCCCAAGGACATGACAAAAAGCACCACATGCGCACATTAGTACCCTCGGAGAAACAAGCACCTAAAATGCTAAACAGAAACCATTTCAAAGCTCCCTTCTTGGGTGGTGATGACACGATCGTCAGCATAGATGGATTAGGAATCAGCTGGTTTCCCCTGTAATAGGCAGTAAGAGAACATAAAACTTCGGAGAGCTTCTGCTCAACCATTTCAAAACTCCCTTCTTGGGTGGTGATGGCATGATCGTCAGCACAGATGGTGATGGCACAATCATCAGCGTAGATGGATGAGGAATCAGCTGGTTTCCCCTGTAATACGCAGAAAGAGAACATAAAACTTCGGAGAGCTTCTGTTCAACCATTTCAAAGCTCCCTGCTTGGGTTGTGATAGCACTATCGTCAGCATAGATGGATTAGGAATCGGCTAGTGTTCCCTGTAATAGGCAGTAAGAGCACCCAAAGCTTCAGAGAGCTTCTGTTCAACTATTTCAAAACTCCCTTCTTGGGTGGTGATGGCATGATCGTCAGCATAGACAGATTAGGAATCAGCTGGTTTTCCCTGTAATAGGCAGTAAGAACACCTAAAGCTTCGGAGAGCTTCTGTTCGACCATTTCAAAGCTCCCCACTTGAGTGGTGATGGCACGATCGTCAGCATAGATGGTGATGGAATGATTGTTGTGGCATGAGTGGTGATGGCACGATCGTCGGCATAGATGGATTAGGAATCAGCTGGTTTCCCCTGTAATAGGCAGTAAGAGCACCTAAAGCTACAGAGAGCTTTGGTTCAACCATTTCAAAGCTCCCTTCTTGGGTGGTGATGGCGCGATCGTCAGCATAGATGGTGATGGCACGACCATTTCAAAGCTCCCTGCTTGGGTGGTGATGACAGGATCATCAGCGTAGATGGATGAGGAATCAGCTGGTTTCCCTTGTAATAGGCAGTAAGATCGCCTAAAGCTACAGAGAGCTTTGGTTCAACCATTTCAAAGCTCCCTTCTTGGGTGGTGATGGCACGATCGTCAGCATAGATGGTGATGGCACGATCATCGTGGCATGAGTGGTGATGGCATGATCGTCAGCATAGATGAATTAGGAATTAGCAGGTTTTTCTCTCTCATAGGCAGTAAGAGCACCTAAAGCTTCAGAGAGCTTCTGTTCAACCATCTCAAACCTCCCTTCTTGGGTGGTGATGGCACGATCGTCAGCATAGATGGATTAGGAATCAGCTGGTTTCCCCTGTAATAGGCAGTAAGACCACCTAAAGCTTCAGAGAGCATCTGTTTGCCCACTTCAAAGCTCCTTCTTGGGTGGTGATGGCATGATCGTCTGCGTAGATGGATTAGGAATCAGCTGGTTTCCCCTGTAATAGGCAGTAAGACCACCTAAAGCTTCAGAGAGCATCTGTTTGCCCACTTCAAAGCTCCTTCTTGGGTGGTGATGGCATGATCGTCTGCATAGATGGATTAGGAATCAGCTGGTTTCCCCTGTAATAGGCAGTAAGACCACCTAAAGCTTCAGAGAGCATCTGTTTGCCCACTTCAAAGCTCCTTCTTGGGTGGTGATGGCATGATCGTCTGCGTAGATGGATTAGGAATCAGCTGGTTTCCCCTGTAATAGGCAGTAAGACCACCTAAAGCTTCAGAGAGCATCTGTTTGCCCACTTCAAAGCTCCTTCTTGGGTGGTGATGGCATGATCGTCTGCGTAGATGGATTAGGAATCAGCTGGTTTCCCCTGTAATAGGCAGTAAGACCACCTAAAGCTTCAGAGAGCATCTGTTTGCCCACTTCAAAGCTCCTTCTTGGGTGGTGATGGCATGATCGTCTGCATAGATGGATTAGGAATCAGCTGGTTTCCCCTGTAATAGGCAGTAAGACCACCTAAAGCTTCAGAGAGCATCTGTTTGCCCACTTCAAAGCTCCTTCTTGGGTGGTGATGGCATGATCGTCTGCGTAGATGGATTAGGAATCAGCTGGTTTCCCCTGTAATAGGCAGTAAGACCACCTAAAGCTTCAGAGAGCATCTGTTTGCCCACTTCAAAGCTCCTTCTTGGGTGGTGATGGCATGATCGTCTGCATAGATGGATTAGGAATCAGCTGGTTTCCCCTGTAATAGGCAGTAAGACCACCTAAAGCTTCAGAGAGCATCTGTTTGCCCACTTCAAAGCTCCTTCTTGGGTGGTGATGGCATGATCGTCTGCGTAGATGGATTAGGAATCAGCTGGTTTCCCCTGTAATAGGCAGTAAGACCACCTAAAGCTTCAGAGAGCATCTGTTTGCCCACTTCAAAGCTCCTTCTTGGGTGGTGATGGCATGATCGTCTGCATAGATGGATTAGGAATCAGCTGGTTTCCCCTGTAATAGGCAGTAAGACCACCTAAAGCTTCAGAGAGCATCTGTTTGCCCACTTCAAAGCTCCTTCTTGGGTGGTGATGGCATGATCGTCTGCGTAGATGGATTAGGAATCAGCTGGTTTCCCCTGTAATAAGCAGTAAGACCACCTAAAGCTTCGGTGAGCTTCTTTTCAGCCATTTCAAAGCTCCCTGCTTGAGCGGTGATGGCATGATCGTCTGATATTTTCACAAATCCCGATGACATCTAGACATTTGATGATCCAACAATGGGGAAGTGAGTCAAATACTTTATTATTATTATTATTATTATTATTATTATTATTATTATTATTAATATTTGAAACACAGCAAGATGAGTCCACAGCAGACAAGATCACTCTACAGGCTGTTGTTATTATTATTATGATTATCATTAGCATCCTTGTTGTTGTTGTTGTTGTTGTTGTTGTTGTGAACGTCTTCTCCAGGTCATGAATGCCACCAACACGTATGGTGCTCATCGGCTGTAACAGCAACTCCATATGGAAGCAGTCTGGCCATTCCAGTGGAGGGGCTGTTATAGTAGGTGGGTGCTGCAAAGGATTCTGGGAGATCAAGACCACCCAAGGTGCTTTGAATCCATCAGACATACATGTGAGCATCATGTGCAGGTTGGTGTATTTCCAATGGCAGCATCAATAAGCATGTTGCTTGCTTGCTATAGCGGGTATTCACCACCAGGTGGCGGGCTTGGGCAGTGTTTTGCTTTGAGGTCCATTCTGATTATAATATAATATAATATAATATAATGGAATATAATATAATATAATGGAATATAATATAATATAATATAATATAATATAATATAATATAATATAATATAACATAATATAATATAATGCAATATAATATTATATAATGTAATATAATATAATGCAATATAATATAATATAATGCAATATAATGCAATATAATATAATATAATATAATATAATGCAATATAATATAATAATATAATATAATATAATATAATGCAATATAATATAATATAATATAATATAATGCAATATAATATAATATAATATAATATAATGCAATATAATATAATATAATATAATATGCAATATAATGTAATATAATATAATATAATGCAATATAATATAATATAATATAATGCAATATAATACAATATAATACAATATAATATAATATAATATAATATAATATAATATAATGGAATATAATGCAATATAATGCAATATAATGCAATATAATATAATGCAATATAATATAATATAATATAATATAATGCAATATAATATAATATAATATAATGCAATATAATGTAATATAATATAATGCAATATAATATAATATAATATTGTGCATACATATAATATTTATAACATTATAATAAATAAATAACAGTAATAAATAAATATAATACTACTAATAATATGTTGTATATCCATATAATATTTATAATATTATAATGCAATACAATATAATAATAATATGATATTATAATTATATATATTTTATATTGCATGTAATATTGCTAATAATATCACAATATAATGGTATAGTAAAATATAGTGATATATAATACAGATATTATACTATGCTAATAATATAATATAATATACAATTTAGTGATATATACTACTGATATTGTACTATGCCAATATTATAATTTAATATAATATAAAATATAGCAATATATAATATTGATATTGTTCTATGTTATTAATATATAATATACAATTTAGTGATATATAACACTGATATTGTACTATGCTTATAATATAATATAGTATAATATATTGTATATCCATATAATATTTATAATATTATAATGCAATACAACATAATAATAATATGATATTATACTTATATATATTTATATTGCATGTAATATTACTAATAATATTACAATATAATGGTATAGTAAAATATAATGATATATAATGCTGATATTATTCTATGCCAATAATATAATATAATATAATATAATATAATGACATAGGCAGGGCTCTTAGATATGTGTACACTGGGATGTCTTTGGTGGAGGAAACACATACAATCTAGGATGGAATTGTCCCCGAATGAAAGCCTTCATGTGGGTGGTGGGCAGTGTGGTGTTGGTGGAGGACATTGGCAGGGCTCTTGGATATGTTTACACTGGGGTGTCTGCGGTGGAGGAAACACATACAATCTAGGATTGAATTGTCCCTGAATGAAAGCCTTCCCTTGGGTGGTGGGGAGTGTGGCGTTGGTGGAGGACATTGACAGGGCTCTTGGACATGCTTACACTGGGATGTCTGTGGTGGAGGAAACACATACAATCTAGGATGGAATTGTCCCTGTATGAAAGCCTTTCCTTGGGTGGTGTACAGGATGGTGTTGGTGGAGGACATTGGCAGGGCTCTTGGACATGTTTACACTGGGATGTCTGCGGTGGAGGAAACACATACAATCTAGGATGGAATTGTCTCCATATGAAAGCCTTCACTTGGGTGATGGGCAGTGTGGTGTTGGTGGAGGACATTGGCAGGGCTGTTGGACATGTTTACACTGGGATGTCTGTGGTGGAGGAAACACATGCAATCTAGGATGGAATTGTCCCCAAATGGAAGCCTTCCCTTTGGTGGTGGGCCATGTGGTGTTGGTGGAGGACATTGGCAGGGCTCTTGGACATGTTTACACTGGGGTGTCTGTGGTGGAGGAAACACATACAATCTAGTATGAAATTATCCCCGAATGAAAGCCTTTACTTAAGTGGTGGGCAGTGTGGTGTTGGTGGAGGACATTGGCAGGGCTCTTGGACATGTTTACACTGGGATGTCTGTGGTGGAGGAAACACATATAATCTAGGATGGAATTGTGCCCAAATGAAAGCCTTTACTTAAGTGGTGGGAAGTATGGTGTTGGTGGAGGACATTGGCAGGGCTCTTGGACATGTTTACACTGTGATGTCTGTGGTGGAGGAAACACATATAATCTAGGATGGAATTGTGCCCAAATGAAAGCCTTTACTTAAGTGGTGGGAAGTATGGTGTTGGTGGAGGACATTGGCAGGGCTGTTGGACATGTTTACACTGGGATGTCTGTGGTGGAGGAAACACATACATATTTTCACATATTATTATTATTATATATTATTCTATATAATATAATAATATATGATAAAATAAATAAAATAATAATATTTATAATATAGAATATATATTTATAATATATAATGAGATAATTTTTGTTTCCTCGCAGAGTCGTCTGTCATGGGACTTTTTGGGGCCGAGAAAGTGTCACCCTTGCTATCTGAGAAGAATGGCCCTCTTTGATGCAAACCAACTCATATGACTTCAGGCTGTAGAGAGACGTTGTTTACAAAGCTGTCATTGTGAGATTTCGGCCTTAGCAGCAAAAAGGGGAAATATAGTGCTATCACTAAAGTAACGAGAGGAAAAAGAGTATTTCCAATATGGGTTTAATATTGGAAATACTATTGGAAAGAGTGTAGGAAGCACCCACACGCTTGCATTAATGCGGTTTTGCCACCACTTTAACTGCCATAAGATCTTGGGATGTGTAGCTTTGTTATTTTGACCTTTATTATGATTATTTTATTTATTTACTTATTTAAAAAGGGAATATTTAATTTATTATTATTATTATTATTTTTTAATTATCAAAATAATTTATTATTTTTACCTTTATCATTATTTATTTATTTATGTTAAAATTAATTATTATTTTTACCTTTATTATTATTATTATTATTAATTTATTTATTTATAAAAAAGGATTTTTAATTATTTTAATTATTTTTATTATGATTTATATTTAATTATCAAAAGAATTTATTTTTTACCTTTATTTGTTTATTTATTTATAAAAAGAATTCATTATTTTTACCTTTATTTTTATTTATTTATAAAAAGAATTCATTATTTCTACCTTTATTATTATTATTATTTATTAATTAAAAGTATTCCTTATTTTTACCTTTATTTATTATTATTTTTATTAAAAGAATTTATTATTTTTACCTTTGTTGTTATTATTTATTTATTTATTTAAAAGCATTTATTATATTTACCATTATTATTATTGGGTTATTGTAGGTTTTTCCGGGCTATATGGCCATGTTCTGGAGGCAATTCAAGAAGAATTCGTTACTTTTGTCTTTATTATTATTTATTTATAAAAATAAATTATTATTTTACCATTATTATTATTATTATTTTATGTATAAAAAGAATTCATTATTTTTACCATTATTATTATTAATTTATGTATAAAAAGAATTCATTACTTTTACCTTTAACATTATTTATTTATTTATAATAAAGAATTTATTCTATTTACTTTTATTATTATTTATTTATAAAAAGAATTTATTATTTTTTACCTTTATCATTATTGATTTATTTATAAGAAGAATTCATTATATTTACCATTATTATTATTATTATTATTTATTAAAAGAATTTATTTACTTTTATTATTTATTTATAAAAAGAATTGATTATTTTTACCTTTATTGTTATATATTTATTAATTAAAAGAATTCATTAAATTTACCATTATTATTATTATTATTTAATTATTTTTATTATTTATTTATTTACAAAAAGAATGGATTATTTTTTTACCTTTATCATTATTAATTTATTTATAAAAATGTCATTAGTTGTAGTAGTGATATCGAGCTCTTTTGGGAGGGTCTTCCCAGCAGGGAAGATCCCTGGAGATCGCAAAAGGGATCTTTGACCTTGGTGAGCTGCCAGCAAAAGCCAATCCAAAGCGCAAAAATATTAAGAATTAATCCCACCAGAGGCTGAAGAGGTATCCAGTGACTGAAGCGTTTATTTTGCGATTCAGCTGAAAAGGATGCATTACAGGGATATTTCCTCTATAAGCATACAGTACAGTGAATTTCAGGCATATTTATACAGGCAAAACAAAGAAATCCCGGTTTGAATCCCCCGCCCGCCTCCTGTCAGTTCCCTCTGTCCTGATTGGCCGGCCCCGGAACAGCTGGGAGGAGGCTTGGTTGCTGGTCCCACCCTCCCTCCAATCGCCGGCCGCTGTTGCCTCCAGAGGACCAATCAGAGCCCTCGGAGCGCCTCCGGAGATTGTCCAATCAGCGGCCAGGAGGCGGGCTCTAGTTTGACAGCGCAGAGGGGCGGAATGCCTGGGAGGCGTCTGCCAGCTGATGGAACACCTTTTGTCTCTTCCCGGCAGGGAGGCGGATG
The DNA here is from genome assembly GCF_037176765.1 of Anolis sagrei. Lineage (NCBI taxonomy): Eukaryota > Metazoa > Chordata > Lepidosauria > Squamata > Anolidae > Anolis > Anolis sagrei. The sequence continues at coordinate 20,366,923 of NC_090032.1, forward strand.
GGGAGAACAAGGGATTTCCTGGGTCCTGATAAAAGATGTGTATAGGCAAAAAGGGTGGCTATGGGTGGTGTCTGGATCTCAACCCTGTAGGCAAAGGAAATCCTTTGACACAAGGGAGCATACACAAGCACCATGATTGATTTAATCAGTCTGTTTTTCCGGGCTTTTGGCTGACAAAATCTCTGGCCCTTGTTTGTCTGACTCTGAAAAACAAAGCCATAGATTTGCCAGCATTTGTCCATGCATTGTCAGTATGGATGGAGTTTCTTCCAAGGAAATTGGATTTCCTTAACTGTAATCCCCAGGTCACATATTCTTTTATAGGGTAAAGTTCAAGAGGGGGAAGGCAAGGAGAGGGGTGAGGGTACATCTTATTTCATTTCACCTCATTACATATCATATACTTCATATATATATTCTTCACAGTCTTTCATAACTCATAGATTTCATAGGAAAGATCCCCATCCCAGCGAAGTTTATTAGAAAACCCACAGCAATTAATAAAGGCAATCAGCAGAGTTCCTGAGGTATGATCCTTTGCAACAAGGGCATGCACCCACAGGCGGGGGCCATACTTCAGAAGCGGCTTGGCTTTTGGAGTTCAGGGAGGAAGTCCGTGATGCTAGGGCATTAAGTCAATCAGTGAGGGCAGAAAGGTTCGCAAAGAGTCCGCAAATGGTGGAGAGTGGGGCAATGTCCTTTGGAGAACTACATTTCCCTGATCAGGGGCCAGGGTCCAGTGCACAAGCCAGAGAATTCACAGAGAGGAAACAGGAACCCAGTTATGTGCGCTGGGTCAGGAAGCAGCAGAATCCATTTTCCGGCCCTTGGCGAACTTCAAATACTTGGGGGGGGGGGGGGGGAGATGCTCTGCATCAGTAGTAGTAGTAGTAATTATTATTATTATTATTATTATTAATTATGATTATTATTATTAGTTGTAGTAGTAATTCTGGGAGTTGGAAGTCCAAAACACCTCTTAGTTGTAGTAGTAGTAGTAATTATTATTATTAATTATTATTATTAATTATGATGATGATGATGATTAGTAGTAGTAATTCTGGGAGTTGGAAGTCCAAAACACCTCTTAGTTGTAGTAGTAGTAGTAATTATTATTATTAATTATTATTATTATTATTATTAGTAGTAGTAATTCTGGGAGTTGGAAGTCCAAAACACCTCTTAGTTGTAGTAGTAGTAGTAATTATTATTATTAATTATTATTATTATTATTAGTAGTAGTAGTAATTCTGGGAGTTGGAAGTCCAAAACACCTCTTAGTTGTAGTAGTAGTAGTAATTATTATTATTATTATTTATTATTATTAATTATGATGATTATTATTAGTAGTAGTAATTCTGGGAGTTGGAAGTCCAAAACACCTCTTAGTTGTAGTAGTAGTAGTAATTATTATTATTAATTATTATTATGATTATTAATTATGATGATGATTATTAGTTGTAGTAGTCATTCTGGGAGTTGGAAGTCCAAAACACCTCTCATGCGAAGAAGGGAAGGAAATTCTCAAGGTTCTAGAACCCCGGTTCTAGAACCCGGCCCTGTTCACAAAGAAGCCGGGTTCCGGCTCAACCGCTGATGCTGAAAGAACACATGAAGGAGCCGAAATGGACGAAGGGACCTCAGGTGACCCTCCGAATTTGTGTGTTTCAGTAGGAATTCAATGGGGTGAACTACCGATTCCAATAATACTCATTCTATTCCAATAATAAGCCGGAAATGAAAGGGGAAGCCTCTACCTTTGTGTATTTACATGTTATTGTTATTCCACTGTCTCCAAGGCATTGAAAGTTTGCCTTTCTGTGTATATTCTTGGATTATCAAGTGTCTAGATGTCATCGGGGTTTGTGAAAATATTAGAAAAAGCCAGTCAAGGCTTGAATACAGCGGAATAGCGATGATATGACAAATACACAAAGGTAAAGGCTTCCCCTTTCATTTCCGGCGTGCTGAAGGCAGTGCTCAACTCTGGCCAGGAGGAGGCGCTCGCGTTCCATTTCCAAGCCAAGGAGCCTGTTGTCTGTAGACACCTCTTGGCCCAGGCCTCCCTTAGAAGTTACTTTTTTCAGACCTCCAGCCCTTGGAAGTTACTTTTTAGGACCCCCCCCATTCCTTTGGAAGTTACTTTTTTCAGACCTCCAGCCCTTGGAAGTTACTTTTTAGGACCCCCCCCATTCCCTTGGAAGTTACTTTTTTGTACCCCCATTCCCTTGGAAGTTACTTTTTAGGACCACCCATTCCCTTGGAAGTTACTTTTTAGGATCCCCCCATTCCCTTGGGAATTACTTTTTAGGACCCCCCATTCTCTTGGAAGTTACTTTTTAGGACCCCCCCATTCCCTTGGAAGTTACTTTTTAGGACCACCCCCATTCCCTTGGAAGTTACTTTTTAGGACCCCCCATTCCCTTGGAAGTTACTTTTTAGGACCCCCCCCCATTCCCTTGGAAGTTACATTTTAGGACCCCCATTCCATTGGAAGTTACTTTTTAGGACCCCCCATTCCATTGGAACTTACTTTTTAGGACCCCCCCCATTCCATTGGAAGTTACTTTTTAGGACCCCCCCATTCCCTTGGAAGTTACTTTTTAGGACCCCCCCATTCCCTTGGAAGTTACTTTTTAGGACCCCCATTCCATTGGAAGTTACTTTTTAGGATCCCCCCATTCCCTTGGAAGTTACTTTTTAGGACCCCCCCATTCCCTTGGAAGTTACTTTTTAGGACCCCCCATTCCATTGGAACTTACTTTTTAGGACCCCCCCATTCCATTGGAAGTTACTTTTTAGGACCCCCCCCCCATTCCCTTGGAAGTTACATTTTAGGATCCCCCCTTTCCATGGAAGTTCATTTTTTTTAGACCTCCAGCCCTTTGAAGTTACTTTTCAGGACTCCCATCCCATGAAAGTTATTTTTAGGGCCCCGTCCCCCCATCCCATGAAAGTTACTTCCTTTAGACCTCCGGCCCATGGAAGTTACTTTTTTTAGACATCCAGCCCTTGGAAGTTACTTTTTAGGACTCCTATTCCATGGAAGTTACTTTTTAGGATCCCCCCATTCCATGAAAGTTCCTTTTTTTTAGACCTCCAGCCCTTGGAAGTTACTTTTTAGGACTCCTATCCCATGGAAGTTGCTTTTTAGGACCTCCTTCCATCCCATGAAAGTTACTTTTTTAGACCTCCATCCCTTGGAAGTTACTTTTCAGGACTCCCATCCCATGAAAGTTACTTTGCTTAGACCTCCAGCACTTGGAAATTACTTTTTAGGACTCCCATCCCATAAAAGTTACTTTTTTACACCTCCATCCCTTGGAAGTTGCTTTTTAGGACCTCCCATCTAATGAAAATTACTTTTTAAAGATCTCCAGCCCTTGGAAGTTACTTTTTAGGAACCCCTTCTCTTGGAAACTCCTTTTTTCAGACCCTCCAGTCCTTGGATATTAATTTTTAGGACTCCTATCCAATGGAAGTTACTTTTTAGGACCCCCTTCCATCCCTCGAAAGTTACTTTTTTCGATCTCCAGCCCTTGGAAGTTACTTTTTAGGTCTCCTGTCCCATGGAAGTTACTTTTTATGACCACCCATCCATTAAAGTTACTTTGTTTAGACCTCCATCCCTTGGAAGTTACTTTTTAGGACTCCTATCCCATAAAAGTTACTTTTTTTAGGACCCCCATCCCATAAAAATTACTTTTTAAGACCTCCAGCCCTTGGAAGTTACTTTTTAGGACTCCTATCCCATGGAAGTTACTTTTTGGCACCCCCCCTTACATCCCTTGGGCGGGAAGAATGACGTCAGAGAAGTGGGCGGGGATTGTACAATTAATGGGCGGGGCTTTGACAAATGTTGAGGAGAAGGGGAGCCAATCAGCAGCCGGTTTTAGCAAAGGGGCGGGAAGAATGACGTCAGAGAAGTGGGCGTGGACTTGCATGTCCGAGCAGTGGGCGGGGTTTTTAAAAATGCTAAAATCAATGGCGGGGCTTTGAAGAATGTTGAAGAGACGGGGAGCCAATCAGCAGCCGGTTATAGCAAAGGGGCGGGAAGAATGACGTCAAGAAGTGGGCGGGGACTTGCATGTCAGATTAAAAATGTAGATAAATGGGCGTGGCTTTGAAGAACATAGAGGAGAAGGGGAGCCAATCAGCAGCCGGTTGTAGCAAAGGGGCGGGAAGAATGACGTCAGAGTAGTGGGCGGGGATTTTAAAATCCCTTGGAAGTTACTTTTTAGGACCCCCTCGTTCCATGAAAGTTACTTTGTTTAGACCTCCATCCTTTGGAAGTTACTTTTTAGGACCCCCCCATCCCATAAAAGTTACTTTTTAAAGACCTCCTCCCTTGGAAGTTACTTTTTAAGACTCCCATCTCATGAAAGTTATTTTTAGGACCCCCATCCCATAAAAGTTACTTTTTAAAGACCTCCATCCCTTAGAAGTTACTTTTTTTAGACCTCCATCCCCTGGAAGTTACTTTTTAGGACTCCCATCCCATGAAAGTTCCTTTTTATGACCCCCTTCCATCCCATGAAAGTTCCTTTTTTAGACCTCCAGCCCTTGGAAGTTACTTTTTAGGTCTTCTATCTCCCATGTAACTTCCATCCCTTGGGCGGGAGGAATGACGTCAGAGAAGTGGGCGGGGATTTTAAAAATGTAGATAAATGGGCGTGGCTTTGAAGAACATAGAAGAGAAGGGGAGCCAATCAGCAGCCGGTTTTAGCAAAGGGGCGGGAAGAATGACGTCAGAACAGTGGGCGGGGACTTTCATGCTTGAAGTCAGAGCAGTGAGTAAGGATTCAAAAATGCTGGATCAAGGGGCGGGGCTTTGACTGCTGTGGAGAAATGGGCGGGGACAGAACGTTGAGGAGAGGGGGGAGCCAATCAGCATAGGGGGGCGTGGCCGCTATAAAAGGCAGGTCCCTCGGCGGCGTGCGTCCAGTGAGGCGTGAGGCGCCGCGGGCGGAGGAGCTCCGGCGAGTGAGTGAGTGAGACAGTGGTGTTATTTCCTTCCCTCAGTGGGGGGCTCGACGATGTTCAGCTGGGTGAGCCGGGACGCGCGCCGTCGCAAGGAGCCGGAGCTGTTCCGCACGGTGTCGGAGGGTCTGCGGCAGCTGTACGCGGGGAAGCTGCTCCCGCTGGAGGAGCAGTACCGCTTCCACGAGTTCCACTCCCCGGCGCTGGAGGGCGCGGACTGGGAGAGCAAGCCGATGGTGCTGCTGGTGGGCCAGTACTCCACCGGGAAGACCACCTTCATCCGCCACCTGCTCGAGCAGGACTTCCCCGGCATGCGCATCGGGCCCGAGCCCACCACAGACTCCTTCATCGCCGTCATGGGCGGGGAGGCCGAGGGCGTCGTGCCCGGGAACGCCCTCGTCGTCGACCCCCGGCGCCCCTTCCGCAAGCTCGGCGCCTTCGGGAACGCCTTCCTCAACAGGTGAGACTCCCACAAGGCTTGGGCCTGCTCTTCAATGTTTTGGACTTCAACTCCCACAAGGCCTAGCGGGCCAGGACCCTTCCAGAGGAAGGGTCCTGGGCCGCTAGGCCTTGTGGGAGTTGAAGTCCAAAACACCTCGAAGGCCCAAGTTGGCCCAGGCCTCCCTTGGAAGTCACTTTTTTCAGACCTCCATGCCTTAGAAGTTACTTTTTAGGGCCCCCATCTCTTGGAAGTTACTTTTTTAGATCTCCATCCCTTAGAAGGTACTTTTTAAGACCTCTATCCCTTGGAAGTTACTTTTTTAGACCCCCATCCCTTGGAAGTTACTATTTTAGACCTCCAGCCCTTAAAGTTACTTTTTAGGAACCCCATCTCTTGGAAGTTACTTTTTATAGACCTCCTATCCCTTGGAAGTTACTTTTATCAGACTTCCAGCTCTTGGAAATTACTTTTTAGGAACTCCACCCTTGGAAGTTACTTTTTATAGACCTCCTATCCCTTGGAAGTTACTTTTTTCAGACCTCCATCTCTTAGAAGTTACTTTTTAGGGCCCCCATCTCTTGGAAGTTACTTTTTTAGATCTCCATCCCTTAGAAGTTACTTTTTAGGACCCCACATCCCTTGGAAGTTACTTTTTAGGAACCCCACCTCTTGGAAGTTTACTCTTTTCAGACTCCAGCAATTGGAAGTTTACTTTTTTCAGACCTAAATCCTTTAGAAGTTACTTTTTAGGAACACCATCTCTTGGAAGTTACTTTTTAGGACTCCTATCCTATGGAAGTTTTTTAGGCCTCTCCCCTTGCATATTACTTTTTAGGACCCCCATACCATTGAACTCCATCCCTTAGGAGTTACTTTTTCAGAACCCCATCCCTTGGAAGCTCCTCTTTTTGGACCCCCATCCCTTAGAAGTTACTTTTTTTCAGAACTCCATCCTTTAGAAGTTACTTTTTCAGAACCCCATCCCTTGGAATCTACTTTTTTCAGACCTCCAGCCTATGGGAGATACTTTTATCAGACTTCCAGCTCTTGGAAGTTACTTTTTTCAGACCTCCATCTCTTAGAAGTTACTTTTTAGGGCCCCCATCTCTTGGAAGTTACTTTTTATAGACCACCTATCCCTTGGAAGTTACTTTTTTAGACCTCCAGCCCTTAGAAGTTACTTTTTCAGACCTCCATCTCTTAGAAGCTACTTTTTAAGACTTCCATCCCTTAGAAGTTACTTTTTAGGACTCCCCCCCCCCCCCCCAATTCCTTGGAATCTACTTTTTTTAGATCTCCAGCCCATGGGAGATATTTTTATCAGACTTCCAGCTCTTGGAAGTTACTTTTTAAAGACCTTCAGCCCTTGGAAGTTACTTTTTAGGACTCCTATCCCTTGGAAGTTACTTTTTTTAGACCTTCAGCCCTTGGAAGTTCCTTTTTTCAGACCTCCAGCCCATGGGAGATACTTTTACCAGACTTCCAGCTCTTGAAAGTTACTTTTTAGGACTCCCATCCCATGAAAGTTACTTTTTTTAGACCTCCAGCCCTTGGAAGTTAGTTTTTATGAACCCCCCCCCCCCCCGTCCCATGAAAGTTACTTTTTTAAGACCTCCAGCCCTTGGAAGTTAGTTTTTATGACCCCCCCATCCCATGGAAGTTACTTTTTTCATACTTCCAGCCCTTGGAAATTACTCTTTAGGACTCCTATCCCATGGAAGTTACTTTTTTAAAACCTTCAGCCCTTGGAAGTTACTTTTTAAGACTCCTATCCCATGGAAATTACTTTTTAGGACCTCCCCCCCATACCATGGAAGTTACTTTGTTTAGACGTCCAGCCCTCAGAAGTTACTTTTTATGATTCCTATCCCATGGAAGTTATTTTTAGGACCCCCATCCCTTGGAAGTTACTTTTTAGGACCCTTTTCCCATGGAACTCACTTTTTAAAGGATCCCTGTCTCTAGGAAGTTACTTTCAGGACCCCCATCCGGTGGAACTTACTTTTTTCAGACCACCAGCTCTTGGTAGTTCCTTTTTTCACACCCTCCAGCCCTTGGAAGTTACTTTTTCTGGCCCCAACTCTTGAGGATTCGAAAAAGTACCTCCCGCCCCCTTAATTAACCATTTTTCCTTTCTAAAGAAGTTCCAAGTGATGGAGTGTGGAAAAAGTAACTTGGCTGGAGGGGGTTCTTATTTCTACTACTACTAAAGATGTCCTGAATATGACAAACTCTTTAAACTAGGGAGAAAAAAAACAAACAAATAGGTAAACATAGCAATAATAATAACAACAACAATAATAATAATAATGGTAGTAGTAGTAGTAATAGTAGTTCTGGAACTGGACAATCTGAACAAAAGTAACCTTTTCTTCCACAGTATCATAGAATCCTATAAGTTAGGAAGAGACCCCAAAGGCCATCCAGTCCAGCCCCCTTTTGCTAGACACTACTGATGCCGACTTGGAATCACATTGGCTTCTTTTGCTGCAGCATCACACTGTTGACTCATGTTCGGTTTGTGGTCTTTGACAATTTTCAAGTCCGACGTCCCCCGCCCTATATAGTTTTTTATTGCCTATGGGCTGTTTGCGTACATTTTTTTGTGCTGACATTAATTGTTATTAGTTTGGGCGCAGCTCTAATCGGTCACCGTTATCTGGTGGCGCTTCAGTTGTCGCATTCACAAAGTTGTCGAAGGCTTCCATGGCCGGAATCACTGGGTTGTTGTAGGTTTTTTTGGGCTATATGGCCATTTTCTAGAAGCATTCTCTCCTGACGTTTCGCCTGCATCTATGGCAAGCATCCTCAGAGGGAGTGAGGTCTGTTGAAACTAGGAAAGTGGGTTTATATATCTGTGGAATGACCAAGGTGGGACAAAGGACTCTTGTCTGTTGGAGCTAGGTGTGAACAATTTCTGTGTTCTCAATATGTTGTGTCCAGCAGAGCACCTGATGAACCAACCTGGACACAACATATTATTTGAGAACACAGAAATGCTGGACCACACCAACAACCACCATGTCAGACTACACAGAGAAGCCACTGAAATCCACAAGCATGTGGACAATTTCAACAGAAAGGAAGAGACCATGAAAATGAACAAAATCTGGCTAACAGTATTAAAAAACTCTAACATTACAACAGCACAACAACAGAGAGGAAACAAACAAGGACATCGAATCATCTCTCAACAAAAGATTGCTCCAGGCACTGCCAGGCAATCAAATGCTAATCAAGGTGGTCAGTTGAAACATTCATACCTAGCTCCAGCAGACAAGAGTCCTTTGTCCCACCCTGGTCATTCCACCCTTTTTCCTACTTCCAACAGACCTCACTATCTCTGAGGATGCTTGCCATAGATGCAGGCGAAATGTCAGGAGAGAATGCCTCTAGAACATGGCCATATAGCCCGAAAAAACCTGCAACAACCCATTCACAAAGTTGCATTTTTCCATGGACTGAGCGTGTTCCCATTGAGTTTCCCTTGGCATCCAAAGGGGCTTTAAAAGCACACCGCATGACACACGTAGCGCTGACCATTGTTTGCTCTGCTGTCACAGATGGCATTCAAGAGCTTGCAAAGTTTCTCGTGTTGAGACCAGAAGGAGGGTTAGTAAATGCTGAACTTATAGGAGGGTTTAAGTGTACATTCAACCGTGAATATGTATGGATGTGGCCCCTTGGACAGTTTTTGCGGGCCCTCCTCTCTTATCCTACTTCCATCCCTCTTTTTTCTCCCTCCCTCTCTCTGTTCTCCTTCCTTCCTTCCTTCTTGTCTTTCCTTCCTTCTCTCTTTCCTTTCTCCTTCCCTTCCTTCCATCCATCTTTCTCTTCCTCCCTTCCTTCCCTTTTGTCTCTCCTTCCCTTTTTCCTCCTTCTTCCTTTCTCTCTTTCCTTCCTCCTTCTCTTCCATCTTTTCGTCCTTCCTTCCCTCTCTCCCTCTTTCTCCTTCCTTCCTTCCATTTTGTCATTCCTTCTCTCTTTCCTTTATCCTTCCCTTCCTTCCATCCATCTTTCTCTTCCGCCCTTCCTTCCCTTTTGTCTTTCCTTCCCTCTTCCCTCCTTCCTCTCTTTCCTTCCTCCTTCCATTCTTCTCTTCCATCCTTTCGTCCTTCCTTCCCTCTCTCCCTCTTTCTCCTTCCTTCCTTTCCTTTTGTCTTTTCTTCCTTCCCCCTTTCCTTTATCCCTTCCTTCCATCCTTCTCTTCCTCCCTTCCTTCTCTCTTTCCTTCCTCCTTCCCTTTTGTCTTTTTTTCCTTTTCTCTTTCCTACTTTATCTCTTTCCTTCCTCCATCCCTTCCTTCCTTCCTTCCACCCACCCACCCACCCACCCTTCCCTCCCTTTTGCCTTTCTCTTTCCATCCTTCCCTTCCACCCCTTCATCCCTCCTTCCCTCTCTCTCTTTTCCTTCCCTTTTGTCTTTCCTTCCTTCTCTTACCTCCCTCTTTTTCCTTCTTTCCTTCCCTCCTTTCTCTCTTTCCTTCCTTCCTCCTTCCCTTCCTTCCTTCCACCCACCCTTCCCTACCTTTTGCCTTTCTCTTTCCATCCTTCCCTTTCATCCTTCCCTCTCTCCCTTTCTTCTTCCTTCCCTTTTGTCTTTCCTTCCTTCTTTCTTTATCCTTTCCTTCCATCCATCCTTCTCTTCCTTCCTTCTCTTTCCTTCCTCCTTCCCTTTCATCCTTCCTTCCCTTTTGTCTTTCTTTCCTTCCCTCTTTCCTCCTTTCTCTCTTCCCTTCCTCCTTCCCTTCCAACCTTCCTTCCACCCACCCTTCCCTCCCTTTTGCCTTTCTCTTTCCATCCTTCCCTTCCACCCTTTCATCCTTCCTTCCCTCTCTCTCTTTCTTCTTCCTTCCCTTTTGTCTTTCCTTCCTTCTCTTACCTCCCTCTTTTTCCTTCCTTCCCTCCCTTTTGCCTTTCTCCTTCCATCCTTCCTTTCCCCCCTTTCGTCCTTCCCTTCCTCTCTCCCTCTTTCTTCTTCCGTCCCTTTTGTCTTTCTTTCCTTCCCTCTTTCCTACTTTATCTCTTTCCTTCCTCCATCCCTTCCTTCCTTCCCTCCTTCCTTCCTTCCTTCCTTCCTTCCTTCCCTTTTGTCTTTTCTTCCTTCTCTCTTTCCTTTATTGCTATTATTATATTATTTATATATTATAATAGTATTGTACTTTATTATTATTATTATTATTATTATTATACGGCTCTCCATGTAGTCATGCCAGCCACATGACCTTGGAAGTGTCTATGGACAACGCCGGCTCTTCGGCTTAGAAATGGAGATGAGCACCCCCCCCCCCCGAGTCGGACATGACTGGACTTAATGTCAGGAGACAACCTTTACCTTTACTTACTATTATTAACTTCAGGAGGAGTGTCTTGGCTTCACCAAATCCACTCTTGGAGCCACCACTGGGCAGGGTTGGCTCCATCCATGAGATGAATTGGTCCAGGAAAGTCCCCTTTCAGTTGCTTAAAGGGACGGTCTCGGTTGCCCATTTTTCCCTGCCTGGCATGATCCAGCTTTCTGGGGAATTTTGCCACTTCCTTTCTCTTGACTGGAAGGGAAGCGTTGTGAAAAAGCAGAAGATGCAGATCTTGGTACACAAAGACCTCCTTCTGAAAAGAAATCCAAATTTTGCGAGACTTGTGTGGGTTGAGACAGAACATTCACCCCTCTTTCTTTCCCCATTTACAGGTTCATGTGCGCCCAGCTCCCCAACCCCGTCTTGGACAGCATCAGCATCATTGACACACCTGGGATCCTATCGGGAGAGAAGCAGCGGATAAGCAGAGGTACTTCTCACATTTTGCATGACTTGTGTACATAATAGCTTCATCTCAATTACCATTATACACACTGGGTTGCTGTAAACGTTAAGCATGGATGGAGCAAGCGCATTTCCTTGAGGAAGGCTGTTCTTCTGTTGTTGTCATCTATTTCTCTGACCCTGGAACTCAACAAAAAAGCTCCTGTTTTGTAGCAGATTTCCCATGAAGCGGGTGAGGTGGCAATCCTTTGTGATATTATACATTTTTAAAATATGAAAACCATAGGTCTGCATTTTAGATGGGTTAGGAATCAGATGGTTTTCCCTGTAATAGGCAGTAAGAGCACCTAAAGCTTCGGAGAGCTTCTGTCCAACCATTTCAAAGCTCCCTGCTTGGGTGGTGATGGCATGATCATCAGCGTAGATGGATGAGGAATCAGCTGGTTTTTCCTGTAAGACACAGTAAGAGCACCCAAAGCTTCAGAGAGCTTCTTTTCAGCCATTTCAAAGTTCTTTGCTTGAGCGGTGATGGCATGATCGTCAGCGTAGATGGATGAGGAATCGGCTGGTTTTCCCTGTAAAAGGCAGTAAGAGCACTCAAAGCTTTGGAGAGCTAATTTTCAACCATTTCAAAACTCCCTTCTTGGGTGGTGATGGCACGATCGTCAGCATAGATGGCGATGGCACGATCGTTGGCATAGATGGATGAGGAATCAGCTGGTATTCCCTGTAAGGCAGTAAGAGCACGTAAAGCTTTGGAGAGCTTCTTTTCAGCCATTTCAAAGCTCCCTGCTAGGGCGGTGATAGCATGATCGTCAGCGTAGATGGATGAGGAATCAGCTGGTTTTCCCTGTAAAAGGCAGTAAGAGCACCTAAAGCTTCAGAGAGCTTCTGTCCAACCATTTCAAAGCTCCCTGCTTGAGCGGTGATGGCATGATCATCAGCATAGATGGATGAGGAATCAGCTGGTTTTCCCTGTAAGAGGCAGTAAGCACACCTAAAGCTTTGGAGAGCTTCTGTAAACCATTTCAAAGCTCCCTGCTTGAGCGGTGATGGCATGATCGTCAGCATAGATGGATGAGGAATCAGCTGGTTTTCCCTGTAAGAGGCAGTAAGCGCACCTAAAGCTTCGGAGAGCTTCTTTTCTGCCATTTCAAAGCTCCCTGCTTGAGCGGTGATGGCATGATCGTCAGCATAGATTAAATTCTCTGTCCCTTCTGGATTTGTGTAGATGTTAAACATGGATAGAGCAAGCTGGTTTTCCCTGTAATAGGCAGTAAGAGCACCTAAAGCTTTGGAGACCTTCTGTTTAACCATTTCAAATCTCCCTGCTTGGATGGTGATGGCACTGTCGTCAGCATAGATTAAATTATCTGTCCCTTCTGGCAGTGGCTGGTCATTTTTGTAGATGTTGAACATGGATGGGGCAAACACGTTCCCCAGAGGCAGGCCGTTCTTCTGTTTCCGCCATCTGCTTCTCTGGCCCTGGAACTCAACAAAAAATCTCCTGTTTTGTAGCAGATTTCCTATGAAATGGGTGAGGTGGTCGTCCTTTGTCATATTGTACATTTTTTTCAGGAGAAGGTCATGGTTTACAGTGTCATGGATTTGGAATCAACTGGTTTTCCCAGTAATGGGCAGTAAGAGCTTTTCAAAGCTTCCTGCTTGAGCGGTGATGGCACAATTGTCAGCATAGATAGAACTTTCTCTTCTGGCAGTGGCTGGTCATTGGTGTAAATGTTAAACATGGATGGAGCAAGCCGGTTTTCCCTGTAATAGGCAGTAAGAGCACCTAAAGTTTCGGAGAGCTTCTGCCCCACCATTTCAAAACTCCCTGCTTGAGTGGTGATGGCATGATCGTCAGCGTAGATGGGTTAGGAATCAGCTAGTTTTCCCTGTAAGAGGCAGTAAGAGCACCTAAAGCTTCGGAGAGCTTCTCTCCAACCATTTCAAAGCTCCCTGCTTGAGTGGTGATGGCATGATCGTCAGCGTAGATGGGTTAGGAATCAGCTGGTTTTCCCTGTAAGAGGCAGTAAGAGCACCTAAAGCTTCGGAGAGCTTCTATTCAGCCATTTCAAAGCGCCCTGCTTGGGTGGTGATGGCATGATCGTCAGCGTAGATGGATGAAGAATCAGCTGGTTTCCCCTGTAAGAGGCAGTAAGAGCACCTAAAGCTTCGGAGAGCTTCTATTCGGCCATTTCAAAGCTCCCTGCTTGGGTGGTGATGATGCGATCGTCAGCGTAGATGGGTTAGGAATCAGCTGGTTTTCCCTGTAAGAGGCAGTAAGAGCACCTAAAGCTTCGGAGAGCTTCTTTTCAGCCATTTCAAAGCTCCCTGCTTGGGTGGTGATGGCATGATCATCAGCGTAGATGGATGAGGAATCAGCTGGTTTTCCCTGTAATAGGCAGTAAGAGCACCCAAAGCTTTGGAGAGCTTCTGTCCAACCATCTCAAAGCTCCCTGCTTGAGCGGTGATGGCATGATTGTCAGTGTAGATGGATGAGGAATCAGCTGTTTTTCCTTATAAGAGGCAGTAAGAGCATCTAAAGCTTCGGAGAGCTTCTATTCGGCCATTTCAAAGCTCCTGCTTGGGTGGTGATGATGCGATCATCAGCGTAGATGGGTTAGGAATCAGCTGGTTTCCCCTGTAAGAGGCAGTAAGAGCACCTAAAGCTTCGGAGAGCTTCTGTCCAACCTTTTCAAAGCTCCCTGCTTGAGTGGTGATGGCATGATCGTCAGCGTAGATGGGTTAGGAATCAGCTGGTTTTCCCTGTAAGAGGCAGTAAGAGCACCTAAAGCTTCGGAGAGCTTCTATTCGGCCATTTCAAAGCTCCCTGCTTGGGTGGTGATGGCATGATCGTCAGCGTAGATGGGTTAGGAATCAGCTGGTTTTCCCTGTAAGAGGCAGTAAGCTCCGTGATATCCGTGGACTGTATATCCTCATCTTTTTCCATCTTGAAAACCAACTTATTTGGACCTTTTTGCAGAACCACTCCTCCTCCTTCTGTCTGTGCTAAACATTTCCAGGAATCCGCTGCCTTTTGCTCCTGGTCCTGCCCATTCCTTTTGGCCAGGAAGGAATCGCATTCCGAGCTGCTTCTCGAGAGCCCGGCCTCGCCATTGGGGAAAGGCTCCTTCTGCTTGGAAAGGAAAAACGTGGCGGCGAGTGCCAAGTTTCCCGGTCAAGGAGGGCAGCTAAATATAGCGTATTTTCTCCTCGATGCCGCCCGACTGTTTAGTATCATGCAGTGCGCGCTCTCAACCTTGGTATTCTACTAAACTAGCTGTACCTGCCATGCTCAACCTTCCCTCCCTCTTTCCCTCCTTCCTTCGCTCCCTCTTTCCTTTCTTCCTTCCCTCTTTTCTTTCCTTCTCTCCTTTCTTCCTTCCCTCCCTCTTCCCTTCCTCCCCCTTTTCTTTTGCTTCCTCTTTTGCTTTTTGCTTCCATCCTTCCTTCTCTTTCCTTCTTCCCTCCCTTTCCTTCCTTCCCTCTTTTTTTCCTTCTCTCCATTCTTCCTTCTCTACCTCTTGTGTTCCTTCTCTCTTTCTTTTCTTCCCTCCCTCTTTCCTTCCTTCCCCTTTTCTTTTCCTTCCTCTTTCTCTCCTTCTCTACCTCTTTCCTTCCCTCCTTTGCTTTTCTTCCATCCTTCCTTCTCTTTCCTTCTTCCCTCCCTTTCCTTCCTTCCCTCTTTTTTTCCTTCTCTCCTTTCTTCCTTCTCTACCTCTTGCGTTCCTTCCTTTGCTTTTTGCTTCCATCCTTCCTTCTCGCTTTCCTTCCTTCGTTCCCTCTTTCCTTCCTTCCCTCTTTTCTTTCCTTCTCTCCTTTCTTCCTTCCCTACCTCTTTCCTTTCTACCTCTTTCCTCCCTTCCCTCTTTTTTCCTTCTCTCCTTTCTTCCTTTTCTACCTCTTGTGTTCCTTCCTTTGCTTTTTGCTTCCATCCCTCCTTCTCTTTTTTCTTTTCTTCCCTCCCTCCCTCTTTCCTTCCTTCCCTCTTTTCTTCTCTCTTTTCTTCTCTACCCCTTCCTTTCTTCGCTTTTTGCTTCCATCCTTCTTTCTCTCTTTCCTTCTTCCCTCCTTCTTTCCTTCCTTCGCTCCCTCTTTCCTTCCCTTCTCTCCTTTCTTCCTTCTCTACCCCTTTCCTTCCCTCCTTTGCTTTTTGCTTCCATCCTTCTTTCTCTCTTTCCTTCTTCCCTCCCTCTTCCCTTCCTTCACTCCCTCTTCCCTTCTTCCCCCTTTTCTTTTCCTTCTCTCCTTTCTTCCGTCTCTACCCCTTTCATTTCCTCCTTCGCTTTTTGCTTCCATCCTTCTTTCTCTCTTTCCTTTCCTCCCTCTTTCTCTCCTTTCTTCCTTCTCTACCTCTTGCATTCCTTCCATTGCTCTTTGCTTCCATCCTTCCTTCTCTCTTTCCTTCTTTTCTTCCCTTCCTCTTTTCTTGCTTCACTTCCTCTTTCCTTCATTCCCTCGTTTCTTCCCTTCTCTCCTTCCTTTCTTCCCTCCCTCTTCCCTTCCTTCACTCCCTCTTTCCTTCCTTCCCTCTTTCCTTTCCTTCTCTCCTTTCTTCCTTCTCTACCCCTTTCCTTCCCCCCTTCGCTTTTGGCTTCCATCCTTCTTTCTCTCTTTCCTTCTTCCCTCCCTCTTTCCTTTCTTTGCTCCCTCTTTCCTTCCTTCCCTCTTTCCTTTCCTTCTCTCCTTTCTTCCTTCTCTACCCCTTTCCTTCCCTCCTTCGCTTTTTGCTTCCATCCTTCTTTCTCTCTTTCCTTTCCTCCCTCTTTCTCTCCTTTCTTCCTTCTCTCCCTCTTGCATTCCTTTCTTTGCTTCCATCCTTCCTTCTCTCTTTCCTTCTTTTCTTCCTTCACTTCCTCTTTCCTTCATTCCCTCGTTTCTTTCCTTCTCTCCTTCCTTTCTTCCCTACCACTTTCCTTCCTTCCCCATTTTCTTTTCCTTCTCGTTTCTTCCTTCCCTACCTCTTTCCTTCCTTCCCTCTTTTTTCTTCTCTCCTTTCTTCCTTCTCTACCCTTTTCATTCCCTCCTTTGCTTTTTGCTTCCATCCTTCCTTCTCTCTTTTCTTCCCTCCCTCTTTCTCTCTTTTCTTCCTTCGCTCCCTCTTTCCTTCCCTCCCTCTTTTGTTTCCTTCTCTCCTTCCTTTCTTCCCTACCACTTTCCTTCCTTCCCCATTTTCTTTTCCTTCTCGTTTCTTCCTTCCCTACCTCTTTCCTTCCTTCCCTCTTTTTTCCTTCTCTCCTTTCTTCCTTCTCTACCCCTTTCCTTCCTTCCCTCCTTCGCTTTTTGCTTCCATCCTTCCTTCTCTCTTTTCTTCCCTCCCTCTTTCACTCTTTTCTTCCTTCCTTTCCTCTTTTCTTCTCTCTTCCTTCTCTACCCCTTCCCTTCTTCACTTTTTGCTTCCATCCTTCCTTTTCTCTTTCCTTTCCTCCCTCTTTCTCTCTTTTTTCCTTCTCTACCTCTTGCGTTCCTTCCTTTGCTTTTTGCTTCCATCCTTCCTTCTCTCTTTCCTTCTTTTCCTCCCTTCCTCTTTTCTTCCTTCACTTCCTCTTTCCTACATTCCCTCGTTTCTTTCCTTCTCTCCTTCCTTTCTTCCCTCCCTCTTCCCTTCCTTTACTCCCTCTTTCCTTCCTTCTCTACCCCTTTCCTTCCCTCTTCGCTTTTTGCTTCCTTCCTTCTTTCTCTCTTTCCTTCTTCCCTCCCTCTTTCCTTCCTTCGCTCCCTGTTTCCTTCCTTCCCTCTTTCCTTTCCTTCTCTCCTTTCTTCCTTCTCTACCCCTTTCCTTCCATCCTTCTTTCTCTCTTTCCTTCTTCCCTCCTTCTTTCCTTCCTTCACTTCCTCTTTCCTTCATTCCCTCCTTTCTTTCCTTCTCTCCTTCCTTCCCTACCTCTTTCCTTCCTCACTCACTTGTGATACACCGGGCCAAGTCCTGGTTCTGCCACCTGGATCCAGCCCGGTGAGTGAGCGATGGAGAGAGCGAGGGCCTCAAAGGCAGAAGCAGGAGTCTGGAAGAAGTGGCCAGGCTTCTGCTGCCACTGCTGCCCTTGCCACACTCAGTCACTCACTCACCCGCACTCGGTCGCTTGCTCACTCATCGGGCCAGGTCCTAGAAAACCACGAAACCGCAAGTCCGCGAAAAGCGAACCGTGAAGTAGCGACGGAACACTGTACAGTCCTCCCTTATTGCGAGGGTTACATTCCAGGAACTCCTGCAATAAGTGAAAAACCGCGATGTGGGGACACTATATTTAATATTTATACATTATTTTAGTAGTTTTACGCATTATTTTAAGTCTTTACAAACTTGAAATAAAGTGAAGGAAAGGCCCTTCAAGGCTGGAGGGAGGACTGAGGAGGGAAAGCGCCTCGGAGAGCAGCGGCAAAAAACCGCAAAACAGCGAAAATACCATGATTTATATTTTTGAAAACGGCAAAACAGCAAAAATACTGCAATTTATATTTTTGAAAACCGCGAAACAGCGAAAATACTGCAATTTATATTTTGAAAAACCGCGAAACAGCGGGTCCGCGAAAAACGAACAACAAAGTAGTGAGGGAGCCCTGTACTTCTCTGTGACCAGCTCTACTGGATCCCATCTCCTCTCTTTTTCGCTGCTCACCACTAACAGGAAATTCTGCATATCACAGATAAGAATCTGCTTGACCCCAGCTAGCAAGAAATCAGGATGTTCAGCTTGGGAGAGAGAAATGTCGGCTTAGCAGTTTTCTTGTACTTTACCCCACCGCCAGATTATGCCGGCTCGGCTGTTTAGCTGTTTCAATGAATTTGTTTTCCAGCATAAAACTGAGAGTAGTTGATTTGTTTATCTATCAGGTCAGAGGCGAATTGAGAATACAGTTATAATGCATACTGAAACCACAAGCAAAGTGAAAAGTTTGGCATTGTACTAAATGTCCAGAAGCTGCCCACTTGGAGTATCTTTGTTGTCACTCTAAGAAGGCAATGAAGGAAACACTGAGCAGCATTCCGTGGAAACAGATACTAAAAGACAAGGAAGTTAGGGATTGATGGGAATTTCTCAAGAGTGAAATACTCAAGGTGCAATTGCAAACTGTGCCAACAAAGAGAAAAAATAGGACAAGTGCAAAGACGCCAGAATGGATGTCCAAAGAACTTCTAACTGTGCTAAAACTCAAAAGAGACATGCACAAGAAGTGGAAAAAGGGAGAAATCACCAAAGAAGAATTCAAACAAATAGCCAACACCTGTAGGGAAAAGGTCCGCAAGGCTAAAGCAAAAAACGAGCTCAGGCTTGCCAGGGACATTCAAAACAATAAAAAGGGCTTTTTTTCTTATGTCAGTAAAAAAAGGAAAAACAAGGAGGTGATAGGGCCTCTTCGAAGAGAAGATGGGGCAGTGCTGACAGGGGGTAGGGAAAAGGCAGAACTACTAAATACCTTCTTTGCCTCGGTCTTCTCACAAAAAGAAAGTAATCTTCAACCTCAGCAAGATGGAGTGGGTGAGGGATTAGAGGGCATCCAACCCCAAATTGGGAAACGTGTCATCCAGGAATACCTGGCCGCTTTAAATGAGTTCAAGTCCCCTTTCAGGGTCAGATCAACTACACCCAAGAGTATTGAAGGAACTAGCGAAAGTCATTTTGGAACGATTGGCAACCATCTTTGAGAGTTCTTGGAGAACGGGAGAAGCTCCAGCAGACTGGAGGAGGGCCAATGTGGTCCCAATCTTCAAGAAGGGAAAAAAGGATGACCCAAACAACTACCGTCCGGTCAGCCTCACGTCGATACCGGGCAAGATTCTGGAAAAGATTGTTAAGGAAGCGGTCTGCAAACACTTAGAAACAAATGCGGTCATCGCTAAGAGTCAACATGGATTCATCAAAAACAAGTCGTGCCAGACTCATCTGATCTCTTTTTTCGATAGAGTTATAAGCTGGGTAGATGCGGGGAATGATGCCGTGGATGTGGCGTACCTGGATTTCAGGAAGGCCTTCAACAAGGTCCCCCATGACCTTCTGGCAAGGAAACCAGTCCAATGTGGGCAAGGCAAAACTACGGTGAGGTGGATCTGGAATTGGTTAAATGGACGAACCCAGAGGGTGATTCTCCCCAAGGCTTCCTCTTCATCTTGGAAAGAAGTGACGAGTGGAGTGCCATCAGCAGGGTTCCATCCTGGGCCTGATCCTGCTCAGAATCTTCATTAATGACTTAGATGAAGGGCTAGAAGGCAGGATCATCAAGTTTGCAGACGACATCAAATTGGGAGGGAGAGCCAAGACTCCAGAGGACAGGAGCAGGATTCAAAATGATCTTGACAGGTTAGAGCAGGGGTCAGGAACCTTCGGCCCTCCAGGTGTGGTGGACTTCAACTCCCACAATTCCTTGAGGCTCGGCATTCACCCCAAAGGCTTACCTTGGCCTCAAGGAATTGTGGGAGTTGAAGTCCACCACACCTGGAGGGCCGAAGGTTCCCCATGCCTGGGTTAGAGAGATGGTCAAAACTAACAAATTGAAGTTCAACAGTGACAAATGCAGGATACTCCACTTAGGCAGAAAAAATGAAATGCAAAAATACAGAATGGGGGACGATGAGACCTGGCTCGAGAGCAGGACGTGTGAAAAAGGCCTTGGCATCCTCGTGGACAACAAGTTAAAACATGAGCCAACAATGTGGTGTGGCGGCAAAAAAAGCCAATGGGATTTTGGCCTCTATAGTGTCTAGATCCCAGGGAAGTCATGCTCCCTATGCTCTATTCCTCCTTGGTTAGACCACACCTGGAATAATTTGTCCAATTCTGGGCACCACAATTGAAGAGAGATATTGATGAGCTAGAATGTGTCCAGAGGAGGGCGACTAAAATGATCAAGGGTCTGGAGAACAAGCCCTATGAGGAGCAGCTGAAGGAGCTGGGCATGTTTAGCCTGAAGAAGAGAAGGCTGAGAGGAGATATGATAGCCATGCATAAATATGTGAGAGGAAGCCACAGGGAGGAGGGAGCAAGCTTGTTTTCTGCTTCTCTGAAGACTAGGACACGAAACAATGGCTTCAAACTACAAGAATCCTTAACAACCTAAAGGCACTGGATCCTTTCTGATCTTGGATGCTAAGCAGGGTCAGGCCTGGTCAGGACTTGGATGGGAGAATGATACTCTGTATTTCCACAAAACAGCCACAAAAATGCGGACCTTTTCCCTACAGGTGTTGGCTATTTGTTTGAATTCTTCTTTGGTGATTTCTCCCTTTTTCCACTTCTTGTGCATGTCTCTTTTGTGTTTTAGCCCAGTTAGAAGTTCTTTGGACATCCGTTCTGGCTTCTTTGCACTTGTCCTATTTTTTCCTCTTTGTTGGCACAGTTTGCAATTGTGCCTTGAGTATTTTACTCTTGGGAAATTCCCATCCATCCGTAACTCCCTTGTCTTTTAGTATCTGTGTCCACGGAATGCTGCTCAGTGTTTCCTACAAGAAAGGAGATTCCATCTGAACAATTTACAGAGCTGAAATAATCACATATTCCAGGTGATTTGGAGGTCAAAGTGACACTTTACAATGTTTACGGCATGGAAAATGTCCCAGAAGCATCTATTTCCCCCCTGCCTTTTTTTTACAGCTGCATTTTCCCATAAATATTAATGGGGTCCCATCACAGATGGATCCAGCAGGTCAGCCAAGGGGATTGGAGCGGAGTCCAAGAAGTTGAGTGTTTTTCCAGGTGACGCTCCCTAGGAAGCGCATGTATTCGCGTGTGGAAACGTATTACGGCCTCTTTTCCTCTCCTTTGCTGTCCTAAACATTTACCAAAGAGTAAAACCCAGCAGGGTTTGGCTTCTAAGCACACATGCCTCGGATTTATTAAATGGGAAGGAAGTGCGTACTTTGGGTGTTCCTGCTGCGAGAAGATGCTCAGGCATTCCAATAAAAATGACAGCCAGGCGCTTTGAGGAAGGCATTCTCTGCTTATTCCGCATTGTCAGGGTTGGACTAGAAATATTATTATTATTATTATTATTATTATTATGCACAGGCATTCCAATAAAGTGCAAAGAAGCCAGAATTGATGTCCAAAGAACTTCTAACTGTGCTAAAACACAAAAGAGACATGCACAAGAAGTGGAAAAAGGGAGAAATCACCAAAGAAGAATTCAAACAAATAGCCAACACCTGTTGGACTAGAAATAGTATATTATTATATATTATTATTATTAAGATTATTATTATTATTAAGATGCACAGGCATTTCCAATAAAAATGACAGCCAAGCGCTTTTAGGAATGCTTTCTCTACTTATTCCGCATTGTCAGGGTTGGATTAGAAATAGTATATTATTATTATTATTATTATTATTATTATTATTATTATTATTATTATTATGCACAGGCGTTGTGGTGTTGATGGAGGACATTGGCAGGGCTTTTGGACATGTTTACACTGGGATGTCTGTGGTGGAGGAATCACATACAATCTAGGATGGAATTGTCCCTGAATGAAAGCCTTCACTTGGGTGGTGGGCCGTGTGGTGTTGGTGGAGGACATTGGCAGGGCTCTTGGACATGTTTACACTGGGATGTCTGTGGTGGAGGAAACACATACAATCTAGGATGGAATTGTCCCTGAATGAAAGCCTTCACTTGGGTGGTGGGCCGTGTGGTGTTGGTGGAGGACATTGGCAGGGCTCTTGGACATGTTTACACTGCGATGTCTGTGGTGGAGGAAACACATACAATCTAGGATGGAATTGTCCCTGAATGAAAGCATTCCCTTGGGTGATGGGCACCCAAGATTGGAAACTACAAATAAGGGCCCACAAATACGATTGGAGGACCTAGAAAATGCCCAGAGGGGACATATTTGGCAGACGGAGAGCATGGGAAAGTCTTAACCCTCGGCGACCTCAAGCCTGCCATTGGTGTAACCTCTGGAGGAATGAAAGAATGTGCTTCAGGCAGAGTTCCTTTTTGGCCCTTTGTCAACCGCAACTTCTCTTTAGGTTTCGGAACAAGCACATTCTTCCTCTTTGCGTACCGATTGCACTCGTGTCGCCAATTTACGCTGCCACATGTAATGCTGGAAAAGGGCTGCCCTTCCCATAACACTATGTAAGGGGGATTCCAAGATGGCACCCAGGATTATATGTGTTTCCTCCACCACAGACATCCCAGTGTAAAAATGTCCAATGCCTCCATAAACAAGAGGTGTGACAAGAGGTGTTTTGATGACGGGACCAATTAGGAAATGACATTTCTAACCCAGGAAGAGGCCTGAGTTAGATCGTATGAGGGTGGAATGAAAAGTAATGCCTCCACCTTCGTAACTCCTCCTAGTGGTATGTGGCAGGTACTGGCTTGTTCAGTAGACTCTTTTCTACAGTTCCATCTTGGGGGGAAAGCCTTAGCATTGAAAGGTTGTATTGTTTAAGTGTGAAGTATGGAACCCTGTGCAGACGGTCGCTCAATGTGACTTAAGCAACATATGTGGCAGGTACTGGCTCGTTCAGTAGACTCTCCTCTACAGTTCTATCATGGTGGAAGCCTTAGCATTGAATGGTTGTGTTGTTAAAGTGCGAAGTATGGAACCCGGCACAGACGGTTGGTCAATGCGAGCAACGTGCAGTCCTTGAATCCTTGACAGCAGGTGTCACCCCAAAGGAGATTCATCGGAGAATGCAAGCTGTTGATGGTGATTGTGTTGATGTGAGTACTGTGCTTCGTTGGGTGAGAAAGTTTAAAGACGCTGAGGTGGGGAGATCTGACTTGCGTGACAAACAAAGAGTTGGACGTCCTGTGACAGCAACCATCAAGTTTCACAAGCAAAAGATTGACAGATTGATTCAGGACGATTGTCGTATCACTCAGAGAGAAATTTCAAGCATAACAGGCATTTCACAAGAACGTGTGGGTCACATTATTGCTTTGCTTGACTATCGGAAGATCTGTGCACGATGGGTACCCAAGACGGCATCCTCCATACAGCCCAGATTTAGCACCGTCTGACTTTTATCTGTTCCCGATAATGAAAGAAGATCCGCGGGGACATCATGATGCTTC
Source organism: Anolis sagrei (assembly GCF_037176765.1). NCBI lineage: Eukaryota > Metazoa > Chordata > Lepidosauria > Squamata > Anolidae > Anolis > Anolis sagrei. The sequence continues at coordinate 20,390,130 of NC_090032.1, forward strand.
TGATGAAGACGTCGAGAGAACTGGGAGATGTTGGTTGCGGAAACAGAGTGTCGACTTCTTCTGCAACAGCTTCAGAAAACTTGTTCATCGTTGGCAGAAATGTATCCGATTGTCTGGTGATTATGTGGGAAAGTGGATAGTGGTTGAGAGAACTGGGAGACGCTGGTTGCGGAAACAGAGTGTCAACTTCTTCTGCGACAGCTTCAGAAAACTTGTTCATCGTTGGCAGAAATGTATCCGATTGTCTGGTGATTATGTGGGAAAGTGGATAGTGGTTGAGAAAACTGGGAGACACTGGTAGTGGAAACAGAGTGTCGACTTCTTCTGCGACAGCTTCAGAAAACTTGTTCATCGTTGGGAGAAATGTATCCGATTGTCTGCTGATTATGTAGAAAAGTGGATAGTGGTTGAGAGAACTGGGAGACGCTGGTAGTGGAAACAGAGTGTCGACTTCTTCTGCGACGGCTTCAGAAAACTTGTTCATCGTTGGAAGAAATGTATCCAATTGTCTGGTGATTATGTGGGAAAGTGGATAGTGGTTGAGAAAACTGGGAGACACTGGTAGTGGAAACAGAGTGTCGACTTCTTCTGCGACAGCTTCAGAAAACTTGTTCATCGTTGGGAGAAATGTATCCGATTGTCTGCTGATTATGTAGAAAAGTGGATAGTGGTTGAGAGAACTGGGAGACGCTGGTAGTGGAAACAGAGTGTCGACTTCTTCTGCGACGGCTTCAGAAAACTTGTTCATCGTTGGAAGAAATGTATCCAATTGTCTGCTGATTATGTAGGAAAGTGGATAGTAGTTGAGAGAACTGGGAGACGCTGGTTGCGGAAACAGAGTGTCAACTTCTTCTGCGACGGCTTCAGAAAACTTGTTCATCGTTGGCAGAAATGCATCCGATTGTCTGCTGATTATGTGGGAAAGTGGATAGTGGTTGAGAGAACTGGGAGACGCTGGTTGCGGAAACAGAGTGTCAACTTCTTCTGCGACAGCTTCAGAAAACTTCTTCTGCGACAGCTTCATCGTTGGCAGAAATGTATCCGATTGTCTGGTGATTATGTGGGAAAGTGGATAGTGGTTGAGAAAACTGGGAGACGCTGGTAGTGGAAACAGAGTGTCGACTTCTTCTGCGACAGCTTCAGAAAACTTGTTCATCGTTGGGAGAAATGTATCCGATTGTCTGCTGATTATGTAGAAAAGTGGATAGTGGTTGAGAGAACTGGGAGACGCTGGTAGTGGAAACAGAGTGTCGACTTCTTCTGCGACGGCTTCAGAAAACTTGTTCATCGTTGGGAGAAATGTATCCGATTGTCTGGTGATTATGTGGGAAAGTGAATAGTGGTTGAGAGAACTGGGAGATGCTGGTTGCGGAAACAGAGTGTCAACTTCTTCCGTGACGGCTTCATTGTTGGTAGACGTGTATCCAATTGTCTGGTGATTATGTGGAATAGTGAATCGTGGGAGTTAAAGAGCACATTCTAAGGCAGTGTTTCTCAACCTTCTTAATGCCGTGACCCCTTAATGCAGTTCCTCATGTGTTGGTGACCCCCAACCATAACATTACTTCCATTGGTACTTCGTAACTGTAATTTGGCTACTGTTATGAATCTTAATGTAAATATCTGATATGCAGGTCATTCACGGGACCATATTTGACACAAATAGCCAATATGCCCAAATTTGAAAACTGGTAGGGTTGGGGGGGGATTCATTTTGTCATTTGGGAGTTGTAGTTGCTGGGATTTATAGTTAACCTATAATCAAAGAGCATTCTGAACTTCACCAACAAAAGAATCAAGCCAAATTTGGCACACACAACTCCCAAGACCAAGAAAAAGTACAGGAAGGGTTTGTTGGGTATTGACCTTGAGTTTGGGAGTTGTAGTTCACCTACATCCAGAGAGCACTGTGGACTCAAACAGTGATGGATCTGGACCAAACTTGGTATGAATACTCAATATGCCCAAATGTGAACACTAGTGGAGTTTGGCGAAAATAGACCTTGACATTTGGGAGTTGTAATTGCTGGGATTTATAGTCAACCTATAATCAAATAGCACTCTGAACCCAGCCCAAAATGGATCTGCACCAAACTTGGCACACTATCGACATAGCCAACATTAACTACTGGTGGGGTTGTGGGGGGGGGGGGATGTTTTTGAATTCTTGGAGTTGTCATTCACCAACACTAAGAAGGATGAGGACAGGCAGAGAGATCTTCAGCTTTCTCTGCCAAAAGGTTTCCTAAGACCATCAGAAATATGTGTTTTGTGATGGTCTTTGGCGACCCCTCTGAAACCCCCTCATGACCCCTCCAGGGGTCCCGACCCCCAGGTTGAGAAACACTGTTCTAAGGATTATTTCTGCATTTGATTTATTAAAATATTCCCATCCAAGCCCAAGTAACGAAGGTGGAGGCATTACTTTACATTCAAAATCTGGGTGTCGTCGTCCAAAACAAGATGACTTGGGCAAGTTCTGTCGAAAGCATTCGTTTACCTCCTCGGTTGTCCGGGTTGGTGTTCACCTCAAAGCCTCAAAACCCCCTTGGATATGTTAGCTTTGTTGTCGTCTTAGCCTCTGAGCCTCGTTTCAAAGAAAACAAACCAAAATTGGGGAAGTTGTGGTTTTGCAAACAAAAAGGGCTTCCTCCTTTTACTTTGGGAAATTCGACCAGGTGTCAAAATGCAGGCTTACGAAAAACAGTCGAAATGCACCAGTTTTGGGAAATTCCCAGAGGCAGTGGAGGAACAGAATGGAAGTCTTTGTGGCCTGACTCTGTTGAGGAATCCCTTGAGCATTAAATTGATTGGGAAACTATATTGGATTATTTATTTATTTCCTATATTTGTACCCCGCCCTTTTCAACCCCCCCCCCCTTGAGGGGGGACGGACGGACACGGACACTCAGGGCGACTTCTAGCCGGCAACAATTCAATGCCTCCAATGTACACATAATAAAATCTATCTATCTTCTATCTATCTATCTATCTATCTATCTATCTATGTATATAATAAAAGTCAGTGTTTGTATGTGGAGGGAGGACGGTGTATGTGGCAGCTTTCTGTTTGGCTGCCACTTTCACAGGCCACTGTGACCAACACGGGTGATGCACCTGCACCAAACTTGACACACATAACCCCCATGACCCCCTTTACGTCCTGGTGCACATAATAAAATCTATCTATCTTCTATCTATCTATCTATCTATCTATCTATCTATGTATATAATAAAAGTCAGTGTTTGTATGCGGAGGGAGGACGGTGTATGTGGCAGCTTTCTGTTTGGCTGCCACTTTCACAGGCCACTGTGACCAACACGGGTGACGCACCTGCACCAAACTTGACACACATAACCCCCATGACCCCCTTTATGTCCCGGTGCGGTTTGGGGGCCCTGGACCACGGATTATGGGATTTGTAGTACTTTCAAACAGTTTGGTTCCCACGGACCACCGTGGCCTCCAACAAAGTCCGATAAAGACCAAGCTTGGCACACAGAGCCCCCATGACCCATTCTACATCCTACTGCAGTTTGCAGAAGGGCTAACCATGGATGATAGGACTTGAAGTACCTCCACTCACTTCCTGAGACCACTGCGACCTTCATCCAATGACTAATCAAGACCAAACTTGGCACACATAACCCCCATGACCCTCTTTACGTCCTGGTGAAGGTTGGGGGACGGACAATGGATGATGGGATTTTGTAGTACCTTTACTAACTTCCTGAGAGGATTTGTAGTACTTTCCCACGTTTTGTTCCTACAGACTACTGCGGCCCTCAATAAAGACCAAACTTGGCACACAGAGCTCCCATGACCCACTCTACATCCTACTGCTGAGGGTGGGCCAGGGATGATGGGACTTGCAGTACAACCACTTACTTCCCGAGACCGCTGTGACACTCATCCAATGACTGATCAAGACCAAACTTGGCATTAATATCAAGGTCTACCTAGCTCATGTTTGTTCTATGATTGTTATAATTAAAAGTCAAGATCCAAAAGTCTGCTCTTAGGGATCTAATGATGTGATAGGGGAACAGGTTGCCTTTGCTGTTAAATTATTCATCTTTGCTATTATGTGAAACCAAAACTAAGAAAGAATCCGTTCCTAGCTGGTTTAGAGTCAGGGCAGGTTTTATACGTGATTTGTGAGAGACATCACTTTAGTTGAGGCAATATCGGATTAACATCAAGGTCTTCCTAGCTCATGTTAGCTCTATGACTTTTATAATTAGGAGTCAAGATCCAAAAGTCTGCTCTTATGGATTTAATGATGTGGTAGGGGAACAAGTTGCCTTTGCTGTTAGATTATTCATCTTTGCTGTTCTATTATTATGAAAGTCAAGATCCAAAAGTCTGCTCTTAGCAGTCTAATGATGTGGTAGGGGAACAAGTTACCTTTGCTGTTAGATTATTCATCTTTGCTATTATGTGAAACCAAAACTAAGAAAGAATCCGTTCCTAGCTGGTTTAGAATCAGGGCAGGTTTTATACGTGATTTGTGAGGGACATCGCTTTAGTTGAGATCCAAAAGTTTGCTGTTATGGGTCTAATGATGTGGTAGAGGAACCAGTTGCCTTTGCTGTTAGATTATTCATCTTTGTTATTATGTGAAACCAAAACTAAGAAAGAATCCGTTCCTAGCTGGTTTGGAATCAGGGCAGGTTTTGTACGTGATTTGTGAGGGACATCGCTTTAGTTGAGATCCAAAAGTTTGCTGTTATGGGTCTAATGATGTGGTAGAGGAACCAGTTGCCTTTGCTGTTAGATTATTCATCTTTGTTATTATGTGAAACCAAAACTAAGAAAGAATCCGTTCCTAGCTGGTTTGGAATCAGGGCAGGTTTTATACGTGATTTGTGAGGGATATCGCTTTAGTTGAGATCCAAAAGTTTGCTGTTATGGGTCTAATGATGTGGTAGGGGAACAAGTTGCCTTTGCTGTTAGATTATTCATCTTTGCTATTATGTGAAACCAAAACTAAGAAAGAATCCGTTCCTAGCTGGTTTAGAGTCAGGGCAGGTTTTATACGTGATTTGTGAGAGACATCACTTTAGTTGAGGCAATATCGGATTAACATCAAGGTCTTCCTAGCTCATGTTAGCTCTATGACTTTTATAATTAGGAGTCAAGATCCAAAAGTCTGCTCTTATGGATTTAATGATGTGGTAGGGGAACAAGTTGCCTTTGCTGTTAGATTATTCATCTTTGCTGTTCTATTATTATGAAAGTCAAGATCCAAAAGTCTGCTCTTAGCAGTCTAATGATGTGGTAGGGGAACAAGTTACCTTTGCTGTTAGATTATTCATCTTTGCTATTATGTGAAACCAAAACTAAGAAAGAATCCGTTCCTAGCTGGTTTAGAATCAGGGCAGGTTTTATACGTGATTTGTGAGGGACATCGCTTTAGTTGAGATCCAAAAGTTTGCTGTTATGGGTCTAATGATGTGGTAGAGGAACCAGTTGCCTTTGCTGTTAGATTATTCATCTTTGTTATTATGTGAAACCAAAACTAAGAAAGAATCCGTTCCTAGCTGGTTTGGAATCAGGGCAGGTTTTGTACGTGATTTGTGAGGGACATCGCTTTAGTTGAGATCCAAAAGTTTGCTGTTATGGGTCTAATGATGTGGTAGAGGAACCAGTTGCCTTTGCTGTTAGATTATTCATCTTTGTTATTATGTGAAACCAAAACTAAGAAAGAATCCGTTCCTAGCTGGTTTGGAATCAGGGCAGGTTTTATACGTGATTTGTGAGGGACATCGCTTTAGTTGAGATCCAAAAGTTTGCTGTTATGGGTCTAATGATGTGGTAGGGGAACAAGTTGCCTTTGCTGTTAGATTATTCATCTTTGCTATTATGTGAAACCAAAACTAAGAAAGAATCTGTTTCTAGCTGGTTTGGAATCAGGGCAGGTTTTATACTTGATTTATGAGGGACATCGCTTTAGTTGAGATCCAAACGTTTGCTGTTATGGGTCTAATGATGTGGTAGAGGAACAAGTTGCCTTTGCTGTTAGATTATTCATCTTTGCTATTATGTGAAACCAAAACTAAGAAAGAATCTGTTCCTACCTGGTTTAGAATCAGGGAAGGTTTTATATGTGATTTGTGAGAGACATCGCTTTAGTTGAGATTCAAAAGTCTGCTCTTATGGATTTAATGATGTGGTAGGGGAACAAGTTGCCTTTGCTGTTAGATTATTCATCTTTGTTATTATGTGAAACCAAAACTAAGAAATAATCCGTTTCTAGCTGGTTTGGAATCAGGGCAGGTTTTATACGTGATTTGTGAGGGACATCGCTTTAGTTGAGATCCAAAAATTTGCTGTTATGGGTCTAATGATGTGGTAGAGGAACCAGTTGCCTTTGCTGGTTGTGAAAGCCTGACTCTCTGACGTTAACACTGCCCCTGGTTTTTTCCCCCCAGGTTACGACTTTGCAGCCGTTTTGGAGTGGTTTGCGGAGCGGGTAGACCGCATCATCCTGCTCTTCGACGCCCACAAGCTGGACATTTCGGATGAGTTCTCAGAGGTGATCAAAGCCCTGAAGAACCACGAGGACAAGATCCGGGTGGTGCTGAACAAGGCGGACCAGATCGAGACCCAGCAGCTGATGCGGGTCTACGGGGCCCTGATGTGGTCGCTGGGCAAGATCATCAACACCCCCGAGGTGGTGCGCGTCTACATCGGCTCCTTCTGGTCCCACCCGCTGCTCATCCCGGACAACCGGAAGCTCTTTGAGGCCGAGGAGCAGGACCTCTTCAAGGACATCCAGTCGCTGCCCCGAAATGCCGCCCTTCGGAAGCTCAACGACCTCATCAAACGGGCCCGGCTGGCCAAGGTGAGTCCAGACGATCCCAAAATTATAGAATTAGCCCATGTTACCTGTTCTGTCCCCCAGGCTAATTCTTGAAGGTGCTCTAATCCGTCGTGACTCTGGGAGGCTTCACTAGAGAAAATAGTAAAGTCTCTGTAACCAGAAATACAGCAGGGTGGGAGTCTCTCATCCAGTCTCAGCCACTGATTGAGGTTCGGGGTTTGAGCCTGCCACTTTTGGGCTCTCGCTTGCTGAAGTGTTCCTGCGAATATCTCTGTAGATCTTAGGAAGCTATTTCTTTATTTAAGGTGTTGATATCCGAATAGAGGATGGACCGGAGATGTCACTGACTTGGTCCTTTAATTACAGGCTGCTACTTCCCAACAGATGTCAGGTGGTGTCGCAGCTCAGGATAGATTCACCTTGCTCAAGACACCGCCACACACCAAGGCTGTAGGTTTTGTAGTTTATTGAGAAAAGGCAAAATCAAAACAGAGAAATAAAGTTGCAAAAGTTCAACATGCAAAACAGAGTCTTAAATTCAAAGGCAACGTTCCCAAGATCCAAAGGCAAATAACATGAAGTCCTTTAGCATTGGTTAAGCAAGTGTCCATGGCAGCAAGACGACGTCTCCAAAAATCAGGATCAAAACCATAGTCCCAAAGAGCCAGAAGCTTTCCCCAAAAGCCAAGATATTTCCACAGAAGTTAACAGGGTATAAGCACCATTGCACTGACAAAGAATGCCCTTCGACTAGATCATTAAATATGTTCTCCCAACATGAAAGCATTGCGTTGACCTCTAGCTTCACGTTTGTTGGCAGGGCGTGCGCTTCTGCGAACTCTTAATTGCAAACGGTCCTGTCTAATCAAATCTCCACTATCTTCAAGGCCGGTTAGCTCATTATCCTCGTCCTGAGGAAACTCAAGCTCAGAAAGCTCAGGCTGAGCCACAACATGTGGTGCAATACCAGATAATTTCTCTAGTGATGATGGGCATAGACATTATCACAGGATGTCTTATTAAGGCAGTTTTAACGCATAGCTGGTAAATCATCAGCAATTATAAGATCTATCAACCAAAAGGTTGCAAGTTCGAAGACCCGGGTTGGCGTGAACTGCCAACCATCAGCCTAGCTCATTGTTTACCTAAGCAATTCGGAAACAGCTTTAGCTGTGATTAGAAAAATTAGGTACCGCTAAAAGTGGGGGAGCCGGGACTCGAGCCCAACCTTCCATGGCACCAAAAACAACTGTAATAAACCACCTCCTTCTGTTCTGATCTGTCTATACAAAGTATATGTGCTGTGATCCGCCCTGAGTCCCCTTCGGGGTGAGAAGGGCGGACTATAAATAGTTTTTTGCTATTCGATTATTATGAAAGTCAAGACCCGAAAGTCTGCTCTTACGGATCTAATTATGTGATAGGGGAACAAGTTGCCTTTGCTGTTAGATTATTCATCTTTGCTATTATGTGAAACCGAAACTAAGAAAAAATCCGTTCCTAGCTGGTTTAGAATCAGGGCAGGTTTTATATGTGATTTGTGAGAGAAATCGCTTTATTATTATTATTATTATTATTATTATTATTATTATTATTATTATTCAGTGTAATTTCTCCAGTGGTGTAGGGCGCAGACACCCCGTAATAGTGTCTCATTAAGAGCCACATCCTCTGTTTTAGCGTGGTGAGATGTGTTCCACACTGGGCATGCGTACTCAGCCTCAGAGTAGCAAAGCGCAAAGGCAGATGCCGTAACTGTGTCTGGTTGTGAACCCCAGCTTGTGCCAGTCAGCTTTCGTATGATATTATTTCTAGCACCCACATTTTGCTTGATATTCAAGCAGTGCTTCTGATAAGTCAGAGTACAGTCCAGAGTGACTCCCAGGTATTTGGGTGTGCTGCAATGCTCCAGTGGGATTCCTTCCCAGGTCATCCTCAGAGCTTGAGATGCTTGTCTGCTGTTAAGATGGATAGCCCACTTCTGCATTGTTGATGGATTAGGAATCAGCTGGTTTTCCCTGGAATAGGCAGTAAGACCACCTAAAGCTTTGGAGAGCTTCTGTTCGACCATTTCAAAGCTCCCTGCTTGAGCGGTGATGGCATGATCGTCAGCATAGATAACACTCTGTCCCTTCCCGAAGAATGTCTGGTGGTGCAATACCAGCTAAACAGTATAAGATCTGCAGAAGCCTCCCTGCAAGATAGTTACACATCCTGGCATCCCCTGGGCAATGTCTTTGTAGACGGCTGATTCTCTCATACCAGAAGCAACTTGCAGCGAGGTCTGGTTGATGGGAGGTTTTTAACAACAAAAATCAATAAAATGTCAGTAAGAAAAATGATTGGAAACATATGCACTATATTCAAGAATGTGGACATGAGATGCTTATGTCCTTTAAAAAAGGACCTTAAAACCCGGCTTAAATCCCACACCACTGCTTAGCCTCAACGTTTTGTCATTGGAGTATATGTCATTGGGGAGATTGTGGCGGGATATAAAGATTATTATTATTATTATTATTATTATTATTTGTATATGCACCAGATTAAATCAAGTATAAATGATATGAAAAGCTTAAATTATATATATGTGTATGTGTGTGTGTGTCTATATATATATATATATATATATATATATATATATATATATAGCTTAAATTATATGTAATAATAGTAATATTATTAATATTGCTATGCATGAAGACACCATCAAATCCCTCCTAAGAGATGGCCATCCAGCCTCTGCTTAAAGACCTCCACCACCATCATTCTTGTCAATAATATTATTATTAAATTGGCGTTATGATTAATAATAATATTGGTAATGTTACTATTAATATTGTTATAAATATTATTCTTATTATTGGCTTGGTAGAAACTCCAAGGGCCATCCAGTCCAATCTCTTCCTGCCAGACAGAAAATCACCATTCAAGCCCTCCCGACAGATGGCCATCCAGCTTCTGCTTAAAGACGTCCACCACCATCATTCTTGTTAATATTATTATTAATATTATTTTTATTATTGGCTTTGTAGAAACTCCAAGGGCCATCCAGTCCAACCCCCTTCTGACAGACAGGAAGACACCATCCAAACCCTCCTAAGAGATGGCCATCCAGCCTCTACTTAAAGACCTCAATCACCAACATTCTTGTTAATAATATTATTATTAAATTGACATTATTAATAATAATATTGGTAATAATACTATTAATATTGGTAATAATACTATTAATATTGTTATAAATATTATTCTTATTATTGGCTTGGTAGAAACTCCAAGTTTCAGTCCAATGGCCATCCAGTCCAACCCCCTCCTGCCAGACAGGAAGACACCATCCAAGCCCTCCTGACAGATGGCCATCCAGCCTCTGCTTAAAGACCTTCACCACCATCATTCTTGTTAATATTATTATTAAATTGACATTATTATTATTACTATTAATATTAATAAATATTATTCTTATTATTGGCTTGATGGAACCCCTAAGGGCCATCCAGTCCAACCTTCTCCTGCCAGACAGGAAGACACCATCTGAGCCCTCCTGACAGATGGCCATCCAGCTTCTGCTTGAAAACTTCCAGAGGAGGAGGTTCCAGCAGACTCCCAGGAAGTCTATATTACACTAGAGTTGAAAGGGAAACCTAAGGGTCATCTAGTCCAACCCCCGTCTCCCAGACAGGAAGCCACCACCCAAACCCTCCCGACAGATGGCCATCCAGCTTCTGCTTGAAAACCTCCAGAGAAGGAGGTTCCAGCAGACTCCCAGGAAGTCTATATTACACTAGAGTTGAAAGGGAACCCCTAAGGGCCATCCAGTCTAACCCCCTCCTGCCAGACAGGAAGACACCATCCAAACCCTCCCGACAAATGGCCATCCAGCTTCTGCTTGAAAACCTCCAGAGAAGGAGGTTCCAGCAGACTCCCAGGAAGTCTGTATTACACTAGAGTTGAAAGGGAACCCCTAAGGGCCATCCAGTCTAACCCTCTCCTGCCAGACAGGAAGACACCATCTAAGCCCTCCCGACAGATGGCCATCCAGCTTCTGCTTGAAAACCTCCAGAGAAGGAGGTTCCAGCAGACTCCCAGGAAGTCTATATTACACTAGAGTTGAAAGGGAACCCCTAAGGGCCATCCAGTCCAACCCCCGTCTCCCAGACAGGAAGACACCACCCAAACCCTCCCGACAGATGGCCATCCAGCTTCTGCTTGAAAACCTCCAGAGAAGGAGGTTCCAGCAGACTCCCAGGAAGTCTATATTACACTAGAGTTGAAAGGGAACCCCTAAGGGCCATCCAGTCTAACCCCCTCCTGCCAGACAGGAAAACACCATCTAAGCCCTCCCGACAGATGGCCATCCAGCTTCTGCTTGAAAACCTCCGGAGAAGGAGGTTCCAGCAGACTCCCAGGAAGTCTATATTACACTAGAGTTGAAAGGGAACCCCTAAGGGTCATCCAGTCCAACCCCCGCCTGCCAGACAGGAAGACACCATCCAAACCCTCCCAACAGATGGCCATCTAGCTTCTGCTTGAAAACCTCCAGAGGAGGAGGTTCCAGCAGACTCCCAGGAAGTCTATATTACACTAGAGTTGAAAGGGAACCCCTAAGGGCCATCCAGTCCAACCCCCGCCTACCAGACAGGAAGATACCATCCAAACCTTCCCGACAGATGGCCATCCAGCTTCTGCTTGAAAACCGCCAGAGAAGGAGGTTCCAGGAAGTCTATATTACACTAGAGTTGAAAGGGAACCCTAAGGGTCATCTAGTCCAACCTTCTGCAAGAAGGCACCATCACATTACTCCCAATACATGTCCATCCAGCCTCTGGTCACCTCCAGAAGAAGACCTTTTATGACTCTATGGTCTCCAGAGTGTAGTAAACCTTCTGCTTTTGTACCTGGTGGACTCAAAGCTTTCTCGTCTTTTGTCGCCCACGATCGACAGGTCCATGCCTACATCATCAGCTCCCTGAAGAAGGAGATGCCCAACGTTTTTGGGAAGGAGAGCAAGAAGAAGGAGCTGGTGAACAACCTGGGGGAGATCTACCTCAAGATCGAGCGGGAGCACCAGATCTCGCCGGGGGACTTCCCCAACCTCCGTAAGATGCAGGTACGATTTGCGAAGTACTCGGGAACAGAGGTATTTCATACTGTTTTGCAAAAAAATTAACTGCTCAAAGTATAATACGAGGGTTGAATGAAAAGTAATGCCCCCACCTTCGTAACTCCTCCTACTGTTATGTGGCAAGTACTGGCTTGTTCAGTAGACTCTCCTCTACAGTTCCATATTGGCGGGAAGCCTTAGCATTGAACAGTTGTGTTGTTAAAGTGCCAAGTATGGAACCCTGCACAGACGGTCAGTCAATGCAACTTAAGCAACGTATGTGGCAGGTACTGGCTTGTTCAGTAGACTCTCCTCTACAGTTCCATCTTGGCGGGAAGCCTTAGTATTGAACGATTGTGTTGTTAAAGTGCGAAGTATGGAACCCTGCGCAGATGGTCGGTCAATGCGACTTAAGCAATATATGCGGCAGGTACTGGCTTGTTCAGTAGACTCTCCTTTACAGTTCCATTTTGGCAGGATGCCTTAGCATTGAACAGTTGTGTTGTTAAAGTGCAGAGTATGTAAACCTGCACAGATGGTTGGTCAATGCAACTTAAGCAATGTATGTGGCAGGTACTGGCTTGTTCAGTAGACTCTCCTCTACAGTTCCATTTTGGCAGGAAGCCTTAGCATTGAACGGTTGTGTTATTACAGTGCGAATTATGGAACCCTGCACAGACGGTCGGTCAATGCGACTTAAGCAATATATGCGGCAGGTACTGGTTTGTTCAGTAGACTCTCCTCTAAAGTACCTTCTGCTGTCAAGAATTTTGCTATCAGCAAAATAATAATAATAATAATAATTATTATTATTATTATTATTATTATGTGATGGGCACACTGGGTGCAGTGCCTAAAGACCTTGGCCTGCACTTAAAAACAATCGGCGCTGACAAAATTACTATCTATTAGCTGCAAAAGGCCACACATTATTCGCCGATACATCACACAGTCCTAGACACTTGGGAAGTGTCCGACGTGTGATCAGATACAAAACCCAGCAAATTGTTGTTTACCAATTTGTTATGTAAATAGTAATAATAATAACAATAATAATAATAATAATATTTTTAAAAATGCTGTATTTATATTACGCCCTTCTCAATGTATGTACATTGTAATCCGAGGCGGATTACAATGTACATATACATGGCAAACATGCAATGCCATTAGACACACAACATATATGAACAGACACACAGCGGCTATTTAACACTCCAGCTTTTTCATGAGGGTATTTATTTATTTAAAAGTTTTGTATACCGGCCTTCTCACCTCTCTTGAGGAACTCAGACCGGTTTCCAACCATAATACCACATACAATCAATAAAACATCATAATACATATTGCAGTGAAACATTAAAACATCAATTACAATCAATAACTACAATGGTCAGTCGTCACACTAAAATTGTTGCTCATCATCCTCCATCCATATCTCAGGGTGTTGGCACACTCGTCGAATGCCTGTCTCCATAACCAGGTCTTCACCTGTTTCCCAAATGTCAGGATAGACGGGGCGGTTCTGATCTCCAGTGGGAGAGAGTTCCAGAGTCGAGGGGCCACCACCGAGAAGGCCCTGTCCCTCGTCCCCACCAGACGCGCTTGCAAGGCCGGTGGGACCGAGAGCAGGGCCTCTCCAGACGATCTTAATAATCTTGATGGTTCATAGGGGAGAATACGTTCGGAGAGGTAAACAGGGCCGGAGTCGTATTCTGGCCACCAGGGGAGGTGTCGCTTCCCTGTCCATTTGTGACACCGATGGAGTACTTTCTCATTCTTTGCATGCTTGCTGGAGATTTTTATGGCGTCATAAATTAGCATTTGCGGTACCTAAATTTCCTACGTGACAGATGCAACTGTCTTTCGGGCTGCAAAGGTCGACAGCAAGCTACACAAATTGGTTGGAAGCTTACTCTGACCGAGGCTGGCTTCGAACTCATGCCCGTTTGGTCAGTAGTGATCTTAATGCAGCCAGCTATGCCACGGTCCCACAATAATAATAATAATAATAATAATAATAATAATACTTTATTGTATTCCACCCTATCTCCCCGAGGGGACTCAGGCGGATTCCAGCAAAGTCAACTTGTTCCCCTACCACATCATTAATTCCATGCTGGCATGGTGTCATGGCAGTTTATCTTCTCATATACGGATGAAACACAGACATTCCTTTTTTTACAGTGTTCTCAATGGCAAGATGTTACACAATTCCATACTTTTGAACCACTTCTTTTGTGAGACGAATTCAACTGTGTTGCTGACGGTCCATCTCTCTCTCTCTCTCGCTTTCTCCTTAGGAACAGCTCCTGACGCAAGACTTCAGCAAGTTCCAGCCGCTGAAGCAGAAGCTGCTGGATGCAGTCGACGACATGCTGGCGAACGACATTGCCCGGCTGATGGTGATGGTGCGGCAGGAGGAGTCGCAGATGCCCACGCAGGCGGTCAAGGGCGGGGCCTTCGAGGGCACTATGAATGGGCCCTTCGGCCACGGCTACGGGGAGGGGGCAGGCGAGGGCATTGATGACGTGGAGTGGGTGGTGGGCAAGGACAAGCCCACCTATGACGAGATCTTCTACACCCTGTCTCCTGTCAATGGCAAGATCACGGGGGCCAGCGCCAAGAAGGAGATGGTCAAGTCCAAGCTGCCCAACACTGTCCTGGGCAAGATCTGGAAGCTGGCCGATGTGGACAAGGACGGGCTGCTTGACGACGAGGAGTTTGCCCTGGCCAACCACCTCATCAAGGTCAAGCTGGAGGGCCACGAGTTGCCCGCCGAGTTGCCCGCGCACTTGGTGCCGCCTTCCAAACGCCGGCACGAATGATCCTGTCGTCGTGTTGCTCACGAACTCATAAACTCTGCCCAACTTTGGCTCAAAACTGAGAACAACAACATAAAAGAAATCTCCACCTCATTCTTAAATGAAAGGAAGCTTGTGCACAATAGTAATTTTTTAAAAAGAGATGTTTAATACAACTTCCACTGTGTTTAAGGCAATAATGTCCTCTGGTTGTCTGGGACCAGCCCTCCCTTCCTCTTTCATCAAATTGCAGGGAGAAAGGGATTCTCTTGTTCCCATTGATATTGTCTTATTTTTCTTAAGGTTGAGTATTGAGCTGCAATTATCATCACACGGTGCCTTGGCTGAGCTTGAAACTCACAACTCGGTGCTTCTTTTCTACCATTATTACAATGTGAAAGTACGCATCCTTTAGATCTAGCGGTCTCTCCTATTATTTAATGGGTTCACTCTTTTAAGCTATGGTGATCTCTCAACATGCTTCCACAGTGCTTCCAACGGTCACAGCCATGTTTTCCGACGCACAATTTTGTATGTTATTTGGAACTCGATGGCATTTGAGTAAATCTTAGGGTTTGCCATAATACACCAAGGAAACCTCTCGCTTACCTCATCGTACACTCGCTTCTCCTTCTGACCATATTTTAGTATAATTTTGGCAATATTCGCGATAATTATGGTGTAAAGAGTCCCCAGTTGCTCTGGGGAAACCATTCTGAATCCTTTTGGGCCTTTGATAAACAATCCGGGGAATTATTTTGGCTGAAACACAAGGTAAACACACTGTCATCCACATACATCGTATCTGACCAGTGGTTCCCAAATTAATCCCACATCCTAGACTAAGCAATGGCCCCCAAACTTTGTGTCTTCCAGTTCTTTGGGACTACATCTCCCATCAGCCTTTGTTACTATAAACAATGCTGGGAGATGACTAAGATCCAGCATTCACATATGAGAGTTATTTGGGAGAATTAATGTCCCAAGAAAGGAACTTTTCCTGCCAGTTGTTGAAATGTGAATCTCAAGGAAACACTGAATGGGTAGATTTGTCTTTTCGTGCAGAGAAAAGTAGGTGGATTGGGCGTTAGACCTGCAAACACAAGTCATACATTTCATTTTCTCTCTGCCGAAGGAAAATGGAGAAGCATATTAGCACAGGAGAATAAGACACATTCACATGGAAGGGAACAAAAAAATACACGTATGTCTTAAGGACGGAGGAGCTCTTGAATATATATTCCATCCACATCCTTGACATTAAAGTTGGTTTTGATGTTCGTTGCTACCCACCTGTGTTTTGATTGATATTTTACTAAGTCCCGCCATAGAAACGGGGAGTTCCGTAGGCCTTGGAAAACGGGAGAAGTATTCACTGGGATAACGTTCGTCGAATTAGAGGGACTTTTACGCCTTTGACCCAATAGAAGGAAAAGTGAAATCTTGATTGGAAGCCAGTGATGATGTTCGTTGCTACCCACCTATTGATATTTTTAAGGCCCGCCGTAGAAACGGGGAGTCCCGTAGACCTTGGAAAACTCGAGAAGTATCCACCGGGATAACGTTCGTCGAATTAGTGGAACTTTTACGCCTTTGACCCAATAGAGGAAAAAGTGAAATCTCGATTGGAAGCCGGTGATGATGTTCGTTGCTACCCACCTATTGATATTTTTAAGGCCCGCCGTAGAAACGGGGAGTCCCGTAGACCTTGGAAAACTCGAGAAGTATCCACCGGGATAACGTTCGTCGAATTAGCGGAACTTTTACGTCTTTGACCCAATAGAGGAAAACGCGAAATCTTGATTGGAAGCTGGTGATGATGTTCGTTGCTACCCGCCGATCTTTTGAGTTTTGATTAATATTTTTCTAAGGCCCGCTGTAGAAATGGGGAGTCCCGTAGACCTTGGAAAGCTTGAGAAGTATCCACCGGGATAACGTTCGTTGAATTAGCGGAACTTTTACGCCTTTGACTCAATAGAGGAAAAAGTGAAATCTTGATTGGAAGCCGGTGATGATGTTCGTTGCTACCCACCTATTGATATTTTTAAGGCCCGCCGTAGAAACGGGGAGTCCAGTAGACCTTGGAAAACTCGAGGAGTATCCACCGGGATAACTTTCGTCGAATTAGCGGAACTTTTACGCCTTTGACCCAATAGAGGAAAAGGTGAAATCTTGATTGGAAGCCAGTGATGATATTCGTTGCTACCCACCTATCTTTTGTGTTTTGATTAATATTTTTCTAAGGCCCGCCGTTTTCTGCTTCCCTGGAGACTAGGACACAAAACAATGGCTTCAAACTACAAGAATCCTTAACAACCTAAAGGCACTGGATCCTGTCTGATCTTGGATGCTAAGCAGGGTCAGGCCTGGTTAGGACTTGGATGGGAGACCGATACTCTGTATTTCCACAAAACAGCCACAAAAATGCGGACCTTTTCCCTACAGGTGTTGGCTATTTGTTTGAATTCTTCTTTGGTGATTTCTCCCTTTTTCCACTTCTTGTGCATGTCTCTTTTGTGTTTTAGCACAGTTAGAAGTTCTTTGGACATCTAACTTTCTGCTTCTTTGGAGACTAGGACGCGGAACAATGGCTTCAAACTACAAGAGAGGAGATTCCATCTGAACATGAGGAAGAACTTCCTGACTGTGAGAGCCGTTCAGCAGCAGAACTCTCTGCCCCAGAGTGTGGTGGAGGCTCCTTCTTTGGAGGCTTTTAAACAGAGGCTGGATGGCCATCTGTCAGGGGTGATTTGAATGCAATATTCCTGCTTCTTGGCAGAATGGGGTTGGACTGGATGGCCCACCAGGACTCTTCCAACTCTTTGATTCTATAATTCTATCTATGATTCTATTTTTCTAAGGCCCGCCGTAGAAACGGGGTTCCGTAGACCTCGGAAAACTCGAGAAGTATCCGCTGGGATAACGTTAGTCGAATTAGCGGAACTTTTACGCCTTTGACTCAATAGAGGAAAAAGTGAAATCTTGATTGGAAGCCGGCGATGATTGCTGTGAAAGGAAGGGAGTCACTTGGCTCGGGAAAGGCTTTCCTGGAGCTCGGAGCCAGCCAGCCGTGTCGATTTTCCTGGAACGTTTCCCAGCATTCTTGCTGGGATTTTTTCCCTGCATGGCTAACCATTACTCATGCGGCGGGCCAAGCCCAAGGATGGAGGAAAATACGAATGAGTCACAGGGTTGGAAGGGACTCCCAAGGGTCATCCAGTCCCACCCCTTTGGAATAACACAGCCCAAGCCCTCCAGATAGAGGACTAGCTTCAGATTCAAAACTTCCAGAGAAGGAAATTCCAGGCACTCTATGTAACACTAAACTTGGAAGGGATCCCCAAGGGCTATCCAGCCCAACCCCTTGCAGGAAGACACAACCCAATCACTCCAGACAGATGTCCAGAAGCAGATCTTTTGTGACACTTGTCTAGATTCAATTTCATAAAATTACAGAGGGGAAAACACTCCAATTCCATTAAGTGTTGGAAGGGCCACCCAAAAGTTATCCACTCCAAAACACTTGTTCAGCAAGAGCAAAGAGCAGTCAAAACCTTCCTGACAGAGGGCCATCCAGGCTTCCGTGCTGGTCAGCTCTCCCTTTCGTCAGGTGTGCTACTGGCACAACATTGGAAAGAAGATCAAGACACTACTGAATTGTGTATTCCACTATAGAGTCTTGAAGGAAAAACCCAAAGACCCTACAGTCCTTCTGCCAGGTAGGAGGACACCATCAGAGCCCTCTCGACAGATGGCCATCCAGACTGGGGGGTCTCTAGGATTCTAAGAGAAGGAGACTCCATCATCATCAATAATAATCTAGAGTTGAAAGCGACCCCAAATTGACGACCCAGTCTATCCCCTTTCTGCCAGGTAGGAGGACACCACCAAAGCCCTCCCAACAGATGGCCATCCAGACTGGGGATCTCTTCCAGCTCTAGGATTCTAAGAGGAGACTCCATCATCATCAATAATAATAATATCCTAGACTCTAGGATTCTAAGAGAAGGAGACTCCATTATCATAATCAATAATAATATTCCAGAGTTGAAGGCGACCTCAAGGTGGGCACCCAGTCCATCCCCTTTCTGCCAGGTAGGAGGACACCACCAAAGCCCTCCCGACAGATGGAAATCCAGACTGGAGATCTCTTCAAGCTCTAGGATTCTAAGAGGAGACTCCATCATCATCAATAACAATATCCTAGAGTTGAAAGAGACCCCATGTTGTCCATCTAGTCCATCCCCTTTCTGCCAGGTAGGAGGACACCACCAAAGCCCTCCCGACAGATGGACATCCAGATTGGAGATCTCTTCTAGCTCTAGGATTCTAAGAGGAGACTCCATCATCATCCTCATCAATAATAATATCCTAGAGTTGAAAGAGACCCCAGTACATCCCCTTTCTGCCAGGTAGGAGGACACCATCAAAGCCCTCCCAACAGATGGCCATCAAGACTGGGGATCTCTTCCAGCTCTAGGATTCTAAGAGGAGACTCCATCATCATCATCATCATCAATAATAATAATAATATTCTAGAGTTGAAAGAGACCCCATGTTGTCCATCCAGTCCATCCCCTTTCTGCCAGGTAGGAGGACACCACCAAAGCCCTCCCGACAGATGGACATCCAGACTGGGGATCTCTTCCAGCTCTAAGATTCTAAGACTCCATCATTATCATCCATAATAATATCCTACAGTTGAAAGAGACCCCAAGGTGGGCACCCAGTCCATCCCCTTTCTGCCAGGTAGGAGGACACCATCAGAGCCCTCCCGACAGATGGCCATCCAGACTGGGGATCTCTTCTAGGATTCTAAGAGGAGACTCCATCATCATCATCATCCATAATAATATCGTACAGTTGAAAGAGACCCCAAGGTGGGCACTCAGTCCATCTCCTTTCTGCCAGGTAGGAGAACATCAAAGCCCTCCCGACAGATGGCCATCCAGACTGGGAATCTCTTCCGGCTCTAGGATTTTAAGAAGAGACTCCATCATAATCATCCTCATCAATAATAATATCCTAGAGTTGAAAGAGACCCCAAGGTGGCCACCCAGTCCATCCTCTTTCTGCCAGGTAGGAGGACACCACCAAAGCCCTCCCGACAGATGGACATCCAGACTGGGGATCTCTTCCAGCTCTAGGATTCTAAGAGGAGACTCCATCATCCTCATCCTCATCAATAATAATACCCTAGAGTTGAAAGAGACCCCATGTTATCCATCTAGTCCATCTGCCAGGTAGGAGGACACCACCAAAATCCTCCCAACAGATGGACATCCAGACTGGAGATCTCTTCAAGCTCTAGGATTCTAAGAGGAGACTCCATCATCATCAATAATAATATCCTAGAGTCAAAAGAGACCCCAAGGTGGGCACCCAGTCCATCCCCTTTCTGCCAGGTAGGAGGACACCACCAAAGCCCTCCCGACAGATGGACATCCAGACTGGGGATCTCTTCCAGCTCTAGGATTCTAAGTGGAGACTCCATCATCATCAATAATAATATCCTAGAGTTGAAAGAGACGCCACGTTGGCCATCTAGTCCATCCCCTTTCTACCAGGTAGGAGGACACCACCAAAGCCCTCCCGACAGATGGCCATCCAGACTGGAGATCTCTTCCAGCTCTAGGATTCTAAGTGGAGACTCCATCATCATAATAATAATAATAATAATAATAATAATAATAATAATAATAATATCCTAGAATTGAAAGAGACCCTACGTTGGCCATCCAATCTATCCTCTTTCTGCCAGGTAGGAGGACACCATCAAAGCCCTCTTGACAGATGGCCACTCAGCTCCTGCTTCCCTCAACACCAAAGCAGCATATTCCGATGTCAAACGACTATATATAACTTAGGAAGTTCTTAATGTTTAATCTATATATATAAATCGGTAAGGGGCATCCAACGAGACAGCAAAACTCATGACTCTCACATCATTACTATATTTCAGCTTATGATTGAGTAGGACTCCTTGGAGCTGTTTTGTGTTTTGAGTACATTCCAGGGATGACTTTAATTCCTAAAGAAGGCGGGTTTGGGAGAGATTGCAAGGCTGTGCTTTCCGCAAAGAGCCCTCCATACCGGAGAAGAATTCAAATGGCATTCTTGATCTCTTGACTCTGGTTGGAAAGGAGTCCAAGGGAAGGAAACTCCCCTGGATGTGGGGCCTTCTCTGTGCAAAAAGGTGGGGCAAGGAGGACAACTGCGCATGTGTGCATTGCTGGACATTCCTAAATCATTGTGTGCCTTTGGAGAGGAACACACTGCTGACCCCTACTGGTGAAGGGGCACATTGTGCTCATAGTGTTGGGAGGGTACCCTAAAGGCCATCCAGTCCAACCTTCTTTCTAAAGGAAGACCCCCTTCTTCTTCTTTCTTCTTTCTTCTTCCTCCTTCTTCCCCCTTCTTCCTTCTTTCTTTCTTTCTTTCTTTCTTTCTTCCTCCTTCTTCCTCCTTCTTTCCTTTCTTCTTCTTCTTCTTCTTTCTTTCTTTCTTCTTCTTCCTTCTTCCTCCTCCTTCCTCCTTCTTCCTTCCTCCTCCTCCTTTCCTTCTTTCTTCTTTTTTTCTTCCTCCTTCTTTCCTTTCTTCTTTCTTCCTTCTTCTTCCTTCTTCTTCCTTCTTCCTCCTTTCTTTCTTCCTTCTTCCTTCTTTTTCCTTCTTCCTTTTTCCTCCTCCTTCTTTCCTTTCTTCTTTCATCTTCTTTCTTTCTTTCTTTCTTTCTTTCTTCTTCTTCCTTCTTCCTCTTCTTCTTTCTTCTTTCTTTCGTTCTTCTTCTTCCTTCTTTTTCCTTCTTCCTTCTTCCTCCTCCTCCTTCTTTCTTCTTTCCTTCTTCTTCTTCTTCCTTCTTCATTCTTCCTCCTTTCTTTCTTTCTTCTTCCTTCTTCCTTCTTTCCTTTCTTCTTTCCTTTCTTCTTCTTTCTTCTTCCTTCTTCCTTCTTCTTCCTCCTTCTTTCTTCTTTCCTTCTTTCTTTCTTCCTTTCTTCCTTCTTCCTTCTTCTTCTTCCTTCTTTTTCCTTCTTCCTTCTTCCTCCTCCTCCTTCTTTCTTCTTTCCTTTCTTCTTCTTCTTTCTTCTTTCTTCTTCTTCCTTCTTTCTTCTTTTTCCTTCTTTTTTCTTCTTCTTCTTCCTTCTTCCTTCTTCCTTCTTCTTCCTTCTTCCTCCTTCTTTCTTCTTTCTTCTTTTTTCTTCCTCCTTTCTTTCTTTCTTTCTTCCTTCCTTCTTCTTCCTTCTTTTTCCTTCTTCCTTCTTCCTCCTCCTTTCTTCTTTCCTTTCTTCTTCTTCTTTCTTCTTCTTCCTTCTTCTTCTTTCTTCCTCCTCCTCCTTCTTTCTTCTTTCCTTTCTTCTTTCCTTCTTTCCTTTCCTTTCTTCTTCTTCCTTCTTCCTCCTTCTTTCCTTCCCTCTTTCTTCTTTCCTTCTTCTTTCTTTTTCTTTCTTTTTCTTTCTTCTTCTTCCTCCTTCCTCCTTCTTTCCTTTCTTCTTTCTTTCTTCCTTCTTCCTTCTTCTTCCTTCTTCTCCTTCTCGATTATACAGAGTTGGAAGGGTCCCCCAAAGGCCATCCAGTCCAACCCTATTAATTCTAAAGGAAGACCCGTATTATGATGACTATTTGGCATGCGTTCATAGTGTTGGAAGGGTCCTCCAAAGGCCATCCAATCCAACCCTATCCTTTCTAAAGGAAGACCATCATCATCATCATTTGAAACACAGCAAGATTAGTACACAGCAAACAAGATCACTATGCTGATGATCTATTATTATTATTATTATTATTATTAGGCACGATTATACAGAGTTGGAAGGGTCCCCCAAAGGCCATCCAGTCCATCCAGTTCTTTCTAAAGGAAGACTATTATTATTATTATTATTATTATTATTATTATTATTATTAGAAACAACAAGATTAGTACACAGCAAACAAGATCACTATGCTGATGATCTATTATTATTATTATTTGGCATGATTATACAGAGTTGGAAGGGTCCCCCAAAGGCCATCCAGTCCAACCCCATTTTTCTAAAGAAAGAGACATTATTATTACTACTATTATTATTATTATTATTTTCCCAGCATTGTCTGGATTATTTGAAATAGTCCATTTTTAGATCGTACGAAATGCAAAAGGTTGTGGGTGAACTACAACTCCCATCATGCCAGGTTCGCCCCGAAAAACTTCCATCACTACTTATGTTGTTGTTCTGTTGGGCAACTTTACATTAGATGCATCATTGGTGGGGTTCAGTGTGCTCTGGCTGAAGGGTGAACTACAACTCCCACTACGTTGAGTCAGTCCCCTCCAATCTCCTCCGGTAGGTTGAGTTAGTCATGGTGTGTCTGTATGCCAAGTTTGGTCCCGGTCCATCATTGGAGGAGGTCACAGTTTCTCTGGTTGTGGTGAACTACAACTCCCAGAAAGGAAAGTCAGTTCCCCCAAACCCCTCCAGTAATCAAATTTTGGCATATCGGGTATGTGTGCCAAGTTTGGTACAGATCCATCGGTGTTTGGGTTCACAATGCTCTCTGGATGTAGGTGAACTACAACTCCCCCAAATCAAGGTGAATTTCCCCGAAAGACATCCACACCAATGGAGAGAGAAAGGAACACTGGGATGTCTGTTCCTGATTAATTCCTCTGTTTGCAGTGTGGCATAGAAGGAATAAGAAAGGGTGAAGGGAGAAGCAGTGAGTGGGGTCATGGAAATTCCACACCAGTGGAGAGAGAAGGGAACACTGGGATGTCTGTTCCTGATTAATTCCTGTTTGATGTGTGCCATAGAAAGAATAAGAAAGGGTTAAGGAAGAGGTAGTGAGTGGGGTTATGGAAACTCCACACCAATGGAGAGAGAAAGGAACACTGGGATGTCTGTTGCTGATTAATTCCTCTGTTTGCTATGTGCCGTAGAAAAGAATAGGAAAAGGTTAAGGGAGAGGCAGTGGGCAGGGTCATGGAAATTCCACACCAATGGAGAGAGAAAGGAACACTGGGATGTCTTGCTAATTCCTCTGTTTGCTGTGTGCCATAGAAAAGAATAGGAAAGGGTTAAGGGAGAGGCAGTGGGCGGACTCATGGAAACTCCACCCAAATGGAGAGAGAAAGGAACACTGGGATGCCTGTTGCTGATTAATTCCTCTGTTTGCTGTGTGACATAGAAAAGAATAAGAAAGGGTTAAGGGAGAGGCAGTGAGTGGGGTCATGGAAATTCCACACCAATGGAGAGAGAAAGGAACACTGGGATGTCTATTCCTGATTAATTCCTCTGTTTGATGTGTGCCACAGAAAAGAATAGGAAAAGGTTAAGGGAGAGGCAGTGGGCAGGGTCCTGTACATCCCACACCAATGGAGAGAGAAAGGAACCCTGGGATGTCTGTTGGTGATTAATTCCTCTGTTTGCTGTGTGCCATAGAAAAGAATAAGAAAGGGTTAAGGGAGAGGCAGTGAGTGGAGTCATGGAAAATCCACACCAAAGGAGAGCGAAAGGAATACTGGGATGTCTGATGTTGATTCCTCTGTTTGCTGTGTGCCATAGAAAAGGATAAGAAAGGGTTAAGGGAGAGGCAGTGAGTGGGGTCATCGAAATTCCACACCAATGGAGAGAGAAAGGAACACTGGGATGTCTGTTCCTGATTAATTCCTCACCAACGGAGAGAGAAAGGAACTCTGGGGTGTCTGTTGCTAATTCCTCTGTTTGCTGTGTGCCATAGAAAAGAATAAGAAAGGGTTAAGGGAGAGGCAGTGAGTGGGGTCATGGAAATTCCACACCAACGGAGAGAGAAAGAAACACTGGGATGTCTTTGGTGGAGGAAACACAGAAAATCTAGGATGAAATTGTACTGGATTGATTTGTCAGTGTAGATGTACCCCTTGATGGGGTTCTGAGGACAACTTTACAGAATAGTTTTCCAGCTGCTTTGCTCCAGATGTGGTGTAGTTGCGTCTACATTCCAGCAGAGAGCAATATAGATGCATTGTATCCCATCACATTGGACAAAGTTTATTAAACTGCAAAAAAACACTTTTTATGGGAGGGACATCCTGTAGCACACTTTCCTCTAGTTTTTCAATGAATATGTTATAGAGTCTCATCCAATTCAACACAACTCAGTGCTGGTTTTCTACTCTTATCGGGATGTGAAAGTAGGCATCCTTTAGCTCCAGTGGTCTGGAGCTAAAGCTGGAGCTGGATAACAATGGAGTTAACTGAACAATTAAACCAGAAATAGAAAAGTTTTCAAGTTTTGTTAAAGTGTTATTAGTTATTATTATTATTATTATTATTTATTTTTATTATCAGTATTATTAGTATTATTGTAGCAATTATTATGTTATTATTATTTACTTTTATTATCAGTATTATTATTATTAGTATTGTAGCAATTATATGTTATTTTTATTATTTACTTTTATTATCAGTATTATTAGTATTATTGTAGCAATTATTAAATGTTATTATTATTGTTTAGTTTTATTATTAAAAAACTATTAATATTATTATTAGTATTATTGTAGTAGTTATGTTGTTATTATTTCTTTTTATTATCAGTATTATTAGTATTATTATTGTAGTAATTATTACTATTATATGTTAGTCTTATTAATTACTTTTATTATCAGTATTATTAGTATTGTAGCAATTATATTACCAGTATTGTTAGTATTATTATTGTAGTAATTATTATTATATGTTCTTATTTTATTATTCCAGAGGCTGGTTGTTATTATTATTATTATTATTATTATTACTAATAATAATATTGTTACTCGTATTATATGTTATACACTGTTAGGAATTATTATTATTATTATTATTATTATTATTATTAACTGTTAATAAAAGTAAATAATAACATAATTACTACAATAATAATACTAATAATACTGATAATAAAAGTAAATAATAACGTATAACAATTGCAACAGTAATACACATACACACCAACTGTTAGGAATTATTATTATTATTGTATTGTCGAAGGCTTTCATGGCTGGAATCACTAGGTTCTTGTGGGTTTTTCTGGGCTATAGGGCCATGTTCTAGAGGCATTTCTCCTGATGTTTCACCTGCATCTATGGCAAGCATCCTCAGAGGTAGTGAGGTCTGTTGGAAATAGGAAAAAGGATTTATATATCTGTGGAATGGCTGGGCAAAGAGCTCTTCTCTGCTGGAGCTGGGTGTGAATGTTTCAACTGACCACCTTCATTAGCATTTGGAGGCCTGGCTGAGCCTGGGGGAATCTTTTGTTGAGAGGTGTTGAGGGTGGGACAAAGGACTCTTGTCTGCTGGAGCTGGGTGTAAATGTTTCAACTGACCACCTTGATTAGCATTTGAAGGCCTGGCTGAGCTTGGGGGAATCTTTTGTTGAGAGGTGTTAAGATTATTATTATTACTAATAATGTTACTAGTAGTATTATATGTTATACACACATACACAGCAACTGTTAGGAATTATTATTATTATTATTAATTATTATTAACTGTTGGGAATTATTATTATTATTATTATTTATTATGATTCCCTTCTGGAGAGAGACTGGTTTGTGCAGCAGTCCTTCTCCCAGCTCTGCCTTGCAAGGAAAGGCCTCCCTATTGGGGCAGGTGGGAGGGCGGGGCCTACCTGCGGAAGCCCCGCCCTTTACCTGGCCCAGGTGTGCGGGGGTGGGGCCCCTCCCTCCCTGCCTGCCTGCCTTTCTCCTTTCTGCTGCTGCTCCTCTTTGTGAGAGGGCGACCTGGGGCTCCTTCTGCCTGCCTTTGGGGCTCCAGGATGGGCAGCAGCCCCGTGGAGCGTCGCAGAGCCGGCTTGCGGGCACTGCTCTGGGCCGGGGGAGACAGCCCTGCCCGGCTGGAGGAGGATCAGGAGGCTGGGGGCGAGGCCGGCCTGGAGGCGCTGCTGGACCTCCTGCTCTGCGTCTTCCAGGAGTGCAGCGGCGCCCCCTTGCGGAGGGAGAAGAACGTGCAGCACTTCCTCCAATGGGGTGAGACTCCAGGGCCCAGCATCCCGGGTGCATCTGGGGAATGATGGGAGTTGCAGTTGCAAGGGAAGAGAAGGGAAGCAGCCGGAGGGTCTCTCAAGGCTGCTGGAGTTGGTGCCTGTTCTGTGAGAGGATGATGGGAGTTGTAGTTGGCATAGCAGAGGAAGGGAAGGATCTTGAGGGTTTCTAAAGAGGATGATGGGAGTTGTAGTTGGCATAGCAGAGGAAGGGAAGAATCTTGAGGGTCTCTCAAGGCTGCTGGGAGTTGGTGCCTGTTCTCTGAGACAATTATGGGAGTTGTAGTTGGCTTGGCACTTGCTTCTAAGAGGAAGGATCTTGAGGGTCTCTAAAGGGATGATGGGAGTTGTACTTGGCATAGCAGAGGAAGGGAAGGATCTTGAGGGTCTCTAAAGAGGATGATGGGAGTTGTAGCTGGCATAGCAGAGGAAGGGAAGGATCTTGAGGGTCTCTCAAGGTTGCTGGGAGTTGGGGTCTGTGCTGTGAGGGGATGATGGGAATTGGAGTTGGCATAGCACTTGCTTCTAAGAGGAATTGAAGGATCTTAAGAGTCTCTAAAGAGGGTGATGGGAGATGCAATTGGCATAATACTTGCTTCTAAGAGGAGAGGAAGCACCCTGAGGGTCCATAAGGGGATGATGGGAGTTGTAGTTGGCATACTGCTTGCGTCTAAGAGGAAGGGAGGGATCTTGAGGGTCCCTAAAGGGATGATGAGAGTTGTAGTTGGCATACTGTTGCTTCTAAGAGGAAAGGAAGCATCCTGAGGGTCTCTCAAGGCTGCTGGGAGTGTGTGCTGTGAGGGGATGATGGGAGTTGGAGTTGGCATAATACTTCCATCTGAGAGGAAGGGAAGGATCTTGAGGGTCTCTCAAGGTTGCTGGGAGTTGGAGTCTGTGCTGTGAGGGGATGATGGGGGTTGTAATTGGCATGCTGCTTGCTTCTAAGAGGAAGGGAAGGATCTTGAGGGTCCCTAAAGAGGATGATGGGAGATGCAGTTGGCATAATACTTCCTTCTAAGAGGAGGGGAATCATCCTGAGGGTCCCTAAAGGGGATGATGGGAGTTGTAATTGGCATAATGCTTGCTTCTAAGAGGAATTGAAGGATCTTGAGGGTCTCTAAAGAGGATGATGGGAGATGCAGTTGGCATGCTGCTTGCTTCAAAGAGGAAGGAAAGCCTCCTGAGGGTCTCTAAAGGGGATGATGGGAGTTGATGGGAGTTGGAGTCTGTGCTCTGATGGGATGATGGGAGTTGTAGTTGGCATAATGCATGCTTCTAAGAGGAAGGAAAGCCTCCTGAGGGTCCCTAAAGGGGATGCTGGAAGTTGTAGTTGGCATAATACTTCTATCTAAGAGGAAAGGAAGGAACTTGAGGGTCTCCCAAGGTTGCTGGAAGTTGGAGTCTGTGCAGTGATGGGATGATGGGAGTTGTAGTTGGCATAATACTGGCTTCTCAAAGGAAGGGAAGAATCTTGAGGGTCTCTAAAGAGGATGATGGGAATTGGAATCTGTGCAGTGAGGGGATGATGGGAGTGGGAGTTGGCATAACACTTCCATCTAAGAGGAAGGAAAGCACCCCGAAGGTCCCTAAAGAGGATGATGGGAGTTGTAGTTGGGGTAATACTTGTTTCCAAGAGGAAGGGATCTTGAGGGTCTCTAAAGTTTGATGGGAGTTGGAGTGTGTGCTGTGAGGGAATGATGGGAGTTGTAGTTGGCATAATACTTCCATCTAAGAGGAAGGGAAGGATCTTGAGGGTCTCTCAAGGTTGCTGGGAGTTAGAGTCTGTGCTGTGAGGGGATGATGGGAGTTGTAGTTGGCATAGCACTTGCTTCTAAGAGGAAGGGAAGGATCTTGAGGGTCTCTAAAGAGGATGATGGGAGATGCAGTTGGCATAATACTTGCTTCTAAGAGGAAAGGAAAGCCTGAGGGTTTCTAAAGGGGATGATGGGAGTTGATGGGAGTTGGAGTCTGTGCTCTGATGGGATGATGGGAGTTGTAGTTGGCATGCTGCTTGCTTCTAAGAGGAAGGGAAGGATCTTGGGGGTCTCTCAAGGCTGCTGGGAGTTGGTGTCTGTGCTGTGAGGGGATGATGGGAGTTGTAGTTGGCATAATACTTCCATCTAAGAGGAAGGGAAGGATCTTGAGGGTCTCTCAAGGTTGCTGGGAGTTGGAGTCTGTGCTGTGAGGGGATGATGGGAGTTGTAGCTGGCATAGCAGAGGAAGGGAAGGATCTTGAGAGTCTCTAAAGAGGATGATGGGAGTTGTACCTGGCATAACAGAGGAAGGGAAGCATCCTGAGGGTCTCTCAAGGCTGCTGGGAGTTGGGGTCTGTGCAGTAAGGGGATTATGGGAGTTGGAGTTGGCATAGCACTTGCTTCTAAGAGGAAGGGAAGGATCTTGAGGGTCTCTAAAGGGATGATGGGAGTTGTACTTGGCATAGCAGAGGAAGGGAAGGATCTTGAGAGTCTCTAAAGAGGATGATGGGAGTTGTACCTGGCATAACAGAGGAAGGGAAGCATCCTGAGGGTCTCTCAAGGCTGCTGGGAGTTGGGGTCTGTGCAGTAAGAGGATTATGGGAGTTGGAGTTGGCATAGCACTTGCTTCTAAGAGGAAGGGAAGGATCTTGAGGGTCTCTAAAGGGATGATGGGAGTTGTACTTGGCATAGCAGAGGAAGGGAAGGATCTTGAGGGTCTCTCAAGGCTGCCGGGAGTTGGAGTCTGTGCTGTGAGGGGATGATGGGAGTTGGAGTTGGCATCCTGAGGGTCCCTAAAGGGGATGATGAGAGTTGAAGTTGGCTTCTAAGAGGAAAGGAATCATCCTGAGGATCCATGAATGGGATGATGGGAGTTGTAGGTGGCATGCTGCTTGCTTCTAAGAGAGGAGGAAGCATCCTGAGGGTTCCTAAAGGGGATGATGGGAGTTGTAGTTGGCATATTACTTCCTTCTAAGAGGAAAGGAAAGCTTGAGGGTCTCTAAAGGGGAGGATGGGAGTTGATGGGAGTTGGAGTCTGTGCTCTGATGGGATGATGGGAGTTGTAGTTGGCATAATACTTCCGTCTAAGAGGAAGGGAAGCATCCTGAGCGTCTCTCAAGGTTGCTGGGAGTTAGAGTCTCTGCTGTGAGAGAATGATGGGAGGAAAGAATCCTGAAGGTCCCTAAAGGGGATAATGGGAGTTGTAGTTGGCATACTGCTTGCTTCTAAGAGGGAGGGAAGGAAGGATCTTGAGGGTCTCTAAAGAGGATGATGGGAGATGCACTTGGCATAATACTTGCTTCTAAGAGGAAAGGAAAGCCTGAGGGTCTCTAAAGGGGATGATGGGAGTTGTAGTTGGCATAATGCTTGCTTCTAAGAGGAATTGAAGGATCTTGAGGGTCTCTAAAGAGGATGATGGGAGATGCAGTTGGCATAATACTTGCTTCTAAGAAGAAGGGAAGCATGCCGAAGGTCCTTAAATGGGAATTGTAATTGGCATAATACTTGCTTCTAAGAGGAAAGGAAACCACCTGAGGGTCCCTAAAAGGGATGATGGGAGTTGTCATTTTCATAATGCTTGCTTCTAAGAGGAAGGGAAGGATCTTGAGGGTCTCTCAAGGTTGCTGGGAGCTTGAGTCTCTGCTGTGAGAGAATGATGGGAGTTGTAGTTGGCATGCTGCTTGCTTCTAAGAGGAAGGAAAGCCTCCTGAGGGTCCCTAAAGGGGATGATGGGAGTTGTCGTTGGCTTCTAAGAGGAGAGGAATCATCCTGAGGATCCATGAAGGGGATGATGGGAGTTACAATTGGCATAATATTTGCTTCAAAGAGGAAGGGAAGCCTCCTGAGGTTCCTTAAAGGGGGATGATGAGAGTTGTAGTTGGCATAATGTTGCTTCTAAGAGGAATGGAAGAATCCTGAGGGTCTCTAAAGGTTTCTGGGAGTTGGAGTGTGTGCTGTCAGGGGATGATGGGAGTTGTTGTTGGCATAGCACTTGCTTCTAAGAGGAAGGGGAGCCTCCTGAGGGTCTCTAAAGGTTGCTGGGAGTTGGAGTGTGTGCTGTGAGGGGATGATGGGCATTGCAATTGCCATCATGCCTGCCTCTAAGAGGAAGGGAAGCCTCCTGAGGGTCTCTAAAGGTTGCTGTGAGTTGGAGCGTGTGCTGTGAGGGGTTGATGGGAGTTGCAGTTGGCCTAATACTTCCTTCTAGGGGGATAATGGGAGTTGCAATTCCTGTGCTGGTCTGGGAGAGGAGCTGATGGGAATTCCTTCCAAGTGATGAGTGGTGATGGAACGGGTCCTGCTGCTGTTTTTGGGGGAATGATGGGAGTTGTAGTTGCGGAATGCACCCCAACGGACTGGGGACTTTTTTGGGGGGGGGGGGGAATCTTGTCTTCCTTCCAGACACTTGGTGGACTCTTAAGTCCCAACATAATTTGGGCTTATTATATGGTGGATGATGGGAGTTATAGTTGCACAGTACAGTTGCAGAGTATGCACGTTGCTTCCAAATGAGTGGAAATAAAGAAGAAGAGTGCAAACTACTTTGAGAGAAAAATGGGATATAAACAAACAACAACAACGACAACAATAATAATGGGTCTTAGCTACTAAGCCACACTCTCTCAGCCTCTAATCTGTCATAGAACTCCTGTAAACAATGGAATCGATGTAGGACAATGCGAGGGGATTCTGGGAGTTGTAGTTTTGGGGAGGCAGCCGTACGAAAGCCGGAAGGCCTTGTCAAACTTGCAGAGCATCTTCCCTTTTTTCTGCCTGGGAATCTCACCCGTGGCAGACTGAAACCGGCCTCTTTGCTGGCTCAGCAGGCCCGGCAAATTGGCTCGCAGCAAATGCATCCAGACGCAAAAAAAAAAAAAGCGTGGGGTTGCCAAGTGGAGCGAAGCGCGGCCCCAAATCAGAGCATCCTTGTCCCGATATTGGATTTGTAGTTCTGTCCCTGCTTGGCCTGGCTAAGAACCCCGAAGAATGATAAAATAAATAAAATAATAAAACTGGGGGCGCAGCGGAATGTGGAAAAAGCTTCAATTGGAGTGCACATCTGCGTTACCATCAAAGGACCCGCACAGGGGAGAAGCCATAGAGATGCATACAATGTGGAGAAAGTTTCCCATTTGCAAGTATTAATGACAATTCAGCAAGCAGGAGTCCCTGGTGGTGTTAGAGACCCTAGATTGGGTCTTTTTTAGGTCCATGTGGTTCTCAACCCTCCTAATGCCGCGACCCCTTAATACAGTCCCTCATGTTGTGGTGACCCCCAACCATAACATTATTTTTGTTGCTCCTTCATAACTCTCATTTTACTACCCTTATAAATCGTAATGTAAATGCCCGATATGCAGGATGTAATTCCATTCACTGGAACAAATTTGGCACAGATGCCCAATACATCCAAAGGCGAATATTGGTGGGGTTGGGGGAGGATTGATTTTGTCATTTGGGAGTTGTAGTTGCTGGGATTTATAGTTCACCTAAAATCAAAGACTATTCTGAACTCTACCAGCGATGGATTTGAACTGAACTTGGCACACATGACCAACAGAAAATACTGGGAGGGTTTGGTGGGCATTGACCTTGAGTTTGGGAGTTGTAGTTCACCTATATCCAGAGAGCACCGTGCACTCACGCAATGATGAACCAAACTTGGCACGGAAACTTAATATGCCCAAATGTGAACACTCGTGGAGTCTGGGGAAAATAGACCTTGACATTTGGGAGTTGTAAAGGTAAAGGGTTTCCCCTGACATCGTGTCCAACTCTGGGGTGTGGTGCTCATCTCCATTTCTAAGCTAAAGAACTGGCATTGTCCGTAGACACCTCCAATGGCACTGCATGGAGTGCCATTGCCTTCCTGCCGGAGCGGTACCTATTAATCTACTCACATTTGCATTTTTTCGAACTGCTAGGTTGGCAGGAGCTCAGGCTGACAGTAGGAGCTCACACCGCTCCCCGGATTTGAAACTGCAACCTTTCGGTCAACAAGTTCAGCAGCTCAGTGCTTTAACCCACTGCGCTACCGGGGGCTTGTAGTTGCTTGGATTTATAGTTCACCTACAATCAAAGAGCATTCTGAACCTCACCAACAATAGAATTGGGCCAGACTTCCCACACAGAATCCCCATGACCAACAGAAAATAATGTGTTTCTTGATGGTCTTTGGTGACCCCTCTGACACCCACTCGCGACCCCCTTAGGGGTCCCGACCCCCAGGTTGAGAAACACTGGATTGAGACAGTCCCAATGAAAGATCAAAAAACAAGGTTTTTATTTTAGTTTCTTCATGAAGAAGACGAACAGCCTGATAGCATTACGCAGATGCTATCCTTCAAGTGGCTGCCGTGTTCCTTCCTTGAAATCTGCAAACTTTTATAGCCCATTACAAACAGAAAGCTCAGGGAAAACACCTTTTATGAATAATAATTCTGACCTTTTTGATGGAAAGTACCTTCCTTGTACACATGGACTCTACGCTTCAAAAACAACATTTGAAGTTAACCACAAGCATCCTGTGTAAGAAGTACCTTCTAAATGTCACATCTTGTTTCTTAAAAAACACTTTCTTCCATATTGCTCTTTTTAAGTCAGAGAAAGGGTATCTCTCTCTTTTGCCCCAAAAAAGCCCCGTTTTCAAAGCCTCCTTCAGTGGCACAGTGGATTAAACCGCCGAGCTGCTGAACTTGCTGATCTGAAGGTTTGCAGGTTCGAATCCATGCGGGGGAGCGGGGGGGGGGGGTGAGCTCCCGCCGTTAGCCCCAGCTTCTGCCAACCTAGCAGTTTGAAAAACGTGCAAATGTGAGGAGATCAATAGGGAAGGTAACGGTGCTCCATGCAGTCATGCAGGCCACATGACCTTGGAGGTGTCTGCGGACAACGCCGGCTCCTGGGCTTAGAAGTGGAGATGAGCACCAACCCCAGAGTCGGACACAACTGGACTTAACGTCAAGGGGCAGGTATGGGTAAACCCTGGCCCAGGGGACGGATGCGGCCCATTGGGCTCTTTCTCATCATCCTATCCTTCCTTTTCTCTCTTTCCTTCCTTCTTCCCTTCCTCCCTTACCTCCTTCTTTCTCCTTCCTTCTCTTCCACCCCTCCCTCCCTCCTCCCATCTCTCTGTCTTCCTCCTTCCCTCCCTCCCTCCCTCCCTCCCTCCCTCTTTCTCTTCCCCCTCCATTCCTTTTCATCTTTTCATCCCTTCTTCTTTCTTCCCTCCCTCCCTTCCTTACCTCCTTCTTTCTCCCTCCTTCCTTCCTTCCCTTCCAAACCTCCTTCCCTCCTTCCGTCTCTCCGTCTTTCTCCTTCCTTCCTTCCCTCCCTCCCTCTTTCTCTCCCCCCTCCATTCCCTTTCACCTTTTCATCCCTTCTTCTTTCTCCCTCCTTTCTCCCTCCTTCCTTCCTTCCCTTCCAACCCTCCCTCCCTCCTTCCGTCTCTCCGTCTTTCTCCTTCCTTCCTTCCTTCCTTCCTTCCTTCCTTCCTTCCTTCCTTCCTTCCTTCCTTCCTTCCTTCCTTCCCCTTCTCTCTGCCCTTCATTCCCTTTCACCTTTTCTTCCCTTCTTCCTTCTTTCTTTCCTCCCCCTTCTCTTCCTTCCTTCCCTTTTATCTTTCCTTCCTTCCTTCTCTCCTCCCTTCCTCCTTACCTCCCTCCCTCTTTCTCCTTCCAACCTTCCCTCTTCCCTTCTTCTCTCACTCTTTTTCTTTTCTTCCTCCCCTTTTGTCTTTCTTTCATTTACTCTTTCTTTTATCCTGCCCTTCCTTTCTTCATCCTTCCTCCCTTCCTCCTCTTTTTCCTTCCTCCTCCTCTTCCTTCCTTGAATACTTTATACCCTTTTGTCTTTCCTTCCTTCTCTCTTTCCTCCTTCCTTCCCTCTCTCCCTCTTCCTCCTTCCATCCTTCCCTTTCCCCTTTTCATCCTGCCTTCCTCCTCTCTTCCCTCCCTCCCTCCCTCCCTTCTCTTTCTTCTTACATCTTTCCCTTCCTCCCTTTCATCTTTCTTTCCGTCCTTCCTTCCTTCCCTTCCACCCTCCCTCTCTCTCCCTCCCTTCCTCCCTCCCTCCCTCCCTCCCTTCCTTCTCTTTCTTCTTACATGTTTCCCTTCCTCCCTTTCATCTTTCCTTCCTTCCTTCCTTCCTTCCTTCCTTCCTTCCTTCCTTCCTCCCTCCCTCCCTCCCTCCCTTCCTTCCTTCTTCCCTTCCCTTCCCTCCCTCTCTCCCTTCCTTCTCTCCCTCTTTCTGCTTCCATCCTTCTCTTCCTCCCTTCCATCCTTCCTTCTTCCCTTCCTCCTTTCCTTCCGTCCTTCTTTTCCTCCCTTTTGTCCTTCCTTCCTTTTTTCCTTTTCGGTTTCCTTCCTCCTTCCCTTCCTTCCAACCAGTGGAGCTGCTTCAATAGATGCATGATATGCTTCCCTTTAGCTATCCCCAGTTACTAACCTGTCTTTTTGTACCAATTGCAACTTCCGAGCCGTCTTCAAAGGCAGCCCCACGTAAAGTGCATTGCAGTAGTCCATTCTAGGTGTCACCACCATGGCCAAGTCAGGATTTTTGAGGTATGGTTGCAGCTGGCGCACAAGTTTTACCTATGTGAAGGCCCTCTTGGCCACTACCGACACCTGAGCTTCAAGCATCAGCGATGAATCCAGGTTTCCCCCTTGACATTAAGTTGGGGGGGTTGGTGCTCATCTCCATTCTAAACCGAAGAGCCGGCGTTGTCCATAGACACCTCCAAGGTCATCTGGCCTGCATGGAGCGCCCTTACCTTCCTGCCGGAGCGGTACCTATTGATCTCACATTTGCATGTTTTCGAACTGCTAGGTTGGCAGAAGCTGGGGCTAGCAGCGGGAGCTCTCACTGCTCCCCGGATTCGAACCTGTGACCTTTCGGTCAGCAAGTTCAGCAGCTCAGCGGTTTAACCCACATTATCAGAGGCAATGGATTTTTAAGTTAAAGACATGTTTACAAGGTTCTTTATGTTCAAAAGGAAGTCAACACAAGGCTCCGTATGTTTACCAACAGCAATTAAGGAGAGTCAACATCTGTCCGGAACTGGGATGAAGCCAGGATGCTTCAGGCTGGGAAAACATCCGTCGTTCATTTATGACTTTGGATCAACATCAGCAAGAAATATGGCTATATAAGAGACCTTATTACAATCCAAAAATTGTGGCAGAGCGCTACTGAGGGCTCCTGATGAATCCAGGAGAGACCCCCCAGACTGGGACCCCGTCGAGCACAGGTTGCTACCTTAGAACCCGATTGGCCGCACAACTGACCAGGAGGACCTCTGTCTTGCCAGGATTTAGCTTCAACTTATTAGCCCTCATCCAGTCCATCACAGCTGTCACTCACCGGTCCACAATCCAGGGAGCTTCCTTGGAACGAGGTGGAAAAGACTAGTAGAGTTGTGTGTCATCTAGAAGAGCCCCCCCCCCTCAAATCCAGATGGCCATCTGTTAGGAGGACTTTGATGGTGTCCTCCTTCCTGGCAAAAGGCAGTTGGACTGGATGGCCCTTGGGTTCTCTTCCAACTTGAGACTTCGATGATGATGATGATGATGATGATGATGATGATTCATGACGGCATCACTTTACCAAGTAGTTTCCAATCAGAGGCTGGATGGCCATCTGTTAGGAGGACTTTGATGGTGTCCTCTTTCCTGACAAAAGAGTGTTGGACTGGATGGCCCTTGGGTTCTCTTCCAACTTTAGACTTCGATGATGATGATGATGATTGATGACGGCATCACCTTACCAAGTAGTTTCCAATCAGAGACTGTATGGCCATCTGTCGGGAGGGATTGGATGGTGTCTTCCTTTATGGCAGACACGGGTTGGACTAAATGGCCCTATTGTGGCAGACACAATAGATGGCCCTTAGGTGTCTTCTGATTCTAGACTTCAATAATGATGACGAGGATGAGAATTATGGCATCACCTTCCCATTTCGTTTCCAATCAGTGGCTGGATGACCATCTGTTGGGAGGGATTGGATGGTGTCTTCCTTTATGGCAGACACAGGTTGGACTAGATGGCCCTTTAGGTGCCTTCGTACTCTAGACTTCAGTAATGATGATGATGAGGATGATGGCATCAACTTCCCAATTAGTTTCCAATCAGAGGCTGGATGGCCATCTGTTGGGAGGGATTGGAGGGTGTCTTCCTTTATGGCAGACACGGGTTGGACTAGATGGCCCTTTGAGTGTCTTCCAACTCTAGACTTCAGTAATGATGATGATGATGATGATGATTGATGATGATGTCTCCTTTCCTAGTGGTTTTCAATCAGAGGCTCAATGGCCATCTGTCGGGAGGGATTGGAGGGTGTCTTCCTTTATGGCAGACACGAGTTGGACTAGATGGCCCTATTGTGGCAGACACAATAGATGGCCCTTAGGTGTCT
Organism: Anolis sagrei; assembly: GCF_037176765.1. Classification (NCBI taxonomy): domain Eukaryota; kingdom Metazoa; phylum Chordata; class Lepidosauria; order Squamata; family Anolidae; genus Anolis; species Anolis sagrei. The sequence continues at coordinate 20,427,242 of NC_090032.1, forward strand.
TCTGATTCTAGACGTCAATAATGATGACGAGGATGAGGATGATGGCATCACCTTCCCAATTAGTTTCCAATCAGAGGCTGCATGGCCATCTGTCGGGAGGGATTGGATGGTGTCTTCCTTTATGGCAGACACGGGTTGGACTAGATGGCCCTTTGGGTGTCTTCCAACTCTAGACTTCAGTAATGATGATGATGATGATGATTGATGATGATGTCTCCTTTCCTAGTGGTTTTCAATCAGAGGCTCAATGGCCATCTGTCGGGAGGGATTGGAGGGTGCCTTCCTTTATGGCAGAAAGGGGTTGGACTAGATGGCCCTTTGGGTGTCTTCCAACTCTAGACTTCAGTAATGATGATGATGAGGTGGAGGATGATGGCATCACCTTCCCAATTAGTTTCCAATCAGAGGCTGGATGGCCATCTGTCGGGAGGGATTGGATGGTGTCTTCCTTTATGGCAGACACAGGTTGGACTAGATGGCCCTTTGGGTGCCTTCCTACTCTAGCCTTCAGTAATGATGAGGATGAGGATGAGGATGATGGCATCACCTTCCCAATTAGTTTCCAATCAGAGGCTGGATGGCCATCTGTCGAGAGGGATTAGAGGGTGTCTTCCTTTATGGCAGAAAGGGGTTGGACTGGATGGCCCTTTGGGTGTCTTCCAACTCTAGACTTCAATAATAATAATAATAATAATAATAATAATAATAATAATAATAGATTATTATAGCATCACCTTCCCTGGTAGTTTCCAGTCAGAGGTTGAATGGCCATCTGTCAGGAGGGATTGGATGGTATCATCCTCCCATAAGTCTACAGTGATGTGAAGTGTCACCTTAACAACCTAAAGGCACTGGATCCTGTCTAATCTTGGATGCTAAGCAGGGTCAGGCCTGGTTTGGACTTGGATGGGAGACCGATACTCTGTATTTCCACAAAACAGCCACAAAAATGCGGACCTATTCCCTACGGGTGTTGGCTAATTGTTTGAATTCTTCTTTGGTGATTTCTCCCTTTTTCCACTTCTTGTGCATGTCTCTTTTGTGTTTTAGCACAGTTAGAAGTTCTTTGGACATCCATTCTGGCTTCTTTGCACTTGTCCTATTTTTTCTCTTTGTTGGCAGAGTTTGCAATTGTGCCTTGAGTATTTCACTCTTGAGAAATTCCCGTCCATCCGTAACTCCCTGGTCTTTTAGTATTTGTGTCCACGGAATGCTGCTCAAGAACGGAGATTCCATCTAAACATGAGGAAGAACTTCCTGACTGTGAGAGCCGTTCAGCAGTGGAACTCTTTGCCCCGGAGTGTGGTGGAGGCTCCTTCTTTGGAAGCTTTTAAACAGAGGCTGGATGGCCATCTGTCAGCGGTGATTTGAATGCAATATTCCTGCTTCTTGGCAGGGGGTTGGACTGGATGGCCCATGAGGTCTCTTCCAACTCTTTGATTTTCTGTCTCTGAGTCTTCTTTGCCTAAGAAAAACCCTTAGAATATCGATGGTCTCGGCATTAAGATGCTGCAAGCTGAAAATCCCATCCGACATGAGACAGATTGGAACCCGAACCTTGCCAAACCAGTTGCCTTGGCGATAGGAAAAACAAACAAATATTTGACGGAGGAGGAGGAGGAGGACTGTTTTGCCTCCAGGGAGACCGACGTCAAACTCCAAATCGCAAGTTGAAAGACACATAGAAGAACCCACCCAACTACCTTGGAAAACTAGAAATCCCAAGGCGGAGAGTGGAGAAACCCCACCCTGGAATCTGGAAGGAAGGAAGCCAGACAATCCTGGCAATGAAAGAAGCAGGTCAAGTGGCTTCTTTGCTCCAGTTCCTGCGCTATAGGGTTCACGCTACCACAGCGGTTCTCTACTTGGGGGTCGCAACCCCCGGAGGGGTCGAACGACCATTTCGCAAGGGTCGCCTAAGACCATCGGAAAACACATCCTTCTAATGGCTAATTTAATTGCCATGCATGACTCTAGGCAACTGAACCCTGGGAGCTGTAGAAGTGGAAAAAGGGAGAAATCACCAAAGAAGAATTCAAACAAATAGCCAACACCTGTAGGGTTTTTTAGCCTGCCAAAGAGACTCAGTGCTATAGGATCCTGGGGGGTGATAGTTTTGGAGAGCTATAGGGTTCACTCTACAGCAGCGGTTCTCTACTTGGGGGTCGCAACCCCCGGAGGGGTCGAACGACCATTTCGCAAGGGTCGCCTCAGACCATCGGAAAACACATCCTTCTAATGGCTAATTTAATTGCCATGCATGACTCTAGGCAACTGAACCCTGGGAGCTGTAGAAGTGGAAAAAGGGAGAAATCACCAAAGAAGAATTCAAACAAATAGCCAACACCTGTAGGGTTTTTTAGCCTGCCAAAGAGACTCAGTGCTATAGGATCCTGGGGGGTGATAGTTTTGGAGAGCTATAGGGTTCACTTTACAGCAGCGGTTCTCTACTTGGGGGTCACAACCCCCAGAGGGGTCGAACGACCATTTCGCAAGGGTCGCCTAAGACCATCGGAAAACACATCCTTCTAATGGCTATTTTAATTGCCATGCATGACTCAAAGCAGCTGAACCCTGGGAGTTGTAGTTTTAGAGGGTTTTTTTAGCCTGCCAAAGAGACTCAGTACTATAGGATCCTGGGGGGGTGATAGTTTTGGAGAGCTATAGGGTTCACTTTACAGCAGCGGTTCTCTACTTGGGGGTCGCAACCCCCGGAGGGGTCGAACGACCATTTCGCAAGGATCGCCTAAGACCATCGGAAAACACATCCTTCTAATGGCTAATTTAATTGCCATGCATGACTCTAGGCAACTGAACCCTGGGAGCTGTAGAAGTGGAAAAAGGGAGAAATCACCAAAGAAGAATTCAAACAAATAGCCAACACCTGTAGGGTTTTTTAGCCTGCCAAAGAGACTCAGTGCTATAGGATCCTGGGGGGTGATAGTATTGGAGAGCTATAGGGTTCACTCTACAGCAGCGGTTCTCTACTTGGGGGTCACAACCCCCGGAGGGGTCGAATGACCATTTCGCAAGGGTCGCCTAAGACCATCGGAAAACACATCCTTCGAATGGCTAATTTAATTGCCATGCATGACTCTAGGCAACTGAACCCTGGGAGCTGTAGAAGTGGAAAAAGGGAGAAATCACTAAAGAAGAATTCAAACAAATAGCCAACACCTGTAGGGTTTTTTAGCCTGCCAAAGAGACTCAGTGCTATAGGATCCTGGGGAGTGATAGTTTTGGAGAGCTATATGGTTCACTTTACAGCAGCGGTTCTCTACTTGGGGGTCGCAACCCCCAGAGGGGTCGAACGACCATTTCGCAAGGGTCGCCTAAGACCATCGGAAAACACATCCTTCTAATGGCTAATTTAATTGCCATGCATGACTCTAGGCAACTGAACCCTGGGAGCTGTAGAAGTGGAAAAAGGGAGAAATCACCAAAGAAGAATTCAAACAAATAGCCAACACCTGTAGGGTTTTTTAGCCTGCCAAAGAGACTCAGTGCTATAGGATCCTGGGGAGCGATAGTTTTGGAGAGCTATAGGGTTCACTCTACAGCAGCGGTTCTCTACTTGGGGGTCGCAACCCCCGGAGGGGTCGAACGACCATTTCGCAAGGGCCGCCTAAGACCATCAGAAAAAAAAATGCTTCTGATGGCTACTTTAATTCCCATGCATGACTCAAAGCAACTGAACCCTGGGAGTTGTAGTTTTAGAGGGTTTTTTTAGCCTGCCAAAGAGACTCAGTGCTATAGGATCCTGGGGCGGGGGGGGGGGGGGGGATGATAGTTTTGGAGAGGCCTCCCGCCCTCTTTCGCAAGGGTCCTTGGTGAACTACAACTCCCAGGATTGCATTGCACTGAGTCCATGGTGCATATGTAGGGGGAAATAAATAAATAACAGTAACAATACAGATAATATATTCCTGGGCAAATCACGACACCCGCCTCCAAGCAGCCGGACAGGAAGAACAGGTTGGGTTGGGAAGCGTAGTTTCTCATGCTAAACAGCCGCCAAGGGCAAAAAAGAGAGAGGGTGGGAGGGATTGGCGTTACATCACCAGACAGGTTTGGTTTGGAGGATGGCAATGCAAAGAGGGCCAGGAGGGTGTCTGCATTATAGAACTAATGTAGTTTAATCCCACTTGAACCACCATGTTGTCATTGTGTGCCTTCAAGGGTGCATCTACACTCTCAAATAAATAATAATAATAATAATAATAATAATAATTATTATTATTATTATTATTACTATTATACACAGTACATCACAGTAAATAAGATTTATTATTACTATTATTATTATTATTACTATTGTTATACACAGTATATCACAGAAAATGAGATTTATTATTATTATTATTATTATTATAACTATTGTTATACACAGTATGTCACAGTAAATGAGATTTATTATTATTATTGTTGTTGTTGTTATACACAGTACATCACAGAAAATGAGATTTATTATTATTATTATTATTATTATTACTATTGTTATACATAGTACGTCACAGTAAATGAGATATTATTATTATTATTATTATTATTGTTATACACAATATGTCACAGTAAATGAGATTTATTATTATTATTATTATTATTATTGTTATACACAGTACGTCACAGTAAATGAGATTTATTATTATTATTATTATTATTATTGTTATACACAATATGTCACAGTAAATGAGATTTATTATTATTATTATTATTATTATTATTGTTATACACAGTACGTCACAGTAAATGAGATTTATTATTATTATTATTATTATTATTGTTATACACAATATGTCACAGTAAATGAGATTTATTATTATTATTATTATTATTATTGTTATACACAGTACGTCACAGTAAATGAGATTTATTATTATTATTATTATTATTATTATTGTTATACACAATATGTCACAGTAAATGAGATTTATTATTATTATTATTATTATTATTATTGTTATACACAGTACGTCACAGTAAATGAGATTTATTATTATTATTATTATTATTATTGTTATACACAATATGTCACAGTAAATGAGATTTATTATTATTATTATTATTATTATTATTATTATTGTTATACACAGTACGTCACAGTAAATGAGATTTATTATTATTATTATTATTATTATTATACACAGTATGTCACAGTAAATGAGATATTATTATTATTATTATTATTATTATTATTGTTATACACAATATGTCACAGTAAATGAGATTTATTATTATTATTATTATTATTATTATTGTTATACACAGTACGTCACAGTAAATGAGATTTATTATTATTATTATTATTATTATTATTATTGTTATACACAATATGTCACAGTAAATGAGATTTATTATTATTATTATTATTATTATTATTGTTATACACAGTACGTCACAGTAAATGAGATTTATTATTATTATTATTATTATTATACACAGTATGTCACAGTAAATGAGATATTATTATTATTATTATTATTATTGTTATACACAATATGTCACAGTAAATGAGATTTATTATTATTATTATTATTATTATTACTATTGTTATACACAGTACGTCACAGTAAATGAGATTTATTATTATTATTATTATTATTATTACTATTGTTATACACAGTATGTCACAGTAAATGAGATTTATTATTATTATTATTATTATTATTATTACTATTGTTATACACAGTATGTCACAGTAAATGAGATTTATTATTATTATTATTATTATTATTATTATTACTATTATACACAGTATGTCACAGTAAATGAGATATTATTATTATTATTATTATTATTACTATTATACACAGTATGTCACAGTAAATGAGATATTATTATTATTATTATTATTATTATTATACACAGTATGTCACAGTAAATGAGATTTATTATTATTATTATTATTATTATTATTATTGTTATACACATTATGTCACAGTAAATGAGGTTTATTATTATTATTATTACTATTGTTATACACATTATGTCACAGTAAATGAGGTTTATTATTATTATTATTATTATTATTGTTATACACAGTTTGTCACAGTAAATGAGATTTATTATTATTATTATTATTATTACTATTGTTATACACAGTATGTCACAGTAAATGAGATTTATTATTATTATTATTATTATTATTATTATTACTATTGTTATACACAGTACGTCACAGTAAATGAGATTTATTATTGTTATTGTTGTTGTTATCCACAGTACGTCTCAGTAAATGAGATTTATTGTTGTTGTTGCTATACACAGCAAATGAGATTTATTATTATTATTATTATTGCTATTGTTATACACAGTATGTCACAGTAAATGAGATTTATTATTATTATTATTATTATTATTATTATTATTATTATTATTATTATTTGAAACACAACAAGATGAGTCCACAGCAAACAAGATCACTCTGATGGTTGTTGTATTGGATCACATGTCGGACACTTTCCAAGTGTCTAGGACGATGTGATGTATCGGCGAATAATGTTATTATTATTATTAGCTGACATGGTAATTTTGTCAGCGCTGATTGTGTGTAAGTGCAGGCCAAGGTCTTTAGGCACTGCACCCAGTGTGCCGATCACCACTGGGACCACCTTGACTGGCTTGTTCTAATATTTTCACAAACCCTGATGACATCTAGACATTTGATAATCCAACAATGTGGTAGTGAGTCAAATGCTTTATTATTATTATTATTGTTATTAGCTAACAGATGGTAATTTTGTCAGGGTTGATTGTGTTTAAGTGCAGGCCAAGGTCATTAGGTACTGCACCCAGTGTACTGACCACCACTGGGACCACCTTGACTGGCTTGTTCTAATATTTTCACAAACCCCGATGACATCTAGACATTTGATAATCCAACAATGTGGAAGTGAGTCAAATGCTTTATTATTATTATTATTATTATTATTATTACTATTATCTGACAGATGGTAATTTTGTCAGGGCTGATTGTGTTTAAGTGTAGGCCAAGGTCATTAGGCACTGCACCCAGTGGGCCGATCACCACTGGGACCACCTTTACTGGCTTGTTCTAATATTTTCACAAACCCCAATAACATCTAGACATTTGATAATCCAACAATGTGGCAGTAATCCAACAATGTGGCAGATGGCTGGATGGCCATCTGTCGGGGGTGTTTTGAACGTGATTTTCCTGCTTCTTGACTTCAAACTATAGGAAAGGAGATTCCACCTGAACATGAGGAAGAACTTCCTGACTGGGAGAGCCGTTCAGCAGTGGAACTCTCTGCCGCGGAGTGTGGTGGAGGCTCCTTCTTTGGAGGCTTCATGATAAGGCCTTGAAATCCAGGTGTCTTCGCCATGACTTCATGGGAGCCTGAACAGGCTTATATTACAATAAAAGAGGATTCCACCTGAACATGAGGAAGGACTTCCTGACTGGGAGCGCCGTTCAGCAATGGAACTCTCTTCCCCAGAGTGTGGTGGAGGCTTTGAAGCAGAGGCTGGATGGCCATCTGTTTAGAGTGCTTTGAATGAGATTTTCCTGCTTCTTGACTTCAAACTATAGGAAAGGAAATTCCACCTGAACATGAGGAAGAACTTCCTGACTGGGAGAGCTGTTCAGCAGTGGAACTCTCTGCCCCGGAGTGTGGTGGAGGCTTTGAAGCATAGGCTGGATGGCCATTTGTTGGGAGTGCTTTGAACATGATTTTCCTGCTTCTTGACTTCAAACTATAGGAAAGGAGATTCCACCTGAACATGAGGAAGAACTTCCTGACGGGGAGAGCCGTTCAGCAGTGAAACTCTCTGCCGCGGAGTGTGGTGGAGGCTCCTTCTTTGGAGGCTTCATGATAAGGCCTTGAAATCCAGGTGTCTTCGCCATGACTTCATGGGAGCCTGAACAGTGAATGGAGATTCCACCTGAACATGAGGAAGAACTTCCTGGTTGTGAGAGCCGTTCAGCAGTGGAACTCTCTGCCGCGGAGTGTGGTGGAGGCTCCTTCTTTGGAGGCTTCATGATAAGGCCTTGAAATCCAGGTGTCTTCGCCATGACTTCATGGGAGCCTGAACAGTGAATGGAGATTCCACCTGAACATGAGGAAGAACTTCCTGGTTGTGAGAGCCGTTCAGCAGTGGAACTCTCTGCCGCGGAGTGTGGTGGAGGCTCCTTCTTTGGAGGCTTCATGATAAGGCCTTGAAATCCAGGTGTCTTCGCCATGACTTCATGGGAGCCTGAACAGTGAATGGAGATTCCACCTGAACATGAGGAAGAACTTCCTGGTTGTGAGAGCCGTTCAGCAGTGGAACTCTCTGCCGCGGAGTGTGGTGGAGGCTCCTTCTTTGGAGGCTTCATGATAAGGCCTTGAAATCCAGGTGTCTTCGCCATGACTTCATGGGAGCCTGAACAGTGAATGGAGATTCCACCTGAACATGAGGAAGAACTTCCTGGTTGTGAGAGCCGTTCAGCAGTGGAACTCTCTGCCGCGGAGTGTGGTGGAGGCTCCTTCTTTGGAGGCTTCATGATAAGGCCTTGAAATCCAGGTGTCTTCGCCATGACTTCATGGGAGCCTGAACAGTGAATGGAGATTCCACCTGAACATGAGGAAGAACTTCCTGGTTGTGAGAGCCGTTCAGCAGTGGAACTCTCTGCCCCAGAGTGTGGTGGAGGCTCCTTCTTTGGAGGCTTCATGATAAGGCCTTGAAATCCAGGTGTCTTCGCCATGACTTCATGGGAGCCTGAACAGTGAATGGAGATTCCACCTGAACATGAGGAAGAATTTCCTGGTTGTGAGAGCCGTTCAGCAGTGGAACTCTCTGCCGCGGAGTGTGGTGGAGGCTCCTTCTTTGGAGGCTTCATGACAAGGCCTTGAAATCCAGGTGTCTTCGCCATGACTTCATGGGAGCCTGAACAGTGAATGGAGATTCCACCTGAACACGAGGAAGAACTTCCTGGTTGTGAGAGCCGTTCAGCAGTGGAACTCTCTGCCGCGGAGTGTGGTGGAGGCTCCTTCTTTGGAGGCTTCATGACAAGGCCTTGAAATCCAGGTGTCTTCGCCATGACTTCATGGGAGCCTGAACAGTGAATGGAGATTCCACCTGAACATGAGGAAGAACTTCCTGGTTGTGAGAGCCGTTCAGCAGTGGAACTCTCTGCCGCAGAGTGTGCTGGAAGCTCCTTCTTTGGAGGCTTCATGATAAGGCCTTGAAATCCAGGTGTCTTCGCCATGACTTCATGGGAGCCTGAACAGTGAATGGAGATTCCACCTGAACATGAGGAAGAACTTCCTGATGGGGAGAGCCGTTCAGCAGTGGAACTCTCTGCCCCAGAGTGTGGTGGAGGCTCCTTCTTTGGAGGCTTCATGACAAGGCCTTGAAATCCAGGTGTCTTCGCCATGACTTCATGGGAGCCTGAACAGTGAATGGAGATTCCACCTGAACATGAGGAAGAACTTCCTGATGGGGAGAGCCGTTCAGCAGTGGAACTCTCTGCCGCAGAGTGTGCTGGAGGCTCCTTCTTTGGAGGCTTCATGACAAGGCCTTGAAATCCAGGTGTCTTCGCCATGACTTCATGGGAGCCTGAACAGTGAATGGAGATTCCACCTGAACATGAGGAAGAACTTCCTGATGGGGAGAGCCGTTCAGCAGTGGAACTCTCTGCCGCAGAGTGTGCTGGAGGCTCCTTCTTTGGAGGCTTCATGACAAGGCCTTGAAATCCAGGTGTCTTCGCCATGACTTCATGGGAGCCTGAACAGTGAATGGAGATTCCACCTGAACATGAGGAAGAACTTCCTGATGGGGAGAGCCGTTCAGCAGTGGAACTCTCTGCCCCAGAGTGTGCTGGAAGCTCCTTCTTTGGAGGCTTCATGATAAGGTCTTGAAATCCAGGTGTCTTCGCCATGACTTCATGGGAGCCTGAACAGTGAATGGAGATTCCACCTGAACACGAGGAAGAACTTCCTGACAGGGAGAGCCGTTCAGCAGTGGAACTCTCTGCCCCAGAGTGTGCTGGAAGCTCCTTCTTTGGAGGCTTCATGATAAGGCCTTGAAATCCAGGTGTCTTTGCCATGATTTCATGGGAGCCTGAACAGGCTTATATTATAATAAAGGAACTTCCACCTGAACTTCCTGAGCCGGAGTGTGGTGGAGGCTTTGAAGCATAGGCTGTGTGGCCATCTGTTTAGAGTGCTTTGAATGAGATTTTCCTGCTTCTTGACTCCAAAGTATAGGAAAGGAGATTCCACCTGAACATGAGGAAGAACTTCCTGACTGGGAGAGCCGTTCAGCAGTGGAACTCTCTGCCCCGGAGTGTGGTGGAGGCTCCTTCTTTGGAGAGCCGTTCAGCAATGGAACTCTCTGCCCTGGAGTGTGGTGGAGGCTCCTTCTTTGAAGAGCCGTTCAGCAGTGGAACTCTCTGCCCCGGAGTGTGGTGGAGGCTCCTTCTTTGGAGGCTTCATGATAAGGCCTTGAAATCCAGGTGTCTTCGCCATGACTTCATGGGAGTCTGAACAGTGAATGGAGATTCCACCTGAACATGAGGAAGAACCTCCTGACTGGGAGAGCCGTTCAGCAGTGGAACTCTCTGCCCCAGGATGGCCATCTGTTGGGAGTGCTTTGAATGCAAGCTGTTCAGCAGTGGAACTCTCTGCCCTGGAGTGTGGTGGAGGCTCCTTCTTTGAAGGCTTCATGATAAGACCTTGAAATCCAGGTGTCTTCGCCATGACTTCATGGGAGTCTGAACAGTGAATGGAGATTCCACCTGAACATGAGGAAGAATTTCTTGACCCGGAGTGTGGTGGAGGCTCGGCACCCGCGAATCCCTCCCGACAGATGCCCTCCCGGCGCCTGCTCCTTTCCCGCCCTCCAGAGAAGGATCCTCTTGACTCGACTCCCAGGCGAGGAGTGTCCCCACCCTTGTTGCTTTGCAAGGAATGCGGTCCCGCTGGTTCCTCTGGGCAAGCCTGAGCCCAAGCCCGGGTTCTCGGAGTGGAAACCGTTCGGGAGACAAAGGGAGCGGATGCAAGGAATTGCACGCGTTGGAAATCCGAAAATGGAAATCCGAGAGAGTGGCCCCCACGTCCCCATGCGCGGCGCACGTTGTTATGTGGACGCTACGGTTATATAAGGCCGCAGCTCATAGACAACTCCCGGGCAACATACGCATCTGCGTGTGTTGCCGCACCCCTTGGGGTGTCTCCACAGAGATTTGGGGGTTCGGCACCTGTGGGAAAAGGCATGACGGCGCATGTTGAGAGCGCGCAGCACCCCACCCACCCTGCGCACCCATGGGACGATGCGGATGCCGCGGAGGAAGGAGAACAAGTCGGGTCAGGGCGGCTCCACGGGAACGGGCACTCCGGTTCTCGTTTTGCCGTCTGCTAGAATCGTGGCTTTGGAAGGGATCCCCAAGGGCCATCCAGTCTGACCCCAAAGCAAGACACCATCTCATCTTGCTGTCTGCTAGAACCGTGTCATTGGAAGGGATCCCCAAGGGCCATCCAGTCTGACCCCAAAGCAAGACACTATCTCATCCAGGCAAGGGCCATTCCCACAATTCCTAACATCAGGGAGACACCATCTAATCCCTCCTGACAGATGGCCATCCATCCTCTGCTTAGAAACAATCAGGGCAGGAGGCACCATCGAATCCCTCCCGACAGATGGCCAGCCTCTGCTTGGAAACCATCAGGGGGGGAGACACCATCTAATCCCTCCCGACAGATGGCCATACATCCTCTGCTGAGAAAAAATCTGGGGAGGAGGCACCATCAAATCCCTCCCGACAGATGGCCAGCCTCTGCTTGGAAACCATCGGGGGGGGGGGCACCATCTAATCCATCCTGACAGATCGCCATACATCCTCTGTAGAGAAACAATCAGGGGTGGAGACACCATCTAATCCCTCCTGACAGATGGCCATCCAGTCTCTGAGAAGGAGATACAATCTAACCCCTCCTGACAGATGGCCAGGCTCTGCTTGGAAACCATCAGGGGAGGAAACACTATCTAATCCCTCCCGACAGATGGCCATCCATCCACTGCTTAGAAACAATCAGGGGAGGAGGCACCATCAAATCCCTCCTGACAGATGGCCATCCAGTCTCTGCGAAGGAGATACCATCTACCCCCTCCTGACAGACGGCCATCCAGCCTCTGCTTACAATCAGGCAAGGAGACACCATCAAATCCCTCCCGACAGATGGCCATACATCCTCTGCTGAGAAATAATCAGGGATGGAGACACCATCTAACCTCTCTTGACAGATGGCCAGCCTCTGCTTAGAAACCATCAGGGGAGGAGACACCATCTAATCCCTCCTGACAGATGGCCATCCAGTCTCTGCGAAGGAGATACAATCTAACCCCTCCGGACAGATGGCCAGGCTCTGCTTGGAAACCATCAGGGGAGGAGACACCATCTAATCTCTCCTGACAGATGGCCAGCCTCTGCTTAGAAACCATCAGGGGAGGAGACACCATCAGATCCCTCCTGACAGATGGCCATACATCTTCTTCTGGGAACCAATCAGGGGTGGAGACACCATCTAATCTCTCCTGACAGATGGCCAGCCTCTGCTTAGAAACCATCGGGGGAGGAGACACCATGCTGTACTCGCAGAGCTCAGGCAGTGTTGTATTTCAGTCTCAATGTTGACATCTGTAGACAGTCCACGTCTCGCAGGCATATAGCAGTGTTGGGAGGACGATAGCTTTATAAACAAGCACCTTGGTCTCTCTATGGATGTCCCAGTCCTCAAACACTCTCTGCTTCATTTGGGAAAATGCTGCACTCGCAGAGCTCAGGCGGTGTTGTATTTCAGTCTCAATGTTGACATCTGTAGACAGTCCACGTCTCGCAGGCGTATAGCAGGGTTGGGAGAACAATAGCTTTATAAACAAGCACCTTGGTCTCTCTACAGATGTCCTGATCCTCAAACATTCTCTGCTTCATTTGGAAAAATGCTGCACTCGCAGAGCTCAGGCGGTGTTGTATTTCAGTCTCAATGTTGACATCTGTAGACAGTCCACTCACTCACAATGGAAGTATTTTGTTTTTTTTCCTCCTTCTAGCCACTCCTTTGGCCACCAAAGCGAAGCAGCTGCTTCTTCGCAGAGATGACTTCGAGATCCTGAAGGTGATTGGCCGAGGGGCGTTTGGAGAGGTGAGTGGCCCGTATCTGCCTATCTCTTCGGGTTGGGAAGGGCGGCAAATAAATCTCGTAAATAATAATAATAATAATAATAATAATAATAATAATAATGGCATAATATATCGATATAAGATAATTTAGATATATCATGCTGTTAGAGACCCTAAATTGGGTCTTCTTAGGTCTACATCACGGGAGCACGAAAGGAAGGAGACAGTCCCAAAAAAGATAGAAAAACAAGGTTTATTTTCGTTTCTTCATGAAGAAGACGGACAGCCTGGCAGCATACGCAGATGATGCCCTCCAAGTGACTGCCACCTCCCCTTGGCTTTTGACCACCGATATATAACCTCAAGTAAACAAGAACATTTTTTTAATGGAAAGTACTCTCTTTCCAGCCCCTTGATGGAAAGTACCTTCTTGTATCTGCAGACTCTGCGCTTAACCACAACCTTTGAAGTTAACCACAACACAACTGCCGACCGCTACATGTCAAATCTCATTCAAAGCCCCTTGCTTAGCATTTGCAAATTTCACTGCTATAGATGCAAATATTCAATAATCCAAAACATGAGACATTTCTGTATCAAGGAGACTTAGTAAATGGGTCCCAGCCCCCTCCCTTGACCTTTTGATGGAAAGTACCTTCTTGTATCTGCAGACTCTGCGCTTAACCACAACCTTTGAAGTTAACCACAACACAACTGCCGACCGCTACATGTCAAATCTCATTCAAAGCCCCTTGCTTAGCATTTGCAAATTTCACTGCTATAGATGCAAATATTCAATAATCCAAAACATGAGACATTTCTGTATCAAGGAGACTTAGTAAATGGGTCCCAGCCCCCTCCCTTGACCTTTTGATGGAAAGTACCTTCTTGTATCTGCAGACTCTGCGCTTAACCACAACCTTTGAAGTTAACCACAACACAACTGCCGACCGCTACATGTCAAATCTCATTCAAAGCCCCTTGCTTAGCATTTGCAAATTTCACTGCTATAGATGCAAATATTCAATAATCCAAAACATGAGACATTTCTGTATCAAGGAGACTTAGTAAATGGGTCCCATCTCTTTAAGGAATCTCATTATGCATATGCAAATATTCTTAATTTATTCTTTCTTAGGTGGCGGTGGTCCGGATGAAGGAGACGGACAAGGTCTACGCCATGAAGATCCTGCACAAATGGGAAATGCTGAAAAGAGCAGAGGTTGGCCCACCATTTCCCCGATTTTGGGTGCTAAGCAGGGTCGGCCCTGGTTAGGATTTGGGTGGGAGACCGGCCACAAATACCCGGTTCTATACAATTCAAGGTCGGATTGCTTTGGTTTCCCTGCTTTTATCGCCTTTGTTTCCTTACAGACGGCTTGTTTCCGGGAGGAGCGCGACGTTCTCGTTCACGGGGACCAGCAGTGGATCACCACGTTGCACTACGCCTTCCAAGATGAGCACTACTTGGTAAGCAACGATTTGAGACCACTTTAACCCCACTATGGATAGTTCAGTGCTATGGGACTCTGGGAGTTGCAGTCTGGTGAGTCCCCAGCCTGGTTGAACAGATAATAATAATAATAATAATAATAATAATAATAATAATAATTACAGTCAAACTCACAAAGAGAAGGCAAAGGACTGTGTCAAACTACAACTCCCAGGATTCACTGCCATGGGACCCTGGGAGTTGTAGTCTGGTGAGTCCCCAGCCCGCTTGGACAGATAATAATAATAATAATAATAATAATAATAATAATTATTATTATTATTATTATTATTACAGTTAAACTCACAAAGAGAAGGCAAAGGACTGTGCCAAACTACAACTCCGAAGATTCACTGCCATGGACCATTGCTCTGGAATGTTTGTAGTTCAGTAAGGCTGTGAATACCTTGTGAAGCTACAGCTCCCAGGATTCATGGCCATGGACCACTGCTCTGAAATTTGTAGTTCAGTAGGACTGTGAATATCTTGTGAAACTACATCTCCCAGGATTCCCTGGCATGGGTCAATGCTCCAGGACCGTGGGATTTGTAGCTTGATAGGGATGCAAAGACCTTGTGAGACTACATCTCCCAGGATTCCCTGCCATGGACCACTGCTCCGAAATTTGTAGTTCGGTAGGACTGTGAATACCTTGTGAAACTACATTTCCCAGGATTCTCTGCCATGGGTCAATGCTCCAGGTCCGTGGGATTTGTAGCTTGGTAGGGATGCAAAGACCTTGTGAGACTACATCTCCCAGCATTCCTTGCCATGGGTCAATGCTCCAGGACCGTGGGATTTGTAGTTTGGTAGGGATGCAAATATATTGTGAGACTACATCTCCCAGGATTCCTTTCCATGGACCACTGCTCTGAAATTTGTGGTTCGGTAGGACTGTGAATACCTTGTGAAACTACATTTCCCAGGATTCCCTGGTCAATGCTCCAGGACCATGGGATTTGTAGTTTGGTAGGGATGCAAATATATTGTGAGACTACATCTCCCAGGATTCCCTGCTATGGGTCAATGCTCCAGGACCGTGGGATTTGTAGTTTGGTAGGGATGCAAATATATTGTGAGACTACATCTCCCAGGATTCCCTGCTATGGGTCAATGCTCCAGGACCGTGGGATTTGTAGCTTGGTAGGGATGCAAAGACCTTGTGAAACTACATCTCCCAGAATTCCCTTCCATGGACCACTGCTCTGAAATTTGTAGTTCGGTAGGACTGTGAATACCTTGTGAAACTACATCTCTCAGGATTCCCTGCTATGGGTCAATGCTCCAGGTCTGTGGGATTTGTAGTTTGGTAGGGATGCAAATATATTGTGAGGCTACATCTCCCAGGATTACTTGCTATGGGTGATTTGTAGCTTGGTAGTGCTGCAAAGACCTTGTGAAACTACAGCTTCCAGGATTCACTACCATTGAGTTCAAGTGGAATCAAACTGTATTCATTTTGACATAATGACTTTCGAAGCCGAAAAAACGTACCCAGCTCTTTTTGCCCATTTTTTCCTCCTCTTCTTCTTTTTTTGCAGTACTTAGTCATGGATTACTACGCCGGCGGAGACCTGCTCACCCTCCTGAGCAAATTCGAGGACCGTTTGCCCGAAGAGATGGCTTGCTTCTACTTGGCCGAAATGGTCCTGGCCATCGACTCTCTCCACCAGCTCCAATACGTCCACAGGTAAAGGATTTTTAATGGGCATCGAGTAGGAAAAATAATCCTTTTATCGAAGATAAGTAAAAAAGCACTTTAAAGAAATAGGTAAATCCAATTAGGTAAGAATTTTATTTATTTGTTGTGTCAATTGTATTACATTTCTAACAGAACAAAACAAACAAACAGAGAAAATACAAAATGTGTGAGTTTGGTAGTTGATTAAATGTCCTTTGACCAGTATCTGGCCCCTTGGAGTGCCTCTGGTGTTGCCGCAAGAAGGTCCTCCATTGTGCATGTGGCCGGGCTCAGGTTGCATTGCAGGAGGTGGTCAGTGGTTTGCTCTTCTCCGCACTAGCATGTCGTGGACTCCACTGTGTGGCCCCATTTCTTGAGGTTGGCTCTGCATCTCGTGGTGCCAGAACACAGTCTGTTCAGTGCCTTCCAAGTCGCCCAGTCTTCTGTGTGCCCAGGGGGGAGTCTCTCATTTGGTATCAGGTTCTGGGTTTGAGCCTGCCACTTTTGGACTCTTTCTTGCTGAGGGGTTCCAGCAAGCGTCTCTGTAGATCTTGGAAAACTATTTCTAGATTTAAGTCGTTGACGTGCTGGCTGATACCCAAACAAGGGATGAGCTGGAGATGTCTCTGCCTTGGTGCTTTCACTATTGGCTGCTACTTCCCGGCGGATGTCAGGTGGTGCAATACCGGCTAAGCAGTGTAATTTCTCCAGTGGTGTAGGGCGCAGACACTCCATATCTCATGAAGAGCCACATCCACTGTTTGAGCGTGGTGAGATGTGTTCCACACTGGGCATGCGTACTCAGCAGCAGAGTAGCATAGCGCAAGCGCAGATGTCTTCACTGTGTCTGGTTGTGATCCCCAGGTTGTGCCAGTCAGCTTTCGTATGATATTGTTTCTAGCACCCACTTTTTGCTTGATGTTCAGGCAGTGCTTCTTGTAGGTCAGGGCACGGTCCCTAGTGACTCCCAGGGATTTGGGTGCACTGCAATGCTCCAGTGGGATCCCTTCCCAGGTCATAATCCTCAGAGCTCAGGATGCTTGTCTGTTCTTAAGGTGAAAGGCACATGTCTGTGTTTTGGATGGATTAGGGATCAGCTGGTTTCCCTGTAATAAGCAGTAAGAGCACCTAGAGCTTCGGAGAGCTTCTGTTCAACCGTCTCAAAGCTCCCTGCTCGAGCGGTGATGGCACGATCATCAGCATAGATGAAGCTCTCTGTCCCTTCTGGCAGTGGATGGTCATTTGTGTAGATGTTGAACATGGATGGAGCAAGCACGCTCCCCTGAGGCAGGCCGTTCTTCTGTTTCCGCCATCTGCTTCTCTGGCCCTGGAACTCAACAAAAAAGCTCCTGTTTTGTAGCAGGTTTCCTCTGAGGCGGGTGAGGTGGTCGTCCTTTGTGATACTATACATTTTTCTCAGGAGGAGGCAGCGGTGGTTCACAGTATCATTAGCTCCTATGATCTGCTGCCTTTCAAAGCCATCTTCTATGTGCTGAGTCAGGTTCAGCACTTGCGATGTGCAGCTTTTGCCTTTCCTGAAGCCAGCTTGCTGTGGGATCAGACAGGGGTCTATTTTTTCCATAATTCTATGCAAAATAAGTCTCTCCAGAACTTTGTAGAGGTGGCACAACAGGGAGATTGGTCTATAACCTTTTGGGTCATTTGCCTGGTGTGACGATGTGTAATTTTTATTCTTATGATGTGTTGTTTAAGCAGTAGTTAATAAATGGTAAGTATGTAGGATTATATTTTGTTAGAGATAGTGGCTGGTTTGGCTTGAGCTGAGTTGCCATAGCAACAGGGGCAGAGCCAACTATCACTTCACGGGGCAGCTGTTTGAAAGTGGCAGTCTGTAAGCCAGTGAGCTACAGGGAAGACTGATTTCTCTAGTGGGAGAATCAGGGAAGAGTCTGTGACTATTAGAGTTGCAGAAAGGACTGAAATCTCTAGGTGGGGATTCAGGGAACTAGTCTGTGACCAAAGAGTTACAGGAGAAGGTAGTTGATCCTGTGGTGTGTGGAAAACCATCAGGAATACTATAGTTAGAGAACTATAAGGAAGACTGGTTCTTTAATATTAAGAATCAGGGTTTGGCTGTTAAATAAGCCTTTTAGCTTATTTGTTTTATTAGGACAGTTGTCCAGGAAAGACACATCTGCTTACAGAAACCTCTTAAAGTCCGTACCTAAAGTTACTCATGAAACCTTACTAATGTAATGTATCAAAATTTGTGCCCCTAGAGAAGAAACATCGAATCTGTTATACTTTGCTTGTTCCAATAAACTTGTTACTGTTCTCCTCAAGCTTTGTCTGATACAGTTTCTCCTAAGTCAAACAACCTGCATAAGAAGTAAAACCAAAGCAGGGACAGTAAACGCTACGCTATCAAATAAGTAAATCCTTCTTTGTAAAACAGCTCCTAAATTGATGCTGAGAACTACTGGGCTTCCTCACAGATTAGGTGGCAGTAATTTTACTCTCCTTCACACCTGGCTTCAAGATGGCGATGAGCAGGAACAAATTAATCCAAGGTAGAGTTCAGCAAAGTCCATAAAAACAAAGTCCACACATCTCTAATATAATCCAGAAAATCAGGAATACATTGATCCAAGACCTGGGTAAACAATAATAAAATCCAGGAATCAAAATCATTAAACAAGAAGTGTCTTAGCATTAATCTTCAAAGCAAGGCTTCCATGAAAGAAGGACGAGAACTTAGCAGGATTCTAAACGATGCTTCATCTGACTACACATCCCAAACTTGAGACTTATATCCCCTCGTTAACTAGGTCACTAGCAGTCAGAAACTGGTTTCTCTTTAGCTGAGACTCATTAATTTCTGCAGCTGGGCCAGGCGCTGAGCTATTTTCATGTTCTCTCTCATTTGCAGAATTTTGGGTCAGTTTTCTCTCGGAGCCTGGCAAAGCGCCAAAGCCACTGCTCGGCTCTCCTGTTTTGACTGATCTCATCTATCTCTTTGCTCGTTATCTTCTTGTTCATTAATTTCTGCAGCTAGGCCAGGTGCCGAGCTATTTTCATGTTCTCTCTAATTTGCAGAATTTTGTATCAGTTTTCTGTCGGAGCCTGGCATAGCACCGAAGCCACTGCTCGGCTCTCCTGTTTTGACTGATCTCATCTATCTCTTTGCTCGTTATCTACTTGCTCATTCATTTCTGCAGGTGGGTCAGGTGCTGAGCTATTTTCATGTTCTCTCTCATTTGCAGAATTTTGTATCAGTTTTCTGTCGGAGCCTGGCATAGCACCGAAGCCACTGCTCGGCTCTCCTGTTTTGACTGATCTCATCTATCTCTTTGCTCGTTATCTACTTGCTCATTCATTTCTGCAGGTGGGTCAGGTGCTGAGCTATTTTCATGTTCTCTCTCATTTGCAGAATTTTGTATCAGTTTTCTGTCGGAGCCTGGCAGAGCACCGAAGCCACTGCTCGACTCTCCTGTTTTGACAGATTGCATCTATCTCTTTGCTCGTTATCTATGTGCGCATTAATTTCTGCAGCTGGGCCAGGTGCTGAGCTATTTTCATGTTCTCTCTCATTTGCAGAATTTTGTATCAGTTTTCTCTCGGAGCCTGGCAGAGCACCAAAGCCACTGCTCGGCTCTCCTGTTTTGACTGATCTCTTCTTATCTATCTCTTTGCTCATTAATTTCTGCAGCTGGTCCAGGTGCCGAGCTATTTTCATGTTCTCTCTCATTTGCAGAATTTTGTGTCCCATTTCCCAATCTCATTATGGCGCCCTTATGGCTAACCTGTGTTGCTACCAACTCTATAGGGACATCAAACCGGACAACATCCTCATCGACACAAACGGTCACATCCGCCTGGCTGATTTCGGGTCCTGCCTCCACCTGCGTCCGGATGGAACAGTGAGTCTATTGTGTTGTTTTATTTTTTATTTATTTTACGGTATTTATATTCCGTCTCAACCCGTAGGGGACTCAAGGCGGATTACAATGGACATATTATACATGGCAAACATTCAATGCCATTTAGACATACAACATATATAGACAGACACAGAGGCAATTGAACATGCCAGCTTTTCCAGCTTTATGAGGGTATGCTTGATTCTTTCCCTCCTTCTCTCCTTCCTTCCTTCCTTCCTTCCTTCCTTCCTTCCTTTCCTTCTTTCTTTCTCTCCTTCCCTCCTTCTTTCCCTCTATCTCTCCCTCTTTCTCTTCCTCCTTCTCTCCTTTCTCTCCTTCCCTCCGTCTTTCCCTCCATCTCTCCTTCCTTCCTTTTCTATTTTCCCTCCTTTCCTTCTTTCTCTCCTTCCCTCCTTCTTTCCCTTCTTCTCTCCTTCCTTCCTTCTCTATCTTCCTTCCGTTCCTTCTTTCTCTCCTTCCCTCCTACTTTCCCTCTATCTCCCCCTCTTTCTCTCCCTCCTTCTCTCCTTCTTTCTCGCCTTCCCTCCGTCTTTCCCTCCTTCTCTCCTTCCTTCCTTCCTTCCTTCCTTCCTTCCTTCCTTCCTTCCTTCCTTCCTTCCTTCCCTATCTTCCTTTCCTTCTTTCTCTCCTTCCCTCCTTCTTTCCCTCTATCTCTCCCTCTTTCTCTCCCTCCTTCTCTCCTTTCTCTCCTTCCCTCCGTCTTTCCCTCCTTCTCTCCTTCTCTCCTTCCTTCCTTCTCTATCTTCCTTCCGTTCCTTCTTTCTCTCCTTCCCTCCTTCTTTCTCTCTATCTCTCCCTCTTTCTCTCCCTCCTTCTCTCCTTCTTTCTCGCCTTCCCTCCGTCTTTCCCTCCTTCTCTCCTTCCTTCCTTCTCTATCTTCCTTCCTTTCCTTCTTTCTCTCCTTCCCTCCTTCTTTCCCTCTATCTCTCCCTCTTTCTCTTCCTCCTTCTCTCCTTTCTCTCCTTCCCTCCGTCTTTCCCTCCTTCTCTCCTTCTCTCCTTCCTTCCTTCTCTATCTTCCTTCCGTTCCTTCTTTCTCTCCTTCCCTCCTTCTTTCTCTCTATCTCTCCCTCTTTCTCTCCCTCCTTCTCTCCTTCTTTCTCGCCTTCCCTCCGTCTTTCCCTCCTTCTCTCCTTCCTTCCTTCTCTATCTTCCTTCCTTTCCTTCTTTCTCTCCTTCCCTCCTTCTTTCTCTCTATCTCTCCCTCTTTCTCTCCCTCCTTCTCTCCTTCTTTCTCGCCTTCCCTCCGTCTTTCCCTCCTTCTCTCCTTCCTTCCTTCTCTATCTTCCTTCCTTTCCTTCTTTCTCTCCTTCCCTCCTTCTTTCCCTCTATCTCTCCCTCTTTCTCTCCCTCCTTCTCTCCTTCTTTCTCGCCTTCCCTCTGTCTTTCTCTCCTTCTCTCCTTCCTTCCTTCTCTATCTTCCTTCCGTTCCTTCTTTCTCTCCTTCCCTCCTTCTTTCCCTCTATCTCTCCCTCTTTCTCTCCCTCCTTCTCTCCTTTCTCTCCTTCCCTCCGTCTTTCCCTCCTTCTCTCCTTCCTTCCTTCTCTATCTTCCTTCCTTCTTTCTCTCCTTCCCTCTTTCTTTCCCTCTATCTCTCCCTCTTTCTCTCCCTCCTTCTCTCCTTCTTTCTCGCCTTCCCTCCGTCTTTCCCTCCTTCTCTCCTTCCTTCCTTCCTTCCTTCCCTATCTTCCTTCCTTTCCTTCTTTCTCTCCTTCCCTCCTTCTTTCCCTCTATCTCTCCCTCTTTCTCTCCCTCCTTCTCTCCTTTCTCTCCTTCCCTCCGTCTTTCCCTCCTTCTCTCCTTCCTTCCTTCTCTATCTTCCTTCCCTTCCTTCTTTCTCTCCTTCCCTCCTTCTTTCCCGCTATCTCTCCCTCTTTCTCTCCCCCCTTCTCTCCTTCTGTCTCTCCTTCCCTCCTTGTTTCCCTCTATCTCTCCCTCCTCTCCCACCTTCTTTCCTTCTCTTCCTTCTCTAACCTTCTTTCTTTCTCTCCTTCCCTCCTTCTTTCCCTCTTTCTTTCCCTCTTTCTCTCCCTCCTTCTCTCCTTCCTTCCTTCTCTATCTTCCTTCCTTTCCTTCTTTCTCTCCTTCCCTCCTTCTTTCCCTCTATCTCTCCCTCTTTCTCTTCCTCCTTCTCTCCTTTCTCTCCTTCCCTCCGTCTTTCCCTCCTTCTCTCCTTCTCTCCTTCCTTCCTTCTCTATCTTCCTTCCGTTCCTTCTTTCTCTCCTTCCCTCCTTCTTTCTCTCTATCTCTCCCTCTTTCTCTCCCTCCTTCTCTCCTTCTTTCTCGCCTTCCCTCCGTCTTTCCCTCCTTCTCTCCTTCCTTCCTTCTCTATCTTCCTTCCTTTCCTTCTTTCTCTCCTTCCCTCCTTCTTTCTCTCTATCTCTCCCTCTTTCTCTCCCTCCTTCTCTCCTTCTTTCTCGCCTTCCCTCCGTCTTTCCCTCCTTTTCTCCTTCCTTCCTTCTCTATCTTCCTTCCTTTCCTTCTTTCTCTCCTTCCCTCCTTCTTTCCCTCTATCTCTCCCTCTTTCTCTCCCTCCTTCTCTCCTTCTTTCTCGCCTTCCCTCTGTCTTTCTCTCCTTCTCTCCTTCCTTCCTTCTCTATCTTCCTTCCGTTCCTTCTTTCTCTCCTTCCCTCCTTCTTTCCCTCTATCTCTCCCTCTTTCTCTCCCTCCTTCTCTCCTTTCTCTCCTTCCCTCCGTCTTTCCCTCCTTCTCTCCTTCCTTCCTTCTCTATCTTCCTTCCTTCTTTCTCTCCTTCCCTCTTTCTTTCCCTCTATCTCTCCCTCTTTCTCTCCCTCCTTCTCTCCTTCTTTCTCGCCTTCCCTCCGTCTTTCCCTCCTTCTCTCCTTCCTTCCTTCCTTCCTTCCTTCCCTATCTTCCTTCCTTTCCTTCTTTCTCTCCTTCCCTCCTTCTTTCCCTCTATCTCTCCCTCTTTCTCTCCCTCCTTCTCTCCTTTCTCTCCTTCCCTCCGTCTTTCCCTCCTTCTCTCCTTCCTTCCTTCTCTATCTTCCTTCCCTTCCTTCTTTCTCTCCTTCCCTCCTTCTTTCCCGCTATCTCTCCCTCTTTCTCTCCCCCCTTCTCTCCTTCTGTCTCTCCTTCCCTCCTTCTTTCCCTCTGTCTCTCCCTCCTCTCCCACCTTCTTTCCTTCTCTTCCTTCTCTAACCTTCTTTCTTTCTCTCCTTCCCTCCTTCTTTCCCTCTTTCTTTCCCTCTTTCTCTCCCTCCTTCTCTCCTTCCTTCTCTACCCTTCTTTCTTTCCTTCCTTCTCTCCTTCTCTACTTCTTTCCCTCCTTCCTTTCTTTCCCCTTTCTGTGTATATGTTTTGTGTGTGTATATGCATATATGTGTGTATATATATGTGTTTGTGTATATATATGTTGTTTTGTGCATGCGTTGTAAATTTTTTGTTTTTGTTTTTACTTTTTAAGTCCCTTCCGCTGTGTTTTTCAGTGTTTTGATGAGTGATGGTCACTTGTTGGCCTGAGAGGTGTCTTGTGTCCATATTTGGTGTCAATTCATCCAGCGGTTTTTGAGTTATGCTAATCCCACAGACGAACATTACATTTTTATTTATATAGACTAGCTGTACCCGCCACGCGTTGCTGTGGCAAACCTTCCCTCCCTCTTTCTCCTCCTTCTTTTTCTCTCTCCTTCCTTCCCTCCCTCTTTCCTTCTTTCCCTCTTTTTCTTTCTCTTTTTCTTTCTTCCTTCTCTACCTGTTTCTTTTCTCGCTTCCTTTGCTGTTTGGTTTCTTCCTTCCTTCCTTCCTTCCTTCCTTCCTTCCTTCCTTCCTTCCCTCTTTCGTTCCTTCTCTCCTTCCTTCCTTCTTTTTTATTTCCTCCTCTCTTTCCTTCCTTCTCTACCTTTCTTTCTTTCCTTCTCTCCTTCTTTCCCTCCTCTCCCCTTCCTTCCTTCTCTACCCTTCTTTCTCTCCTTCCCTCCTTTCCCTCTTTCTCTCCCTCCTTTCTTCTCTACCTTTCTTTCTTTCCTTCCCTCCTTCTTTCCCTCTTTCTCTCCCTCCTTTCTTCGCTACCTTTCTTTCTTTCCTTCTCTCCTTCTTTCCCTCCTCCTCTCTTTCCTTCCTTCTCTATCTTCCTTTCTTTCTTTCCTTATCTCCTTCTTTCCCTCCTCTCCCCTTCCTTCCTTCTCTACCCTGCTTTCTTTCTTTCCTTCCCTCCTTCTTTTCCTCTTTCTCTCCCTCCCTCCTTTCTTCTCTTTCTCTCCTTCTTTCTCTCCTTCCCTCCTTCTTTCCCTCTTTCTCTCCCCTTCCTTCCTTCTCTACCCTTCTTTCTTTCCTTCCCTCCTTTCCCTCTTTCTCTCCTTCCTTTCTTTCCTTCTTTCTCTCCTTCCCTCCTTCTTTCCCTCTTTATTTCCCTCTTTCTCTCCTTCCTTCTTTCTCTACCTTTCTTTCTTTCCCTCCTTCCTTCCCCCTTTCTGTGTATGTGTTTTGTGTGTGTATGTGCATATATGTGTGTTTGTGTATCTATATGTGGTTTTGCACATGCATTGTAATTTTTGGGTGTTTTGTTTTGGCTTTTTAAGTCCCTTCTGCTATGTTTTTCTGTATTAGCAGGCCAAATTTGGTGAGATTTCGTCCGGTGGTTTCTCCTTTTTTGACCGCCTAAGGACGCCCTTCAGATTCTTATATATATAGATATTACTGTTACTATTATGAAATGGCTCTCTTCCCGCTCAGGTGGTGTCTCCGGTGGCGGTGGGCACCCCGGACTACATCTCCCCGGAAATCCTGCAAGCCATGGAGGACCGGAAAGGGAAGTACGGGCCGGAGTGCGACTGGTGGTCGCTGGGGGTCTGCATGTACGAGCTGCTCTTTGGCGAGACCCCCTTCTACGCCGAGTCCTTGGTGGAGACCTACGGCAAGATCATGAACCACGAAGTAAGTCGGGCGGGAGAGGATGTGCCTTTTCCTGATTGTCCTTAGTGCTCGAAATGCTTGACTGTTCTTAGGTGAAAAGCACACATTTTAGATAGATTAGGAATTAGCTGGTTTTCCCTGTAATAAGCAGTAAGAACACCTAAAGCTTCGAAGAGCTTCTTTTCAAGTATTTCAAAGCTCTCTGCTTGGGCGGTGATGACACGATCGTCAGCATAGATGAAACTCTCTGTCCCTTCTGGCCATGGCTGGTCATTTGTGTAGATGTTGAACATGGATGGAGCAAGCACACTCCCCTGAGGCAGGCCGTTCTTCTGTTTCCGCCATCTGCTTCTCTGGCCCTGGGACTCAACAAAAAAGCTCCTGTTTTGTATCAGATTTCCTATGAAGTGGGTGAGGTGGCAATCCTTTGTGGTATTATACATTTTTTAAAGATGAAACACACACGCCTGTGTTTTAGATGGATGAGGAATCAGCTGGTTTCCCCTGTAATAGGCAATAAGAGCACCTAAAGCTTTGGAGAGCTTCTGTTCAGCCATTTCAAAGCTCCCTGCCTGGGTGGTGATGGCGCGATCGTCAGCATAGATGAAACTCTTTATCCCTTCTGGCAGTGGCTGATCATTTGTGTCAATGTTAAATGTAAGGAACTGTATCAAGAGGCATTAGGAAGGTTGAGAAACACTGAACTCAAGCTTTGGAGAGCTTCTGTTCAGCCATTTCAAAGCTCCCTGCTTGGATGGTGATGGCGCGATCGTTGGCATAGATGAAACTTTTTCCCTTCTGGCAGTGGCTGATCATTTGTGTAAATGTTAAGCATGAGGAACTGCATCAAGAAGCATTAGGAAAGTTGAGAAACACTGACTGAAAGCTTTGGAGAGCTTCTGTTTGGCCATTTCAAAGCTCCCTGCTTGGGTGGTGATGGCGTGATCGTCGGCATAGATGAGACTCTGTCCCTTCTGGCAGTGGCTGATCATTTGTGCAAATGTTAAACATGAGGAACTGCATTAAGCAGCATTAGGAAGGTTGAGAAACACTGAACTCAAGCTTTGGAGAGCTTCTGTTTGGCCATTTCAAAGCTCCTTGCTTGGGTGGTGATGGCACGATCGTCAACATAGATGAAACTCTTTGTCCCTTCTGGCAGTGGCTTATCATTTGTGTAAATGTTAAACAAGTGGAACTGTATTTAGGGACCACAGCATTAGGAAGGTTGAGAAACACTGAGCTAAAGCTTTGAAGAGCTTCTGTTTGGCCATTTCAAAGCTCCCTGCTTGTGTGGTGATGGCGCGATCGTCTGCATAGATGAGACTCTGTCCCTTCTGGCTGTGGCTGGTCATTTGTGTCAATGTTAAACATGAGGAACTGCATTAAGAAGCATTAGGAAGGTTGAGAAACACTGCCCTAAAGCTTTGGAGAGCTTCTGTTCGGTCATTTCAAAGCTCCCTGCTTGGGTGGTGATGGCGCGATCGTCAGCATAGATGAAACTTTCTGTCCCTTCTGGCAGTGGCTGATCATTTGTGTAAATGTTAAACATGAGGAACCGTATCAAGAGGCATTAGGAAGGTTGAGAAACACTGCCCTAAAGCTTTGGAGAGCTTCTGTTCTCCCATTTCAAAGTTCCTTGCTTGGGTGGTGATGGCACGATCGTCAGCATAGATGAAACTCTTTGTCCCTTCTGGCAGTGGCTGGTCATTTGTGTCAATGTTAAGCATGAGGAACTGCATTAAGAAGCATTAGGAAGGTTGAGAAACATTCCCCTAAAGCTTTGGAGAGCTTCTGTTCGGCCATTTCTAAGCTCTCTGCTTGTGCGGTGATGACATGATCGTCAGCGTATATTAAACTCTCTGTCCCTTCTGGCAGTGGCTGATCATTTGTGTAAATGTTAAACATGAGGAACTGCATTAAGGGGCATTAGGAAGGTTGAGAAACACTGAGCTAAAGCTTTGGAGAGCTTCTGTTCAGCCATTTCAAAGCTCCCTGCTTGTGATGTGATGGCACGATCGTCGGCATAGATGAAACTCTTTGTCCCTTCTGGCAGTGGCTGATCATTTGAGTAAATGTTAAACACGAGGAACTGTATTAAGAAGCATTAGGAAGGTTGAGAAACACTGAACGGAAGCTTTGGAGAGCCATTTCAAAGCTCCCTGCTTGGATGGTGATGGCACGATTGTCAGTGTGCAGAAGTTATTAATACTTTGCATGTTTTAAACTGTATACATATGTGTTTGGGTTAGCTACAGTAACACTGGAGCAGTCTATTTCAGAGATCCTCAGTCAGCGTTACCATGGAGACCAAGGCAAGCTGGCAGAAGGAGGAGTGGGAGGAGCCAAGTGGAGAGAGTTTTGAAAAAAGAGAGTTGGAGAGTCAGTTAGGAGTTGATTTTGTATCTGAGAGGAGTAAAAGAGTGGAAGTGAAGAGTAGAGTGGGAGAGTGAAGTGTGAAGCAAAGAATTGTGGCTTTGGGAAGCCTGAATAGCTACTGGAGGTTTCTCAGTCTAAGGAGGCTGAAAGGAGAAACATAGCCAGTTTTCTTTAGTCAAGGGAAAGGCTAAAGGATAAGCTTGGTAATTTATTTGATCAAGGAAAGATCAAATAGGGAAGATATTCCTGTGCTGAAACATTGTTTAGTAATAAGAGCTTCACCTCAGTGAGATACTGTGTAACCTGGAAGAGTGAAATGTTTAACTAACCAAGTATTATTCCAAGTTCTATAAATAAAGTTACAACTTGTAACCACACGCTTTGTACTCAATAAACCAGTTATCTTCTTTCCTCCAGGACCACCTCCAGTTCCCAGCTGAGATCACCGACGTCTCGGAAGAGGCCAAGTCCCTGATCCGGAGCCTGCTGTGCCGGCAGGAGCTGCGCCTGGGCCAGAAGGGCATCCAGGACTTCCAGCGGCACCCCTTCTTCAAGGGTATCGACTGGGAGAACCTCCGGCACAGCCCCCCGCCTTACCTGCCGGAAGTGGCCAGCCCCGCCGACACCTCCAACTTCGACGTGGATGACGACTCCCTCAAGGAATCGGTGAGCCCTCGCGCCAACTTGGGTTGTAGTCCGAACTTTTAATGACTAGGCTATCCAGGGTTTTGGATCCAGTGCCTTCAGTAGCTCCTGTCCAGTTCAGGATGAAACCCAGAATATACACAAAGAAATGTGCACACACACATATATACACATATACACATACACATATAGATAAGATATACACTTAGACACACTTAGACACATGTATACATATATATATACACATATACACATACACATATAGATAAGATATACACTTAGACACACTTAGACACATGTATACATATATATATACACACATATACACATACACATATAGATAAGATATACACTTAGACACTTAGACACATGTATACATATACATATACACTTAGACACATGTATACATATATGCATACCCAAACATATCTATACACAAATGCATGCATACATACACATAGATACATACACATATAGAAATGTAAACATATACACATATCGATACATATATATATATATATATACAAACATACACAAGTGCATGTATACATACATATATATAGATACAGATATACACAAAGAAATATATATACACATACACATATAGATAGATCTACACATATACACATGTATACATATACACATACCCAGACATATATATATACACAAATGCATGTATATACACATATATAGATACAGATATACACATATACAAATGTAAACATATATGCATATCCATACATATATATATATATACACAAACATACACAAGTGCATGTATACATACATATATATAG
This sequence comes from Anolis sagrei, assembly GCF_037176765.1. Classification (NCBI taxonomy): domain Eukaryota; kingdom Metazoa; phylum Chordata; class Lepidosauria; order Squamata; family Anolidae; genus Anolis; species Anolis sagrei. The sequence goes on from NC_090032.1 coordinate 20,456,129, forward strand.
ATACAGATATACACATAAACAGTGGTATACATATACACATACCCATACACACACATATATATACACGTACATACATATGCATGTATACATACACAGATGTACACACACAGATATATATACACACATATACACAAACCCAGAATATACACAAAGAAATGTGCACACACACATATATACACATACACATATAGATAGATATACACGTATACACATATATACATATATGCATACCCAAACTTATATATACACAAATGCATGTATACATACACATAGATACAGATATACACATATACAAATGTAAACATATACGCATATCCATATATATATATACACAAACATACACAAGTGCATGTATACATACATATATATAGATACAGATATATACATCTACAAGTGTATATATATACACATATTCATACACACACATATATACACACATATACATGAACATATATACATATACACATACACACATGCATGTATATGCACACATACATAGGTATTGATACAGATATACACATATACACATGTATACATATATGCATACACAAACATATATACACATACACACATGCATCTGTATCTGTATAGATACACATATACATATACACACATATGCATGTATACATACACAGATGTACACACAGAGATATATATACACACATATACACATGTATACATATATACATTCACAAACATATATACACATGCATCTGTATATGTATAGATACACATATACACATACACACATATGCATGTATACTTGCACAGATATATACACACACATAGATATATATACACACATACACACATGTATACATATGCACATACACACATGCATCTGTATCTGTATAGATACACATATACACACATATGCATGTATACATGCACAGATGTACACACAGAGACACATGTATACATAGACATATACATATACATATGCACATATACACATACATATGTATAAGTACACATATACACATATGCATATACACCTAAACCCTTTTTTCCTGTTTCCAGGAGACCCTTCCTCCGGTCTCTCACGCCGCTTTCTCCGGCCACCACTTGCCCTTCATTGGGTTTACCTTCACCTCCGGAAGGTAGGTCGAAAGTCCATTTTCGTCTCCGTTACCAAATTATTGGAAATTGATTGTTTTCTATGTTTCGGGGGATATGGAGACCCAGGTCTTGTTTGTGACTCCAAGGTGAGCGATCCACTCTGGGCTTTAGTCTGAACTTTAAAGCAGCCACCTGACACTCCTAGAGGCCAAAATACGCTTAGATGGTAGGCCTGGGTAACAACGCAAAAATTTGTTTCTAAAATCGATTTGTAATTGGGGGGTTTTTTTGTTTCGATATTTAAAATAATTACAAAACTTTCCCAAAAAAAGTTTCGGTATTTACGAAATTTCGTAAATATTTACAAAACATTTTGTAAAGATGGTGCCCTTTTTTTTTCCAATATTTTTAAAATATTTTTTAAATTTAATTATTAATTTAGTAGAATAGGGATTAATTATTATTAATTATTATTAAGGAGGGAAGGCAGGCACTCACTCTGGCGGGCCCTCTCGCTCGCCGCTCGCTCGCCCCTCTCGCTCCAGCAGACAAGAGTTCTTCCTCCCACCCTGAACATTATTCCACAGATATATCAACCCCACTTGCCTAGTTTCCAACAGACCTCACAACCTCTGAGGATGCCTGCCATAGATGTGGGTGAAATGTCAGGAGAGAGTGCTTCCGCCCCTCTCGCTGGCCGCTCGCTCGCCGCTCGCTCGCCCCTCTCGCTCCAGCAGACAAGAGTTCTTCCTCCCACCCTGAACATTATTCCACACACTTGCCTAGTTTCCAACAGACCTCACAACCTCTGAGGATGCCTGCCATAGATGTGGGTGAAATGTCAGGAGAGAGTGCTTCCGACCCTCTCGCTCGCCGCTCGCTCGCCGCTCGCTCGCCCCTCTCGCTCCAGCAGACAAGAGTTCTTCCTCTCACCCTGAACATTATTCCACACACTTGCCTAGTTTCCAACAGACCTCAACCTCTGAGGATGCCTGCCATAGATGTGGGTGAAATGTCAGGAGAGAGTGCTTCTGCCCCTCTCGCTCGCCGCTCGCTCGCCCCTCTCAGCAAGCATCGGCAGGCGGCCATCTTACGTATTTCCGAAATGGACGGAAATACAAATTTTTTTGGTGCCTGCCTTTTCGATATTTAAAAACACTTCCAGGTTAAAAAAAATGTTTTGTAATCGTTTTGTAATTCAAAAATTAACGAATTTTTTAACGAATTACGAATTAACGAAACGAATTGACCAGCCCTATTAGATGGCTCTGTTAAAGTTCGGACTAAAATCCGGGGCGGATTCAGTTCCTTTGCTAATATCGTTCTTTAATAATATTGCACTGTAAATGAAGGCCATTGTAACTGAACTCCTCATTATGCTACTGTGATAAACGACTCGTTAGCACCTAATTAACGGAGGAACATCTGTTGATTATCAATCCCAATGTTGCTTTTGGACTGTCGTTTTAAGTTTGCCTTTTCACTTTACTCCGCGCACTTTATAATCATCTTCAATAATGGTCGAATGGCGGGGGAGACCTGGAGATGGTTCTGTGTAGCGGAGGAGTGGAATTATAAGAGTGATGAAAGCGATGGATTGGCAACAGGCTGGGTTAATGATATGCCATATAACAGTGCAATACTAGATTGTCAGGATGTGGAGAATGGGGGTGGGAGGGAGGGGGGAGTTTCAGTTCTTGGGGGGCCCCCATAGAGGTGATGAGGGGGAGGGGGAGATACGGGAAAGGGAGAGTTAAAAAACCAATTCGGCCAATTCGTGAGGAAAATTCCAAAATGTGCTCCCGACATGGTAAACTTGGGTTCCAAGGTAGACGGACCTCCTGGATTGAAGGTGGTGCTGTTGAACGCCAGGTCTGTCAATGGTAAAACATCAACCATTCAAGATTTAATACTCGATGAAAAGGCAGACCTGGCGTGCATCACGGAGACCTGGTTGGACGAGGCTGGAGGGGTTAATCTCACCCAGCTTTGCCCACCAGGTTATGCTGTGCAGCACCAACCGAGATCCGGGGGCGGGGAGGCGGAGTTGCAATAGTCTATAAAGATTCCATCTCCTTGATCAGGTGCCCTGCCCTACAGTCAACCTTGTTTGAATGTGTCCACCTGAGATTAGGAGACCGGGTCAGAATAGGGCTGTTGTTGGTGTACCGACCACCCCGCTGCACCTCGGCCGCCCTACCTGAGCTTGCAGAGTTGTATTGTCGAAGGCTTTCATGGCTGGAATCACTAGGTTCTTGTGGGTTTTTTCGGGCTATAGAGCCATGTTCTAGAGGCATTTCTCCTGACGTTTCGCCTGCATCTATGGCAAGCATCCTCAGAGGTTGAGAAGGTCTGTTGGAAGTAGGAAAAATGGGTTTATATATCTGTAGAATGGCTGGGGTGGGGCAAAGAGCTCTTCCCTGCTGCAGTTAGGTGTGAATGTTTAGCTGATCACCTTCATTAGCATTTGAAGGCCTGCCTGAGCCTGGGAAAATCTGTTGCTGGGAGGTGTTAATCTGTGCCTGGTTTTTTCCTCTCTGTTGTTTAGCTGTTATAATTTTAGAGTTTTTTAATACTGGTAGCCAGATTTTGTTCATTTTCATGGTCTTTTCCTTTCTGTTGAAATTTGGTGGTCCCTATGTAGACTTGTCCACAGCTGTATACCATGCAGCTGTGGACAAGTCTACATAGGGACCACCAAACGCAGCGCCCAGACACGCATCAAGGAACATGAAAGGCACTGCAGACTACGTCAACCAGAGAAGTCAGCCATAGCAGAGCACCTGATGAACCAGCCTGGACACGGCATATTATTTGAGAACACAGAAATGCTGGCCCACTCTCACAACCACCACATCAGGCTACACAGAGAAGCCATTGAAATCCACAAGCATGTGGACAATTTCAACAGAAAGGAAGAGACCATGAAAATGAACAAAATCTGGCTACCAGTATTAAAAAACTCTAAAATTATAACAGCTAAACAACAGAGAGGAAAAAACCAGGCACAGATTAACACCTCCCAGCAACAGATTTTCCCAGGCTCAGGCAGGCCTTCAAATGCTAATGAAGGTGATCAGCTAAACATTCACACCTAACTGCAGCAGGGAAGAGCTCCTTGCCCCACCCCAGCCATTCCACAGATATATAAACCCATTTTTCCTACTTCCAACAGACCTTCTCAACCTCTGAGGATGCTTGCCATAGATGCAGGCAAAACGTCAGGAGAAATGCCTCTAGAACATGGCTCTATAGCCCGAAAAAACCCACAAGAACCTTGCAGAGTTGGTCTCAGGCCTGGCATTGGAGTCCCAGCGGCCTATAGTGCTGGGGGACTTCAATGTCCATGCAGAGACCACTCTTTCAGGAGCGGCTCAGGACTTCATGGCCTCCATGGCAACTATGGGGCTGTCCCAGCTAGTATCTGGCCCTACCCACTGTGCTGGACACACACTTGACTTGGTCTTTTGTCAGGGTTGGGAAGAAGGTAGCGGTGTGGAGGAGTTGTCAATCTCTCCTTTGCCGTGGACTGACCACCACCTGATCAGGTTTAGACTTTCTGCAACTTCTAACCTCCGCAGGGGTGGTGGACCCATTAAGATGGTCCGCCCCAGGAGCCTTATGGATCCAGAGGGATTCCTGATGGCTCTTGGGGATGTCTCCATTACCTTGGATGGTGATTCTGTCAATGCCCTGGTCACCCACGGGAATAGTGGGTTGGTGGGGTTCAGGGTAATAGACACAATTGCTCCGAAGCGCCCCCTCTTGAGTCGCCGAGCTAAACCATCTCCTTGGTTTAACAAGTAGTTGGTGGAGATGAAGTGAACAAAGAGGTGGCTAGAGAGCGTGTGGCGGAAAGAACCCAACGAGCCAAATCGAACACGCCTATGCCTCTATCTAAGGGCGTATGGCGATAGAGGCCGCACCAAATTCTTTCTATTCGGCCAATATTGCGTCTGCAAGGAACCATCCGGCAGAGCTGTTTCGAGTAGTCAGAGGGCTGTTGAACCCCACCTTTCAAGATGGGTCCCCTGACGACTCAGCGGCCTGCTGTGAAGCTTTTGCTCAGTACTTTGCGGACAAAGTCGCTTTGATCCGTTCGGGCCTTGACACTAGGGCTGGTCAATTCGTTTCGTTAATTCGTAATTCGTTAAAAAAATTGTTAATTTTTGAATTACGAAACGATTACAAAACTTATTTTTAACCCTGGAAGTGTTTTTAAAAATCGAAACGGCAGGCGCCAAAAAAATTTGTATTTTCGTCCATTTCGGAAATACGTAAGATGGCCGCCTGGCTTGCTGGGAGCTCTCCTCTCTCGGCGCCGGCTGAGCAAGCGAGAGGGCGAGCGAGAGGGCGAGCGGCGAGCGAGAGGGCGAGGGCGAGTGGCGAGCGAGAGGGCGAGCGAGAGGGCGAGCGGCGAGCGAGAGGGCGAGGGCGAGCGAGAGGGCGAGGGCGAGCGAGAGGGCGAGGGCGAGCGAGAGGGCGAGGGCGAGCGGCGAGCAAGAGGGCGAGCGAGAGGGCGAGGGCGAGCGGTGAGCGAGAGGGCGAGCGAGAGGGCGAGCGGCGAGCGAGAGGGCGAGGGCGAGCGAGAGGGCGAGGGCGAGCGAGAGGGCAAGGGCGAGCGGCGAGCAAGAGGGCGAGCGAGAGGGCGAGGGCGAGCGGTGAGCGAGAGGGCGAGCGAGAGGGCGAGCGGCGAGCGAGCGGCGAGCGAGAGGGCCCGCCAGAGTGAGTGCCTGCCTTCCCTCAATAATAATTTCTCCTCCCTATTCTACAAAATTAATAATTAAATTTAAAAAATATTTTAAAAATATTGAAAAAAAAAGGGCTCCATCTTTACAAAATGTTTTGTAAATATTTACGAAATTTCGTAAATACCGAAACTTTTTTTTTTGAAAATTTTGTAATTATTTTAAATATCGAAACAAAAAAACACCCCAATTACAAATCGATTTTAGAAACATTTTTTTGCGTTGTTACCCAGGCCTACTTGACACCACATTAACGGCAGTCTCTGAGGATGTAACACAAGCATCTGCTTGTCCAGTTTTGTTGGATTCGTTTCGATCCGTTCAACTCGACGAGGTCATCAGGGTTCTTGGGACAAGCAAAAGCAAGACACTTATTGTGGGGGTTCCTTATCGGACCTCCCGCGATAAGTAAAAATCCGAAAAGTAGGGACACTAATATATATTTTCAATATATTTTTATACCCTAACTTTTTCCATGATGATGATGATGATGATGATGACCATGTACAGAGGTTGGGGACAAAACCAACCTCTGTACATGGCATTCTTCGACCTTGCAAAGGCATTCGACACAGTGAATCGCAGCGCTCTCTGGACCATCCTCCAAAAAACCGGGTGCCCAAGCAAATTTGTGAACATCCTGCGGCTCCTCCACGATGACATGAAGGCAACAGTCTTGGATAGCAATGGCTCCCAAAGTGACCCATTTAAGGTGGAATCAGGTGTCAAACAGGGATGTGTTATTGCCCCAACTCTATTCTCCATCTTCATCGCTATGATACTTCACCTTGTTGATGGGAAGCTTCCCACCGGAGTGGAAATCATCTATCGGACAGATGGCAAGCTATTTAACCTCAGCAGACTGAAAGCCAAAACCAAGGTTACAACAACATCTGTTATAGAACTCCAGTATGCTGATGACAATGTCGTCTGTGCGCATTCAGAAGAAGATCTACAAGCCACTCTAAACACCTTCGCAGAAGCATACGAGAAGCTCGGCCTGTCACTGAACATTGAGAAAACCAAGGTGCTGTTCCAGCAGTCGCCAGCCAATCCCTCTCCAATGCCAGAGATACAGCTTAATGGTGTCACATTAGAAAACGTGGACCATTTCCGCTACCTTGGCAGCCACCTCTCCACCAAAGTCAACATCGATGCCGAAATACAACACCGCCTGAGCTCTGCAAGTGCAGCATTTTCCAGAATGAAGCAGAGAGTGTTTGAGGACTGGGACATCCGTAGGGATACCAAGGTGCTTGTCTATAAAGCTATTGTCCTCCCAACCCTGCTATATGCCTGTGAGACGTGGACTGTCTACAGATGTCAACACTGGGACTGAAATACAACACTGCCTGAGCTCTGCAAGTGCAGCATTTTCCCGAATGAAGCAGAGAGTGTTTGAGGACTGGGACATCCGTAGGGATACCAAGGTGCTTGTCTATAAAGCTATTGTCCTCCCAACCCTGCTCTATGCCTGTGAGACGTGGACTGTCTACAGATGTCAACACTGGGACTGAAATACAACACCGCCTGAGCTCTGCAAGTGCAGCATTTTCCCGAATGAAGCAGAGAGTGTTTGAGGACCGGGACATCCGTAGGGATACCAAGGTGCTTGTCTATAAAGCTATTGTCCTCCCAACCCTGCTCTACACCTGCGAAACGTGGACTGTCTACAGATGTCACATGCAGCTCCTGGAACGTTTCCATCAGCGCTGCCTCCGGAAAATCCTGCAAATCTCCTGGGAAGACAAGCGGACAAACGTCAGTGTGGTGGAAGAAGCAAAGACCACCAGCATTGAAGCGATGGTCCTCCAACATCAACTCCGCTGGGCCGGCCACGTTGTCCGGATGCCTGACCACTGTTTCCCAAAGCAGTTGCTCTACTCCGAACTTAAGAACGGAAAACGGAACGTTGGTGGACAGGAAAAGAGATTGAAAGATGGGCTCAAAGCCAACCTTAAAAACTCTGGCATAGACACTGAGAACTGGGAAGCCCTGGCCCTTGAGCGCTCCAGCTGGAGGACAGCTGTGACCAGCAGTGCTGCAGAATTTGAGGAGGCACGAGTGGAGGGTGAAAGAGAGAAACGTGCCAGGAGGAAGGCGCGTCAAGCCAACCCCGACCGGGACCGCCTTCCACCTGGAAACCAATGCCCTCACTGTGGAAGAAGATGCAGAGCAAGAATAGGGCTCCACAGCCACATACGGACCCACAAGGAAATCCATGATGGAAGACCATCTTACTCGTCCAACGAGGGATCGCCTAACTAAGTAAGTAAGATGACCATAGTCTCTTTGAGTGTCCTTGTGGAGAGTGTCCTTGTGGAGAGAAAAAAACAGGGTATAAATTAACATAATAATGTTAATAATAGTAATATTACTATTATTATTAATAATAATAATAATAATAATAATAATAATATCAATATAAAAATAGCATTGTAATGTCTTCCACTTTCCGCTCTCCCCGAAGCCTCCTTCCTGAGAACACTTCCAATGTGGCGCAGCTTGAGAAACGGATCCGCTTCCTGGAACGAGAGAAACTGGAACTCACCCGGAAACTACAAGGTACGCTACTCCCCAAAATGCATTGGGTCCCACTGCAGAAAAGCCAGAGCTCCAGCACATTTATGCTCTGGAATTATTGTGGTTTGGCCCCACTTTCACTGCCCTGTCTCGTTGCTATGAGATCCCGGGAGTTGTAGTTTTACAAGGTCTTTCGCCTTTTCTGCCGAACTACAGAGAAATTTGTTTGGTGGGCTGCGGTAGCACAGTGGTTAAAACCGCTAGCTGCAGCAATGTCAACACTTCGAAGCCACGAGCCAGGGTGAGCCCCCAATTGTCAGTCCTAGCTTCTGTCCACCTAGCACTTCGAAAGCATGCAATGCAAGTACAACAGAGTCTTCCTTATCCGGGATAAACAAAATTTTTGGATAATATGGAGTCTCCTACTGTTACCCATCCAATTTTCTGTTGGTCATGGGGGTCCTGCGTGAGAAGTTTGGCCCCATTCTATCGTTGGTGGGGTTCAGAATGCTCTTTGGTTGGAGGTGAACTATAAATCCCTAGAACTACAGCTCCCAAATGTCAAGGTCTATTTCCCCCAAACTCGTGGGATAAACAAAATTTTTGGATAATATGGAGTCTCCTACTATTACCCATCCAATTTTCTGTTGGTCATGAGAAGTTTGGCCCCATTCTATCGTTGGTGGGGTTCAGAATGCTCTTTGGTTGTAGGTGAACTATAAATCCCTAGAAGTACAGCTCCCAAATGTCAAGGTCTATTTTCCCCAAACTCCACCAGTATCCACATTTGGGCATATTGAGTATTCATGCCAAGTTTGGTCCAGATCCATCATTGTTTGAGTCCACAGGGAACTCAACTACAACTCCCAAATTCAAATCCATGTTGGAGTTCAGCGTGTGATTGGATCAGGGTATAGAGAAGGACCAGGAGACCCCTGTGCAAAGTGTAGTTTCCCACGAGAATGTCCCTGAAGGGTGTGGGGATGATGGTGTGCTCCCTGAATTGCTACCAGAGAGTTCCCAGGATTTGGGGCTTGAAAACAACTCGGCACCTGGCCCAGCAAATTGATAGGAAATTAGTCAAAATAGGAAGGCCGAGCAGTGCCTTCGGCGTTCTGCCAGGCTCCGAGAGAAAAAGATAAGAGGATCTCAAGTAAAGCGAAGCCAATTCCTGAGTGCGTGGAATAGCTTAACGAGGGAATAAAAGTCCCAAGTACGGGAAATATAGTCAGACGAAGCATCATTGGAATCAAATGTAGTTTTCGTCCTTGTTTTATGGAACCCTTGCTTGGGAGATTCTTGTCTAAGTATTTCTTCTTCCATGGTTTGGATTCTTGGATTGTATGAATGCCTACTCATGCCTTGGATTAATGTTTCCTGTTTTTCCTGAATTATATTTGTGTGGATTTTGTTTTTTATGGACTTTGCTGAACTTTACCCTGGACTACTTTTTGCTTCTGCTTATCTTCTTACCTAATTGGATTTACCTATTCCTTCAAAGTGCTTTTTTACTTGCTGCTTTTGAATTATCGTCAATAAAAGGATTGTTTTCCAATCAACGGTGTGGTGAGAGGGCTTTTCCTGTCCTGGAGTGCAACGGTCCATGCCCACCAAACCCTTCCAATGTTTTCGGTTGGTCGTGGGAGTTCTGTGTGCCAAGTTTAATAATAATAATAATAATAATAATAATAATAATAGTAATTAAAGGCTTGTTGAATTTTCAAAGGCTTGTTGAAACTACCAAGTCTTCAAGCTCTTACGAAAGGAGGAGAAGGATGGGACCTGTCTAATTTCCCTTGGAAGGGCGTTCCAGAGACGGGGGGCCACCACCGAGAAGGCCCTCTCTCTCGTCCCCACCAACCACACTTGAGACGGTAGTGGGACCGAGAGGAGGGCCTCCCTGGAAGATATTAGAGTTCGTGACGGTTCATAGAAGGAGATGCGATCGTGGAGATAGACGGGGAGGGATGCGGCCTGTCTAATTTCCCTTGGAAGGGCATTCCAGAGGTGGGGGGCCACCACTGAGAAGGCCCTCTCTCTCGTGCCCACCAACCACACTTATGATGGTAGTGGGACCGAGAGGAGGGCCTCCCAGGAAGATATAGAAGGAGATACGATCGCAGAGATAGGCGGGGAGGGATGGGGCCTGTCTAATTTCCCTTGGAAGGACATTCCGGAGGTGGGGGGCCACCACCGAGAAGGCCCTCTCTCTCGTCCCCACCAACCATGCTTGTGACGGAGGTGGGACTGAGAGGAGAGCCTCCCCGGAAGATATTAGAGTTCGTGCTGGTTCACAGAAGGAGATGCGATTGCGGAGATAGGCGGGGAGGGATGGGGCCTGTCTAATTTCCCTTGGAAGGGTGTTCCAGAAGTGGGGGGCCACCACTGAGAAGGCCCTCTCTCTCGTCCCCACCAACCGTGCTTGTGATGGTAGTGGGACCGAGAGGCGGGCCTCCCCGGAAGATATGAGAGTTCGTGCCGGTTCGTAGAAGGAGATGTGATCGCGGAAATAGGCGGGGAGGGATGGGGCCTGTCTAATTTCCCTTGGAAGGGCATTCCAGAGGTGGGGAGCCACCACTGAGAAGGCCCTCTCTCTCGTCCCCACCAACCGTGCTTGTGACAGAGGTGGGACTGAGAGGAGGGCCTCCCCGAAAAATCTTAGAGTTTGTGCCGGTTCATAGAAGGAGATACGATCGCAGAGATCGGCGGGGAGGGATGGGGCCTGTCTTATTTCCCTTGGAAGGGTGTTCCAGAGGTGGGGGGCCACCACTGAGAAGGCCCTCTCTCTTGTCCCCACCAACCACACTTGAGACGGTAGTGGGACCGAGAGGAGGGCCTCCCCGGAAGATATTAGAGTTCATGCCGGTTCATAGAAGGAGATACGATCGCGGTGATCGGCGGGGAGGGATGCGGCCTGTCTAATTTCCCTTGGAAGGACATTCCGGAGGTGGGGGGCCACCACCGAGAAGGCCCTCTCTCTCGTCTCCACCAACCGTGCTTGTGACGGAGGTGGGACTGAGAGGAGAGCCTCCTCGAGAGATCTTAGAGTTCGTGCCGGTTCATAGAAGGAGATGCGATTGCGGAGATAGGCGGGGAGGGATGGGGCCTGTGTAATTTCCCTTGGAAGGGCATTCCAGAGGCAGGGGGCCACCACCGAGAAGGCCCTCTCTCTCGTCCCCACCAACCGTGCTTGTGATGGAGGTGGGACTGAGAGGAGAGCCTCCCCAAAAGATCTTAGAGTTCATGCTGGTTCATAGAAGGAGATGCAATCGTGGAGATAGGCGGGGAGGGATGGGGCCTGTCTGATTTCCCTTGGAAGGGCATTCCAGAGGCAGGGGGCCACCACCGAGAAGGCCCTCTCTCTCGTCCCCACCAACCATGCTTGTGACGGAAGTGGGACTGAGAGGAGGGCCTCCCCGAAAGATCTTAGAGTTCGTGCCGGTTCATAGAAGGAGATGCAATTGCGGAGATAGACGGGGCCCGAAATGTTTAGGGCTTTATAGGTCATGACCTGCACCTAAAATTTGGCTCGGCAACTTATCGGCAGCCAATGAAGCTGTTTTAATAGGGGTGTTGTATGCTCCCTATAGTTTGGCTGCCGCCCGTTGTACCAGTTCAAACTTCCAGGCTGTCTTCAAGGGCAGCCCCATGTAGAGTGCATTGCAGTAGTCCAGTCTGGATGTAACCAAGGTGTGGACCGCCCTGCCCAAGTCAGACTTCAGTTCAATTCAGTCGTTGGTGGAGTTCAGAATGCATTTTGATTGTGAACTACAAATCCCAGCCTCAGGGCAAGCAATTAAATAAAAACAAAACACTGCAGAGTCTTTGGTCAGCAGTTAGCAGAGACTTTACTGTATTAATAGGCCGTTGTATTAGAAAGGTTGAGAAACACTGTGTTACAGTCAATGCATACCTGTCTAACAGAGCATTATCTATCTAACAGATTCTCAGTCGAAATCCCCTTCCAAGATGCCCACAAAGGATATGGAGATCAAGAGCCTCCACAATGAGATGGCGGCCTTGCGGAAGCAGTTGGCGGGTAAGCGGGACGTCTGTCTCTTTCTTGAATCGTTTCGCCGAAAACCGGACACAATGTTATTCTATTTCGATCTGGGCACTGGATTCCTATCGATGCCATATCCACTTAAGAGCCATATCCACTGTTTTAACGTGGTGAGATGTGTTCCACACTGGGCATGCGTACTCAGCAGCAGAGTAGCAAAGTGCAAAAGTAGATGCCGTAACTGTGTCTGGTTGTGATCCCCAGTCAGCTTTCGTACAATATTATCTCTAGCACCTACTTTTTGCTTGATATTCAAGCAGCACTTACGAAACAGTACCGGCTTCGTAAGCTGTTGAGCTTGGAAGGACCCAAGACCATAATCCCTCTCGTCCTTTTAGACAACCAAGTGGAGAACGACAAAGCGCAAAGGCAGCAACTCGACAAAGCCGCGTCGGGGCAATTGAAGGCCTTGGACGAGCGGGTGAAGTTCCTGGAGCAAGAGAAAAACGAGGCTTTGCAGGTATAATAATAAATCAGCTCATTGGGTATCAAGTTCTCCGTTTGAGCCTGCCACTTTTGGACTCTCGCTTGCTGGGGTGTTCCAGCGAGTGTCTCTGTAGATCTTAGAAAACTATTTCTAGATTTAAGTCGTTGATGTGCTGGTTGATACCCAAACAGGGGATGAGCTGGAGATGTCCCTGCCTTGGTCCTTTCACTATTGGCTGCTACTTCCCGGCGGATGTCAGGTGGTGCGATACCGGCTAAGCAGTGTAATTTCTCCAGTGGTGTGGGGCGCAGACACCCTGCTTTAATGTGGTCAGATGTGTTCCACACTGGGCATGCGTACTCAGCAGCAGAGTAGCAAAGCACAAAGGCAGATGCCGTAACTGTCTCTGGTTGTGATCCCCAGGTTATGCCAGTCAGCTAAGCAATATAATTTCTGCAGTTGGACGTAGACACCCCGTGATAATGCGACATGTCTTATTAAGAGCCACATCCACTGTTTTAGCGTGGTGAGATGTGTTCCACTCTGGGCATGCGTACTCAGCAGCAGAGTAGCACAGCGCAAGGGCAGATGTCTTCACTGTGTCTGGTTGTGATCCCCAGGTTGTGCCAGTCAGCTTTCGTATGATATTGTTTCTAGCGCCCACTTTTTGCTTGATGTTCAGGCAGTGCTTCTTGTAGGTCAGAGCACGGTCCAGAGTGACTCCCAGGTATTTGGGTACGCTGCAATGCTCTTGTGGGATTCCTTCCCAGGTCATAATCCTCAGAGCTCAGGATGCTTCTCTGTTCTTGAGATGAAAGGCACATGTCTGTGCTTTAGATGGGTTGGGGATCAGCCGGTTTTCCCTGTAATAGGCAGTAAGGGCACCTAGAGCTTCAGAGAGCTTCTGTTCTACCATCTCAAAGCTCCCTGCTTGAGCGGTGATGGCACGATCATCAGCATAGATGAAGCTCTCTGTCCCTTCTGGCAGTGGCTGGTCATTTGTGTCGATGTTGAACATGGATGGAGCAAGCACGCTCCCCTGAGGCAGGCCGTTCTTCTGTTTCCGCCATCTGCTTCTCTGGCCCTGGAACTCAACAAAAAAGCTCCTGTTTTGTAGCTGATTTCCTTGAGTGGTGATGGCATGGTCATCAGCATAGATGAAACTCTCTGTCCTTTCTGGCAGTGGCTGGTCATTTGTGTAGATGTTGAACATGGATGGAGCAAGCACGCTCCCCTGAGGCAGGCCGTTCTTCTGTTTCCGCCATCTGCTTCTCTGGCCCTGGAACTCAACAAAGAAGCTCCTGTTTTGTAGCAGGTTTCCTATGAGGCGGGTAAGGTGGTCGTCCTTTGTGATACTATACATTTTTCTCAGGAGGAGGCAGTGGTTCACAGTATCATAAGCTGCTGACATGTCTATGAAGACAGCTCCTGTGATCAGCGGCCTTTCAAAGCCATCTTCTGTGTGCTGAGTCAGGTTCAGCACTTGCGATGTGCAGCTTCTGCCTTTCCTGAAGCCAGCTTGCTGTGGGATCAGACAGGGGACTATTTTTTCCGTAATTCTATGCAAAATAAGTCTCTCTAGGACTTTGTAGAGGTGACACAACAGGGAGATTGGTCTGTAGCTTTTTGGGTCGTTACGGTCTTTGCCTGGCTTCAAGATGGCGATGGCTCTTGCTTTCCTCCAGATTTTGGGGATCTGACAGGATGCAGTGCAGTTGTTCCTCAGCTCCAGCAGCCAGCGCCTTGCTTTGGGACCAAAGTTCTTGATTTGTTCCATCCGTAGGTCATCCAGGCCAGCTGCTTTGCCATTTTTACATTTATTGAGAGCCATGTCCCATTCAGTAGACGTAAAGGGTTCGTGAAGGTTGTTCTCATATGTGTTGCATATGAGACTGATGGTCCCAAGGCAAGCAATTAAATAAAAACAAAACACTGCAGAGTCTTTGGTCAGTAGTTAGCAGAGACTTTACTGCATAACCTTGTTGCTGCTCACTGTTTTGATAAAACAATTGAACTCTGGCTTTCATCCAAACTCACACTGGAGGATTTAATCTTGACTCGTTGCTTTAGTATGTACAGCTATGTTTACATCTCCTATTGGTATATATTATGTTCCCAGATAGTGCTTTTCTATCAAGCAGAGCATCATCTGCCTAATAAAAGGTACCCACAATGACGACAACATCGTGTTTTCCAGGAACTGGCCGAGATGCAGGAGCAGCTCCGAATCCAAGGGTGGGAGCTACGGGACGAGCAGATGCGGCAAAAGGAGATGGCGGAGGAGCTGCGGGGCGCCGAGGCCAAATGTGGGGAGTTGCGGGCGCAGCTCTTGCGCCACTCCCGACAGCTGCGGGAACGGCAGGAGGAGACGGAGGCGGCGGCGCGGCGCGTGGAAGGCCTGCGCAAGGAGTTGGCGCGCTCCGAAAGCGGGCGCAAAGAGGTGAGCACCGGACATCTCGAGGGGGGAATTGTCATCGTCCCCACCTTTCTCCTCTTCCCTATTTCCTTCCTAAGAATAGAGTCCTAGAGTGTTGGAAGAGATATGGAGTAACTAATTAAAATAAATTAAAAGGGAGAGAAGAGCGGGATAAATGGCTGGTTTCGTTATCGTCAATTACATGATCGATTTGTGAAAGATGCTAGTGTTAAAGCACACCACGCCTTAAAATATTCCTAGTCTGTGTTTCCCAATTGACACTAAGAATCGAGGAGATTATAATCACTGAAATTTTATTGCTACAGAAGTTAAATAATTGGCGGGTCTCTGTAACAAGCCAGGTAAGTAAGAAAGAGCAATCATTTTATTGAAAATAAGTAAAAGACATCTAAGTAAAAAAGCACTTTAAAGAAATAAGTAAATCCAATGAGGTAAGAAGATAAGCAGGAACAAATTAATCCAGGTAAGTAAGAAAGAACAATCCTATTATTGAAAATAAGTAAAAAACATCTAAGTAAAAAAGCACTTTAAAGAAATAAGTAAATCCAATGAGGTAAGAAGATAAACAGGAACAAATTAATCCAGGTAAGTAAGAAAGAACAATTATTTTATTGAAAATTTAAAAAAATCTAAGTAAAAAGCACTTTAAAGAAATAGGTAAATCCAATGAGGTAAGAAGATAAGCAGGAACAAATTAATCCAGGTAAGTAAGAAAGAACAATCCTTTTATTGAAAATAAGTAAAAAACATCTAAGTAAAAAGCACTTTAAAGAAATAGGTAAATCCAATGAGGTAAGAAGATAAGCAGGAACAAATTAATCCAGGTAACTAAGAAAGAACAATCCTTTTATTGAAAATAAGTAAAAAACATCTAAGTAAAAAGCACTTTAAAGAAATAGTTCACCTACAATCAAAGAGCATTTGAACATTCAAAGAGGTAAGAAGATAAACAGGAACAAATTAATCCAGGTAAGTAAGAAAGAACAATCCTTTTATTGAAAATAAGTTTAAAAAATCTAAGTAAAAAGCACTTTAAAGAAATAGGTAAATCCAATGAGGTAAGAAGCAGGAACAAATTAATCCAGGTAAGTAAGAAAGAACAATCCTTTTATTGAAAATAAGTAAAAACATCTAAGTAAAAAAGCACTTTAAAGAAATAAGTAAATCCAATGAGGTAAGAAGATAAGCAGGAACAAATTAATCCAGGTGAGTAAGAAAGAACAATCCTTTTATTGAAAATAAGTAAAAACATCTAAGTAAAAAAGCACTTTAAAGAAATAAGTAAATCCAATGAGGTAAGAAGATAAGCAGGAACAAATTAATCCAGGTGAGTAAGAAAGAACAATCCTTTTATTGAAAATAAGTAAAAACATCTAAGTAAAAAAGCACTTTAAAGAAATAAGTAAATCCAATGAGGTAAGAAGATAAGCAGGAACAAATTAATCCAGGTGAGTAAGAAAGAACAATCCTTTTATTGAAAATAAGTAAAAAACAACAACATCTAAGTAAAAAGCACTTTAAAGAAATAGGTAAATCCAGTGAGGTAAGAAGATAAGCAGGAACAAATTAATCCAGGTAAGTAAGAAAGAACAACCCTTTTATTGAAAATAAGTAAAAAAAAATCTAAATAAAAAGCACTTTAAAGAGATAGGTAAATCCAATGAGGTAAGAAGATAAGCAGGAACAAATTAATCCAGGTAAGTAAGAAAGAACAATCCTTTTATTGAAAATAAGTAAAAAAAATCCAAGTAAAAAGCACTTTAAAGAAATAGGTAAATCCAATGAGGTAAGAAGATAAGCAGGAACAAATTAATCCTGGTAAGTAAGAAAGAACAATCCTTTTATTGAAAATAAGTAAAAAAAATCCAAGTAAAAAGCACTTTAAAGAAATAGGTAAATCCAATGAGGTAAGAAGATAAGCAGGAACAAATTAATCCTGGTAAGTAAGAAAGAACAATCCTTTTATTGAAAATAAGTAAAAAAACATCTAAGTAAAAAGCACTTTAAAGAAATAGGTAAATCCAATGAGGTAAGAAGATAAGCAGGAACAAATTAATCCAGGTGAGTAAGAAAGAACAATCCTTTTATTGAAAATAAGTAAAAAAACATCTAAGTAAAAAGCACTTTAAAGAAATAGGTAAATCCAGTGAGGTAAGAAGATAAGCAGGAACAAATTAATCCAGGTGAGTAAGAAAGAACAATCCTTTTATTGAAAATAAGTAAAAAAACATCTAAGTAAAAAGCACTTTAAAGAAATAAGTAAATCCAATGAGGTAAGAAGATAAGCAGGAACAAATTAATCCAGGTAAGTAAGAAAGAACAATCCTTTTATTGAAAATAAGTAAAAAAAAATCTAAGTAAAAAGCACTTTAAAGAAATAGGTAAATCCAATGAGGTAAGAAGATAAGCAGGAACAAATTAATCCAGGTAAGTAAGAAAGAACAATCCTTTTATTGAAAATAAGTAAAAAAAACATCTAAGTAAAAAGCACTTTAAAGAAATAGGTAAATCCAATGAGGTAAGAAGATAAGCAGGAACAAATTAATCCAGGTAAGTAAGAAAGAACAATCCTTTTATTGAAAATAAGTAAAAAAAAATCCAAGTAAAAAGCACTTTAAAGAAATAGGTAAATCCAATGAGGTAAGAAGATAAGCAGGAACAAATTAATCCAGGTAAGTAAGAAAGAACAATCCTTTTATTGAAAATAAGTAAAAAAAAATCTAAGTAAAAAGCACTTTAAAGAAATAGGTAAATCCAATGAGGTAAGAAGATAAACAGGAACAAATTAATCCAGGTAAGTAAGAAAGAACAATTATTTTATTGAAAATTTAAAAAAATCTAAGTAAAAAGCACTTTAAAGAAATTGGTAAATCCAATGAGGTAAGAAGATAAACAGGAACAAATTAATCCAAGGTAGAGTTCAGCAAAGTCCATAAAAGCAAAGTCCACACATCTCTAATATAATCTACCTTTTGATTCCTACTAAGAATCGAGATTATAATTACTGAAGTTTAATTGTTGCAGCTCAGGGAAATAGACCTTGACATTTGGGAGTTGTAGTTACTGGGATTTATAGTTCACCTACAGTCAAAGAGCATTCTGAACTCCAACAGTGATGGAATTGAACCAAACATAGCTCACAGGACTCCCATGACCAACAGAAAATACTAGAAGGGTTTGCTGGGCATTGACCTTGAGTTTGGCAGTTGTAGTACACCCACATCCGGAGAGCACCCTGGACACAAAGAATGATGGATCTGGACCAAAATTGGCACGAATATTCCATATGTCCAACTACGAACACAGATGGAGCTTGGGGAAAATAGACCGTGACATTTCGGAGTTGTAGTTGCTGGGATTTATAGTTCACCTACAAGCAAAGAGCATTCTGAACATTCAAAGAACACCATGAACTCAAACAATGATGGTTCTGGACCAAACTTGGCACGAATACTCAATACGCCCAAATGTGAACACTGGTAGAGTTTGGGGAAAATAGACCTTGATATTTGGGAGTTGTAGCAGCTGGGATTTATAGTTCACCTACAATCAAAGAGCATTCTGAACATTCAAAGAACTCAATGATGGACCTGGACCAAACTTGGCACAAATACTCAATACACCCAAATGTGAACACTGGTAGAGTTTGGGGAAAATAGACTTTGACATTTGGGAGTTGTAGTTGCTGGGATTTATAGTTCACCTACAATCAAAGAGCATTCTGAACATTCAAAGAGCACAATGATGGATCTGGACCAAACTTGGCACAAATACTCAATATGCCCAAATGTGAACACTGGTAGAGTTTGGGGAAAATAGACTTTGACATTTGGGAGTTGTACTTGCTGGGATTTATAGTTCACCTACAATCAAAGAGCATTCTGAACATTCAAAGAGTACAATGATGGATCTGGACCAAACTTGGCACAAATACTCAATACGCCCAAATGTGAACACT
The DNA here is from genome assembly GCF_037176765.1 of Anolis sagrei. Classification (NCBI taxonomy): domain Eukaryota; kingdom Metazoa; phylum Chordata; class Lepidosauria; order Squamata; family Anolidae; genus Anolis; species Anolis sagrei. The sequence goes on from NC_090032.1 coordinate 20,475,344, forward strand.
GGTAGAGTTAGGGAAAAATAGACTTTGACATTTGGGAGTTGTAGCTGCTGGGATTTATAGTTCACCCTACAACCAAAGAGCATTCTGGACATTCAAAGAACACCGTGGACTCAAACAATGATAGATCTGGATCAAACTTGGCACGAATATTCCATATGTCCAACTATGAACACAGATGGAGCTTGGGGGAAATAGACCTTGACATTTGGGAGTTGTAGTTGCTGGGATTTATAGTTCACCTACAATTAAAGAGCATTCTGAACATTCAAAGAACACCGTGGACTCAAACAATGATGGATCCGGACCAAACTTGGCACAAATACTCAATACGCCCAAATATGAACACTGGTAGAGTTTGGGGAAAATAGACCTTGACATTTGGGAGTTGTGGTTGCTGGGATTTATAGTTCACCTACAATCAAAGAGCATTCTGAACTCTACCAATGATGGAATTGAACCAAACGTGGCTCACAGGACTCCCATGGCCAACAGAAAATACTAGAAGGGTTTGTTGGGCATTGACCTTGAGTTTGGGAGTTGTAGTACACCCACATCCAGAGAGCACTGTGGACTCAAAGAATGATGGATCTGGACCAAACTTGGCACGAATATTCCTATTGTCCAACTACGAACACAGATGGAGCTTGGGGGAAATAGACCTTGACATTTGGGAGTTGTAGTTGCTGGGATTTATAGTTCACCTACAATCAAAGAGCATTCTGAACTCCACCAATGATGGAATTGAACCAAACGTGGCTCACAGGACTCCCATGGCCAACAGAAAATACTAGAAGGGTTTGTTGGGTATTGACCTTGAGTTTGGGAGTTGTAGTACACCTACATCCAGAGAGCACTGTGGACTCAAAGAATGATGAATCTGGACCAAACTTGGCACGAATATTCCTTATGTCCAACTACGAACACAGGTGGAGCTTGGGGGAAATAGACCTTGACATTTGGGAGTTATAGGTATTGGGATTTATAGTTCACCTGTCTCTGTCCATTCAACCCTCCCCTCCTATCAAGGACTTCCCAATCAAAGCTCTCCTTGCAGAGATGTTGATGCATTTCTCGGCTCTTTTACAGCTGGAGGCTCGGATGGAAGGCTTGGTGAACGAAGTGTCCAAGCAGCGGAAGGGGAAAGAGAGAGCCGAGCAGCAGTTCCGGAGGCTCAAACACGAACTGGAAGAGTCCAGGGTGAGTTGTTTGGGGTAGGCATGGGCAATCCGTGGTTCTAAAGTATTTACAAAACTCGGGGGCGCTGGTGCTTTGCTTCTAAAGTGTTACTAAAGTTCTGGTGGTGAAAATATGGATAGACCACATCAGCCCTAGATAAATATGGATAGACCACATCAGCTCTAGATAAATATGGATAGACCACATCAGCTCTAGATAAATATGGATAGACTACATCAGCCCTAGATAAATATGGATAGACCACATCAGCCCTAGATAAATATGGGTAGATCACATCAGTCCTAGATAAATATGGATAAACCACATCAGCCCTAAATAAATATAGATAGAACACATCAGCTCTAGATAAATATGGATAGACCACATCAACCCTAGATATATATGGATAGACCACATCAGCCCTAGATAAATATGGATAGACCACACCAGCCCTAAATAAATATGGATAGACCACATCAACCCTAGATAAATATGGATAGACTACATCAGCCCTAGATAAACATGGATAGACCACATCAGCCCTAGATAAATAGGGATAGACCACATCAGCCCTAGATAAATATGGATAGACCACATCAGCCCTAGATAAATATAGATAGACTACGTCAGCCCTAGATAAATATGGATAGACCACGTCAGCTCTAGATAAATATAGATAGACCACATCAGCTCTAGATAAATATGGATAGACCACATCAGCCCTAGATAATTATGGATAGTCCACATCAGCTCTAGATAAATATGGATAGTCCACATCAACCCTAGATAAATATGGATAGACCACATCAGCCCTAGATAAATATGGATAGACCACATCAGCCCTAGATAAATATGGATAGACTATGTCAGCCCTAGATAAATATGGATAGACCACGTCAGCTCTAGATAAATATGGATAGACTACATCAGCCCTAGATAAACATGGATAGACCACATCAGCCCTAGATAAATATGGATAGACCACATCAGCCCTAGATAAATATGGATAGACCACATCAGCCCTAGATAAATATGGATAGACTACGTCAGCCCTAGATAAATATGGATAGACCACGTCAGCTCTAGATAAATATAGATAGACCACATCAGCTCTATATAAATATGGATAGACTACATCAGCCCTAGATATATATGGATAGACCACGTCAGCTCTAGATAAATATGGATAGACTACATCAGCCCTAGATAAACATGGATAGACCACATCAGCCCTAGATAAATATGGATAGACCACATCAGCCCTAGATAAATATGGATAGACCACATCAGCCCTAGATAAATATGGATAGACTACGTCAGCCCTAGATAAATATGGATAGACCACGTCAGCTCTAGATAAATATAGATAGACCACATCAGCTCTAGATAAATATGGATAGACCACATCAGCCCTAGATAATTATGGATAGTCCACATCAGCTCTAGATAAATATGCATAGTCCACATCAACCCTAGATAAATATGGATAGACCACATCAGCCCTAGATAAATATGGATAGACCACATCAGCCCTAGATAAATATGGATAGACTATGTCAGCCCTAGATAAATATGGATAGACCACGTCAGCTCTAGATAAATATGGATAGACTACATCAGCCCTAGATAAACATGGATAGACCACATCAGCCCTAGATAAATATGGATAGACCACATCAGCCCCAGATAAATATGGATAGACCACATCAGCCCTAGATAAATATGGATAGACATCAGCCCTAGATAAATATGGATAGACCACATCAGCCCTAGATAAATATGGATACACATTAGCCCTAGATAAATATGGATAGACCACATCAGCCCTAGATAAACATGGATAGACCACGTCAGCCCTAGATAAATATGGATAGACCACACCAGCCCTAGATAAATATGGATAAACCACATCAGCCCTAAATAAATATAGATAGACCACATGAGCTCTAGATAAATATGGATAGACCACATCAACCCTAGATATATATGGATAGACCACATCAGCTCTAGATAAATATGGATAGACCACATCAGCCCTAGATAAATATGGATAGACCACATCAGCTCTAGGTAAATATGGATAGACCACATCAACCCTAGATAAATATGGATAGACCACATCAGCTCTATATAAATATGGATAGACTACATCAGCCCTAGATAAACATGGATAGACCACATCAGCCCTAGATAAATATGGATACACATTAGCCCTAGATAAATATGGATAGACCACATCAGCCCTAGATAGATATGGATAGACCACATCAGCCCTAGATAAATATGGATAGACCACATCAGCCCTAGGTAAATATGGATAGACCACATCAGCCCTAGATAAATATGGATAGACCACATCAGACCTAGAGAAATATGGACAGACCATATCAGCCCTAGATAAATATGGATAGACCATGTCAGCTCTAGATAAATATGGATAGACTACATCAGCCCTAGATAAATATGGATAGACCACGTCAGCTCTAGATAAATATGGTTAGACTACATCAGCCCTAGAGAAATAGGGATAGACTACATCAGCCCTAGATAAATTTAGTTTTCTGTGGGTGAGCATGTTTATCTAGGGCTATTGTAGTCTATCCATATATATCTAGAGCTGATGTAGTCTATCCATATTTATCTAGTGCTGATGTGGTCTATCCATATATATCTAGAGACAATGTGGTCTATCCATATTTATCTAGTGCTGATGTGGTCTATCCCTATTTATCTAGTGCTGATGTGGTCTATCCATGTTTATCTAGGGCTGATGTAGTCTATCGATATATATCTAGGTGCATCAGAAACTAGTGCTAATGTGGTCTAGCCAATGCCATTTTCTGAATCAGCGCCCCAAATAACCAAGCCGTATCTGACGTTGACCAAAAACCGATTATTATTATTATTATTATTATTATTATTTATTCGAAATGCCATAACCTATTGTAAATAAGTGCACCATAACCTTCTTGAAAAAGGTACAAAGGACGTCACGTCCGTTTGGCAAACGTGACTCTCCATGAACGTGTGGAGACCACCTTTTGAAAACCGCTAGTCAAGAAAAGCATGACCTTGTTAGAAGTCAACCCTTTGAACAAGTGATATTTACGAGCGTTCATGTAATGGCACACAGGTTTCTCGGTTGTTAAACTATTGCCACCCTTTTGGTAGTAATGTTGGAGAGTTAAACCGCTAGTCAAGAAAAGCATGACCTTGTTAGAAGCCAAACCCTTTGAACAAGTGATATTTATGAGCGTTCTGTAATGGCACACAGGTTTCTCAGTTGTTAAACTATTGCCACCCTTTTGGTACTAATGTTGGAGAGTTAAACCACTAGTCAAGAAAAGCATGACCTTGTTAGAAGTCAAACCCTTTGAACAAGTGATATTTACGAGCGTTCATGTAATGGCACACAGGTTTCTCGGTTGTTAAACTATTGCCACCCTTTTGGTAGTAATGTTGGAGAGTTAAACCGCTAGTCAAGAAAAGCATGACCTTGTTAGAAGTCAAACCCTTTGAACAAGTGATATTTACGAGCGTTCATGTAATGGCACACAGGCATCTCGGTTGTTAAACTATTGCCACCCTTTTGGTACTAATGTTGGAGAGTTAAACCGCTAGTCAAGAAAAGCATGACCTTGTTAGAAGTCAAACCCTTTGAACAAGTGATATTTACGAGCGTTCATGTAATGGCACACAGGCATCTCGGTTGTTAAACTATTGCCACCCTTTTGGTAGTAATGTTGGAGAGTTAAACCGCTAGTCAAGAAAAGCATGACCTTGTTAGAAGTCAAACCCTTTGAACAAGTGATATTTACGAGCGTTCATGTAATGGCACACAGGCATCTCGGTTGTTAAACTATTGCCACCCTTTTGGTAGTAATGTTGGAGAGTTAAACCGCTAGTCAAGAAAAGCATGACCTTGTTAGAAGTCAAACCCTTTGAACAAGTGATATTTACGAGCGTTCATGTAATGGCACACAGGCATCTCGGTTGTTAAACTATTGCCACCCTTTTGGTAGTAATGTTGGAGAGTTAAACCGCTAGTCAAGAAAAGCATGACCTTGTTAGAAGTCAAACCCTTTGAACAAGTGATATTTACGAGCATTCATGTAATGGCACACAGGTATCTCGGTTGTTAAACTATTGCCACCCTTTTGGTACTAATGTTGGAGAGTTAACTGCTAGTCAAGAAAAGCATGACCTTGTTAGAAGTCAAACCCTTTGAACAAGTGATATTTACGAGCGTTCATGTAATGGCACACAGGTTTCTCAGTTGTTAAACTATTGCCACCCTTTTGGTACTAATGTTGGAGAGTGGCCCCTGGTCAAAGTGGATTCGATAGTGTCCGTTATGGCGGAAGGGGGTTAGACGGGATGGACTTCCAATTATGATCCCATGCTTTTGCCTCTTGCAGCAGAGCAAGCAGAGCACGGCCCTCTTCCGTGGGTCAGGATCCCGGCGGTCGATGGATGCCTCCTGCAACCCCAAAGAAGAGGCCCGAGGCCTAAGGGAGGCCCTGCGGGTGAAGGACAAGGAGCTGGAAGCCCTGCAAATGGAGCTGGACCACCTCCGGGACCAAGTGGAGACATCCAGGTGAGAGCTAGGGAAGGGAAGTGTGTTTTAAGATGCCCCATGTGCCATATAAGTCAATCACTATCTTTGCATTTTTCTGACAGACAGGAAAATTTCGATCCTAAGAACAAAGCAGGAAGCCGGAGGGCCTTGAACTTAGAGGATGAGGTATGTGCCTTGTTTACTTACCAAATTTAAAGTGTAATTTGTCAGAGTGAGGCCCTGGGGTCTATGCGCAGTGGAGATGAGGTTACTAGATCACACAGACACAAAACAGGACACTGCAGTCTTCCAGTTTCAAAAACAACAAAAAGTTTACTTAGCACATCTCAATACACGTCTTCTTCTAAGCGGGCAAAATCAGAAACTACAACAGGAACTACAAAGCACAACTTGAGTACGGTTTCAGAACATCTGCTTATCAGTCTCTTTGGCTGCAAGCCGGATACTCCCTAATTCTTCCCAGACAGAGAAAACTTATTATCTTACTTCTGCCAAGGTCTCTTCTCTCTCTACCTCTCTGTCTCTCGCAACAACAATTCCAGCATACAATTGAACATAACTGAATCCATCTTGAATACATATGAACACCATTGTTAATCATATTGAAACACATTGAAAAAACATACATGCATCCTTTCAATAATCCTGACATAATTGACACACAAGGAGAGAGAGATTTCAAAGGACACAACACATACGCTCCATACTAAAGTGCATTTGACACACAAGCAGAGAGAGATCTCAAAGCACACGGCACATACGCTCCATACTAAAGTGTAATTGACACACAAGGAGAGAGAGAGATCTCAAAGCGCACAGAGACTTGGGACTTGGGCCATGTGGGGTTGAATCCCAACAGTTGTCTCCTCTTCCTGTCATAGGTAGACCTGCCCTCCCTTGACGCCCTCCGTCTAGACGGAAGCCCTTCGGAGGTGGATAAAGCATCCTTTGCCAATTGGGAGATGCAGATTGCGGATATTTTGCGCTGGTGAGTGGGAAACGGGAATGCCTCTGAGCATGTGCGGAACGCTTTCCCCTCTGAATCTCTCCTTTGTCCTTAGGGTGAGTGACGAGAAAGAATCCCGGGGTTATCTGCAAGCGATGGCCAATCGCATGACGGAGGAGGTCGAAGCGCTCAAACTGGCAGGGACTCAGAGTCCTGGGCCCAAAACCCCGGTAAGAGAACCATAACTCTTTTCTGATAATCTGTGAGGAAGACATTGATGGGGTATGACTCCTTCTGTCATCTCCTGGAGAAGAACATCAGCACTGGTTTCTATCACCTTGCAAATACATACACCATCTCTGTCTTTCTCACGGAGCAGAGCATGGCAAGTGGGCGAGACTCCTCTGCTGTGCCACAATTTTTGGATTGTAATAAGGTCTCTTATATTACAATATTTCTTGCTGATGTTGATCCAAAGTCATAAATGATGGGTATTTTTCAAGCCTGAAACATCCTGGTTTCATCTCATTTCCGGACAGATGTTGACTCTCTTTAATTGCTGTTGGTAAACGTAAGGAGCCTTGTGTTGACTTCCTTTTTAACATAAAGAACCTTGTAAACATTCCCTTAACTTAAAGAGCCATTGCCTCTGATTATGTTTACATTATGTAAATTATGTAAACATGTTGTTTTCCCCTAAAAGTTCAGCAGTTAATCATTTGTCTCTGATCAGCATATGTTGACAAATGTTGACACTTCTTTTATCACGGTCACAGTTCTTATCACAGTTTACTAGGCAGGTCAACCTTTTTAGCTCCCATTTGCAGGTATTAATGACAATCCAGCAAGCAGGAGCCGCCGGTGGCACAGTGGGTTAAACCGCTGAGCTGCTGAACTTGCTTACTGAAAGGTCGCAGGTTCGAATCTGGGGAGAGGTGTGAGCTGCTGCTGTTAGCCCCAGCTTCTGCCAACCTAGCAGTTCGAAAACATGCACATGTAATTAGAGTAATAGATACCACTCCAGCGGGAAGGTAAGGGTGCTCCATTCAGTCATGCTGACCACATGACCTTGGAGATGTCTATGGGCAACGCCGGCTTAGAAATGGAGATGAGCACCAACCCCCGGATATGGAAATGGATGAATGTCAGGGGAAAACCTTTACAAGCAGGTGGTTAATGATTCGGTCATTGCAGGCCTTAATCTTCAGAATAGTGTCTCTGCTATGTTAGGAATTGTGGGAGTTGAAGTCCAAAACACCCATGCCTACTTTATATAGTCAGCCTACCACATAATAATAGTACGATTATATGCCCGGTCCTAAAACGAGACTTGTTTTGCCTTTCCTGGTCAGGACACGCTCTGGAAGGCCCGTCGGCTGCAGAAAGTGGAGGCTTCGGCCAAGTTGGAGTTGCAGTCGGCGCTGGAGGCTGAGATCCGGGCCAAACAAAGCGTCCAGGAGGAGCTGGGCAAGCTGAAGGTGGCGCACTTGGCGGTTGAGCGGTGAGCAATAAAAATAATAATAATAATAATAATAATAATAATAATAATAATAATGGACAGTGAGCTGGGCTGACAGTCGGGTGCTCACCCCGACCTGGGCTTCGAACTGGCAACCTTTCAGTTAGCAGCGATCTATTGCTGTTGGTCATTAACCGGATGTGCTAAAGCCCGGTCCCTATTAATGAATCCATTATTAATAGGGGTCGGGCTGTATCACAGCTGGTAAATCACCAGCAGCAATAGAAAGGTTGCCAGTTCGAAGCCCAGGTCGGGGTGAGTACCCGACTGTCAGCCTAGCTCACTGTCCACCTAAGCAGTTCGAAAACAACTTGAGAGCTGTAAGTAGAGGAATTAGGTACCACTTAAAAGCAGGGAAAGGTATTTTACAACACCATAAAAGGAAATACCGGAAATGCCGGTGACCAAAATGAAGGAGGAAGTCTGTGATGACTCTTCGTCATAGAGGATGGAGCAACAGTGCACCCGTGAGATCGGAATTGAGCACAACCTCCAGGACGCCGAAGTTGAATTTCGGAACAACATACCTCTGTCTATTTGTCCTGTCCATTTCAGTGACACTGGATGTTTGCCGTGTATGTGTCCTGAGATAATAATAATAATAATAATTTCTAATATTCATAATAGATCCATAGCTGCTTTGAATCTCTTTTGGGAGAGATAAAGCGGGGTATAAATCAATATAATAATAATAATTAGAAAATGATGAATAAGAAATGGATGAATTGAGATCTCAACAAACCAAATAACCAACAATGAAATACATGTTGAGGTTATGGATATGGAATGCGGCATGGAGGGGGGGGGGTGTTCCGCCAGCCGAGGGGCCCCCATAGAAGTGGTGGTGGGGAAGGGAAGATGCGGGAAAAGGAGACCACTAATTCGGCCTAGGGATCGTGTAACAACATTAGTAATTCCAAACCGGTCTCCTGATATGGTAAACTGGTGTAACCAGGATGGCGGTCCCTCTGGATTGAAGGTGGTGCTGTTGAACGCCAGATCTGTCAATGGAAAAACAACTCGGGCAGATCTGGCATGCATTACGGAGACCTGGTTGGACGAAGCTGGAGGTGTGAATTTGACCCAGCTCTGCCCGCCAGGTTTTTCCGTGCAGCACCAGCCGAGATCCGGAGGGCGGGGAGGCGGGGTCGCAGTGGTCTATAGAGATTCCATCCCTCTGACCAGGGGCCCCATCCCGCAGTCAACAAATTTTGAATGCGTCTACCTGAGGGTCGGTGACCGGGACAGAATAGGGATTCTGTTAGTGTACCGTCCACCTCGCTGCACTACAGTCTCCCTACCTGAGCTAGCGGGGGTGGTCTCAAGCCTGGCATTGGAGTCCCAGCAGCTTCTCGTGCTGGGGGACTTCAATGTCCATGCCAAGGCGGCCCTTTCAGGAGCGACTCAGGACTTCATGTCTGCCACGGCAATCATGGGGCTGCCGCAGCAAGTATCTGGACACACAGTGCAGGACATACATTGGACTTGGTTTTCTGCCAGGGATGGGAGGAAGGTGGCGGTGTCGAGGAGTTGACCATCTCTCCGTTGCCATGGACCGACCACTTCCTGGTCAGATTTAGGCTCACTGCGCCCCCTAACCTCTGCAGAGGTGGAGGACCCATTAAATTGGTCTGGAACCCCAGGTTTCGGCAGTGACCAGGGGAGCATTTGCACAGCTGAAGCTTGTGCGCCAGCTGCGCCCGTACCTTGGGAAGTCTGACTTGGCCACGGTAGTCCACGCTCTGGTTACATCCCGTTTAACTACTGCAACGCCCTCTACGTGGGGTTGCCTTTGAAGACGGCTCGGAAGCTTCAACTAGTCCAACGCTCGGCAGCCATGATTCTAACAGGAGCGGAGAGCAGGGAGCATACAACCCCCCTGCTGCGCCAACTCCACTGGCTACCGATTTGCTACCGGGCTCAATTCAAAGTGCTGGCGTGGGCCTTTAAAGCCCTAAACGGTTCTGGCCCAAGCTACCTATCTGACCACATCTCTGCCTATGAAACCACCAGGACTTTGAGATCTTCCGGGGAGGCCCTGCTCTTGATCCTGGCTGCCTCACAGGCACGGCTGGCGGGGACGAGAGATAGGGCCTTCTCGGTGGTGGCCCCGCAGCTGTGGAACGCCCTTCCCACGGACATTAGACTAGCTTCATCATTAATGGTATTCCGCAAAAAAATGAAAACCTGGTTGTTTGAGCAGGCGTTCAAATAGTTAGTGCAATGAATGTAATGAACATAGGAATGGAACAATGGATGACGGATCTGGATCATGTTTTTAGTGATGAGACGCTAGCGAATGGCTATTGGTGTTAATTGTATATTGTTGTTAATTGTATACTTTTCTATAATATGTTATGATGTTAACTGTTTTTTATACTGTGTTATGGTAGCATGGAATTTTTGCTGTTCTTGTTGTGAACCGCTGTGAGTCGCCTATGGGCTGAGAACAGCGGTATACAAATAAAGTCAGTAAGTAAATAAATACATAAATACAAAGAGGGGTGGAACGTTGCAATAAAATAACATTTCCCTCCTGTTTCTCCCCGTTTCCCCTTCCGGACCCCATCGGTGTGTCCCAAAGCCAGTTGCAGGAGGCACAGAAGGAGAACCGGGCGCTGCGCCTGGAAGTGGAGAAGACCAAAGGGGAACTCAAGGCACAGGCACTGGAAGGTGAGTAGGCTGAAAAAGCCCCCCTTGGCTTATACACGAGTCAAAATGATTTATTATTTTACTCTGTTATTATTATTATTACCTTTCCTAGCTTGGGGTTACTTGAGAAAGTCATTGTGTGTCAAGTTTGGTCTTTATCAGTTATTTATGTGGCTCGCAGTGCTCTCAGGGAGTTAGTGAAGGTACTGTGAGTCCCATCATCCATGGTCCATCCTCCTCGAAACTGCACCAGGATGTAGAGTGGGTCATGGGGGCTCTGTGTGCCAAGTTTGGTCTTGATCAGTCATTGGATGAGGGTCGCAGCGGTCTCGGGAAGTGAGTGGAGGTACTTCAAGTCCCATCGTCCATGGTTCATCCTTCTGCAAACTGCACCAGGATGTAGAATGGGCAATGGGGGCTCTATGTGCCAAGTTTGGTCTTGATCAGTCATTGGATGAGGTTCGCAGCGGTCTCGGGAAGTGAGTGGAGGTACTGCGAGTCCCATTGTCCATGGTCCATCCTCTTCCAAGCTGCACCAGGATGTAGAGTGGGTCATGGGGGCTCTGTGTGCCAAGTTTGGTCTTGATCAGTCATTGGATGAGGGTCGCAGCGGTCTCGGGAAGTGAGTGGAGTTGCTTCAAGTCCCATCGTCCATGGTCCATCCTCCTCCAAACTGCACCAGGATGTAGAATGGGTCATGGGGCTCTATGTGCTAAGTTTGGTCTTGATCAGTCATTGGATGAGGGTCACAGTGGTCTCGGGAAGTGAGTGGAGGTACTGCGAGTCCCATTGTCCATGGTCCATCCTTCTGCAAACTGCACCGGGATGTAGAGTGGGTCATGGGGGCTCTGTGTGACAAGTATAAACCAAAGGGGGCTTTTGGAGTCTTAAAAATGGGCTGAAAAACCCGGCTTATACTCAAGTATATACGGCATCTTTTTGATTTTCTCCATAGTGACAGAAAATGAGAAGGGCATCATTCTTGCCACGTTTCGGAACGTTTCACTCGTGCACTGATTTTCAAAATTATGTCTCTTAATGAGAGGAGGATACACTGGGCGACACCAACCATTGTGTTCTCCTCCTTTTTCTTTTTCCATGCAGGCTCCAAGCACCAAGGACCTCTGATCCCTTTCCTCTCCTTCCGGAGCTCGAGCGTAAGTCCAATAATAATAATAATAATAATAATTATTATTATTATTATTATTATTATTATTTTATTTATTTATTTATTTGTCGTGTCAGAACAACCAGTCTAACAGAACAAAGCAAACAAACAGAAAATACACAACTTGTGAGTTTGGTAGCTGGTTAAATGTCCTTTGACCAGTATCTGGCCACTTGGAGTGCTTCCGGTGTTGCTGCAAGAAGGTCCTCCATTGTGCATGTGGCAGGGCTCAGGTTGCATTGCAGTAGGTGGTCAGTGGATTGCTCTTCTCCACACTCGCATGTCGAGGATTCTACTTTGTAGCCCCATTTCTGAAGGTTGGCTCTGCATCTTGTGGTGCCAGAGCGCAGTCTGTTCAGTGCCTTCCAAGTCGCCCAGTCTTCTGTGTGCCCAGGAGGGAGTCTCTCATTTGGTATCAGCCATTGGTTGAGGTGCTGGGTTTGAGCCTGCCACTTTTGGACTCTCGCTTGCTGAGGTGTTCCAGCGAGTGTCTCTGTAGATCTTAGAAAACTATTTCTAGATTTAAGTCGTTGGCGTGCTGGCTGATACCCAAACAGGGGATGAGCTGGAGATGTCTCTGCCTTGGTCCTTTCACTATTGGCTGCTACTTCCCGGCGGATGCCAGGTGGTGCAATACCAGCTAAGCAGTGTAATTTCTCCAGTGGTGTAGGGCGCAGACACTCCATATCTCATTAAGAGCCACATCCACTGTCTTAGCGTGGTGAGATGTGTTCCACACTGGGCATGCGTACTCAGCAGCAGAGTAGCACAGCGCAAGGGCAGATGTCTTCACTGTGTCTGGTTGTGATCCCCAGGTTATGCCAGTCAGCTTTCGTATGATGTTGTTTCTAGCACCCACTTTTTGCTTGATGTTCAGGCAGTGCTTCTTGTGGGTCAGAGCACGGTCCAGAGTGACTCCCAGGTACTTGGGTGCGCTGCAATGCTCCAGTGGGATTCCCAGGTAATAATCCTCAGAGCTCGGGATGCTTGTCTGTTCTTGAGATGAAAGGCACATGTCTTAATAATAATAATAATAATAATAATAATAATAATAATAATAATACTTTATTTATACCCCGCTACCATCTCCCCAGGGGACTTGGTGCGGCTTACATGAGGCCGAGCCTGAATACAACAGTACAAGCAACAACAACAACAGTACTAGCAATTAAAATAAAAACATAGAAAATAAAATATACAACATTATCAATAAGACAACACACAATTAAACGAGTGGGAAGGGGGGGAAATGGCACAAAAGTTGGGTATAAATAAACATAATAATAATAAACATAATAAACATAATAAACATAATAAACATAATAAACATAATAATAGTAATAATAATAATAATAATAATAATAATAATAATAATAATAATAAAGCATTTGATTCACTGCCACATTGTCAATAATCAAACGTCTAGATGTCATCGGGGTTTGTGAAAATATTAGAACAAGCCAGTAAAGGTCATCCCAGTGGTGATCGGCACACTGGGTGCAGTGCCTAAAGACCTTGGCCTGCACTTAAACACAATCGGTGCTGACAAAATTTCCTTCAGTCACCCTGCACACATTATTCGCCAATACATCACACAGTCCTAGACACTGGGGAAGTCTCCGACATGTGATCCAATACAACAGACTGCATAGTGATCTTGTTTGCCATATACTAATCTTGTTGTGTTTCAAATAATAATAAATCTATCTATGAGTCACTTTATGTCTTATATAATAATATCTATCTACCTATGAACCACTTTGAGTCTCCTTGTTGGAGAGAAAAGTGGAATATGAATAAACATAATAATAATAATAATAATAATAATAATAAACAGTAATAATAATAATAATAATAATAATAATAATAATAAAGCATTTGACTCACTTCCACATTGTCGGATCATCAAATGTCTAGATGTCATCGGAGTTTGTGAAAATATTAGAACAAGCCAGTCATAGGTGGTCCCAGTGGTGTTTGGCACACTGGGTGCAGTGCCTAAAGACCTTGGCCTGCACTTAAACACAATCGGCGCTGACAAAATTACCATCTGTCAGCTGCAAAAGGCCATCCTGCACACATTATTCGCCAATACGTCACACAGTCCTATAATAATAATAATAATAATAATAATAATAATAAATAATTTCATTTTATGGTATGATATCCCTTCCTGAAAGACAGTGACAAATGCAAGATACTCCACTTTGGCAGGAAAAACGAAATGCAAAGATACAGAATGGGGGATGCCTGGCTCGAGAGCAGTACGTGTGAAAAAGATCTTGGAGTCCTCGTGGACAACAAGTTAAACATGAGCCAGGAATGTGATGTGGCGGCAAAAAAAGCCAATAGGATTTGGGCCTCTATAGTGTCTAGATCCCGAGAAGGCATGCTCCCCTTCTATTCCGCCTTGGTTACACCACACCGGGAATATTGTGTCCAATTCTGGGCACCACAATTCAAGAGAGAGATTGACAAGCTGGAATGTGTCCAGAGGAGGGCGACTCAAAGGATCAAGGGTCTGGAGAACAAGCCCTATGAGGAGCGGCTTAAGGAGCTGGGCATGTTTAGCCTGAAGAAGAGAAGGCTGAGAGGAGATATAATATTAGCCATGTATATATATGTGAGAGGAAGCCACAGGGAGGAAGGAGCAAGCTTGTTTTCTGCTTCCCTGGAGACTAGATTGGATTACTGCAATGCGCTCTACGTGGGGCTGCCCTTGAAGACGGCTCGGAAGCTCCAACTGGTCCAACGATCAGCAGCCAGGATGCTAACTGGGGCTCCTTACAGAGAGAGGTCAACCCTCCTGTTCAAGAGAGGAGATTCCATCCTGGCACGTGAACATGAGGAAGAACTTCCTGACTGTGAGAGCCGTTCAGCAGTGGAACTCTCTGCCCCGGAGGGAGTGTGGTGGAGGCTCCTTCTTTGGAAGCTTTTAAACAGAGGCTGGATGGCCATCTGTCAGGGGTGATTTGAATGCAATTTTCCTGCTTCTTGGCAGAATGGGGTTGGACTGGATGGCCCATGAGGTCTCTTCCAACTCTTTGATTCTAGGATTCTATAAGACAAATCCCAAGCTTGCGCAATGCTAGGGAGGGACATTGATGTGGCACGCAAATTTTGTGACTGCAAAATGTGTTAGATGTGTTCTCTACGATCCGCCCACTCTCTATGTCCTTCTTTCTATGTTGCTCTTTTTGTCAGAAGGATGCCATCGCTTTTGGGGGATCCTCGGACCCGCAAGAGCCTCGGAAACCCACCGAGGAGGTCCAAATGCGCGGCGAAGGGAGGCGAAGCTTGCGCACCAACGTAAGTCACCGTTTTGTCCTGCTAACATTGGCATCCCTAAGGATGCATCTACACTGTATAGTTGATGCAATGTGTGTTGCATTATTATTTTCCTTTTAAAAAATTTGAAATATACGAAATTTCGTAAAATTACGAATCGATTCGTTAATGGCGGACGCGATTGCGTAATGCGCTAAAAAACGCTAAAAACCATCTCCAAATGGGAGAGGGGGAACTTCTGAAGCTTCCCTCTCCCTCTGTTGTTGACTGTTGGTGTGATAAAACAAACAACAACTCTAAAACTTATAAAACAACAACTATAAAACGAAAATAATTACGAAATAATTACGAAATAATTACGAAATAAATTGGAAAAATTGTTTCGATTCTTAATTCCTCCTCACACTATTCCTGCATGGCTCAATATTGGATCGTAAGCTAATTTAAATACGAATTAATAATTAATTACGAAATTAACGAACGAAAATTAACGAAATTAATGCCCAAGCCTAGTGTTTACAACAAAACGGACTTTACTTAAAAAATAACCCTCATACATCCCCTAGTGACCTCTTCACCCTCCGTCAGAGACTGTGATATGAAATCTCTGCTAGCTGTGACCAAGACTCTGCAGTGTTTGGGGGATCGGAATTTGGGGGATCGGAACCAGAAACAAGCGAACTCAGGCTTAGCTTCTCACTCTAACACAGTGTTGCCTGAACTGACTGTAACGTAAACTGCCTGTCTTTGAGACAGTCTTTCCTATTGCACAAACAGAGGAGGCCGGGATAGGATTGAATTAACGTGCCTACGTAGCAGGGGTATTGTGTATGTTTATATGTAGATGCACTTTAGGCCAGTTAGATTAGCTATGGGCACGGAGAGCTGTAAAGGCATCAATGCAACCTCTTCCTTTTTCATTGAAGGTCCCAGTATCCCCAACTCAGACAGGAACGACTACCATGGAAAACCCAGCATCCCTGAAGGTAATGGAAACTTATAAACACTTGGGCTCGGAGGAGGAAGGAGAGCAGGGAAGTGCTCAGGAATTGGAGGGATAATAATAATAATAATAATAATAATAATAATAATACGATGAGGGTTTGAAAGTGCCCACATTTCTAGAAAGACGAAGAGACAGAGCACAGACAGCGTTCTGCTAGAATAGCTGCTAAAAACGTTGAGCTAACTGGGAGACACCCTAGTACCTCCTGCACGGGGAATTCAGGGCTATAAATCCAATTTATGATCTTTCTCTGGAAGATTGTAAGCGGAAGCTGAATGGCCATCTGTCAGGAGGGCATGGGTGGTATCTTCCTTAACGGCAGAATGGGGTTGGACTGGGTGGCCTTTGGAGATCCCTTCCAATTTAGTGATACTTTAGTGTGTTTAATCTCTGTTCTGTGTATTTTAATATGTACTCTGTAGAAATACATTTTAGCCATCAGGAGAGGATTATGACGTTTTGAAAGTGTTCACATTTCTAGAGAGACGAAAAGAGACAGAGCACAGACGGCGTTCTGCTAGAATAGCTGCTAAAAACGCTGAGCTAATTGGGAGACACCCTAGTACCTCCTGCACAGGGAATTCAGGGCTATAAATCCAATTTTATGATCTTTCTCTGGAGGATTGTAAGCGGAAGCTGAATGGCCATCTGTCAGGAGGGCATGGGTGGTATCTTCCTTAACGGCAGAATGGGGTTGGACTGGATGGCCTTTGGAGATCCCTTCCAACTTTAGTGATACTTTAGTGTGTTTAATCTCTGTTCTGTGTATTTTAATATGTACTCTGTAGAAATACATTTTAGCCACCGGGAGAGGATTATGACAGTTTGAAAGTGCTCACATTTCTAGAGAGACGAAAAGAGACAGAGCACAGACGGCGTTCTGCTAGAATAGCTGCTAAAAACGCTGAGCTAATTGGGAGACACCCTAGTACCTGGAATCTGCTTTGTGTCTGCTGCTAAGGACTTAGTTCATTGCTGGTTGTCTGATGGAAGACTGATGTTTCTTTTGGGACTTTGTAAGAGACTTTAATTTGTGTCTGGGTTAAGACTTCCTTGCTTTCTTTTGCACTTTTCAATTGCATTTGCTTATCTTTTGTGCTTTTTTCTTTTACTTTCAACATTGTCTAAAGCAGTGGTTCTCAACCTTCCTAATGCTGCGACCCCTTAGTACAGTTCCTCACATTGTGGTGACCCCCAACCATAACATTTTCATTGCTACTTCGTAACTGTAATTTTGCTACTGTTACGAATCGTAATGTAAATATTTGATATACAGGATGTATTTTCAATTCCCAAATACCCAATATGCCCAAATTTGAATACTGGTGGGGTTGGGGGATTGATTTTGTCATTTGGGAGCTGTAGTTGCTGGGATTTATAGTTCACCTACAATCAAAGAGCATTCTGAACACCACCAATGATGAAATTGAACCAAACTTGGTACACAGGACTCCCTTGACCAAGAGAAAATACTGGGAGGATCTGGTGGACATTGACCTTGAATGTTTGGAGTTGTAGTTCACCTCCATCCAGAGAGCACTGTGGACTCAAACAATGATGGATCTGGACCAAACTTGGCACGAATACTCAATATGCTGAAATGTGAACACTGGAGGAGTTTGAGGAAAAATAGACCTTAACATTTCGGAGTTGTAGTTGCTGGGATTTATAGTTCACCTACAACAAAATAACATTCTGACATCTTTGCTACTGGCATGTATGACATCTGAGGCCAGCACTGGACTCACGGAGAACTGTTCATCTCTGTGGCAATGAAAGAGTATAGAGATGTGAACATAAGCGTCCTTTAAGTCTAGGAAAGACGGCAGTGTTCTGTGGTATAGGGCTCAAATAGAGAAACATTCCCCAAAGACTTATGCTACTCTTCTTATGTTTACATGGCTTTCATTATCCTTAATTATTGGGGTAACTCTATCGCACCAACGATAGAATTGGACCAAACTTCCCACACAGAACCCATGACCAACAGAAAATACTATGCTTTCTGATGATATTTGGTGACCCCTCTGACACCCCCTCATGACCCCCACAGGGGTCCCGACCCCCAAGTTGAGAAACACTGGTCTAAAGGCTGTTTTTGAAGGGCAACTCAGGACAAGAACCATCGTTTCCCAGACTTGAGGGCCCATCACTTTGTGCCACAGGAAAGTGTGCAATCCTCTCCAAATCATCCGTTAAACCAGTTAAACCATCAGCCTCTGGTGGCCGATCTACAACACCTACAGTGTCGATGCGCCCAAAGTCTTACGTGTCTTGTTTTTGTTTACTTTCTTCCCAGCCCAAATCGCACGCTTTCAAGACGCACAGCTTCTCCACACCCACCAAATGCATGCGATGCACATCTCTGTTGGTCGGCTTGGTCCGGCAAGGATTGTCGTGTGAAGGTGAGGGACATCTTTCTTATCTCTTCTAGGGTTAATGTTCTTTGGGCAGGCTGCGTGGCCATCTGTCAGGAGGGATTTGGTTGTGCCTCCTCAAATGGCAGAATGGGATTAGACTTAACGGCCCTTTGGGGTCACTTCCAATTTTATGCTCTTTCTCTGGAGGATTGTAAGCAGAAGCTGAATGGCCATCTGTCAGGAGGGCATGGGTGGTATCCTCCTTAACGGCAGAATGGGGTTGGACTGGATGGCCTTTGGAGATCCCTTCCAACTTTAGTGATACTTTAGTGTGTTTAATCTCTGTTCTGTGTATTTTAATATGTACTCTGTAGAAATACATTTTAGCCATCGGGAGAGGATTATGACGGTTTGAAAATGCTCACATTTCTAGAGAGACGAAAAGAGACAGAGCACAGACGGCGTTCCGCTAGAATAGCTGCTAAAAACGCTGAGCTAATTGGGAGACACCCTAGTACCTCCTGCACAGGGAATTCAGGGCTATAAATCCAATTTTATGATCTTTCTCTGGAGGATTATAAGCGGAAGCTGAATGGCCATCTGTCAGGAGGGCATGGGTGGTATCTTCCTTAACGGCAGAATGGGATTGGACTGGATGGCCTTTGGCGATCCCTTCCATCTTTAGTGATACTTTAGTGTGTTTAATCTCTGTTCTGTGTATTTTAATATGTACTCCGTAGAAATACATTTTAATATGTATCGTTTATAGAAATATATTTTAATATGTAAATTTATAGAATTTTTCAAATGTTTATGTGTTTCAATTATGCTGTAACCTACCTCGAGCCATCGGGAGAGATGAGTAAGATATAAATAAGTAAATAATAATAACTATTATTATTATTAATATTATTTAGATATAATACTAGCTTGGGTCCCCGGCTTTGCCCAAGTTACTTTAGTTCTCCTTCTCTTTTGTTTCCAGTATGCAACTTTGTCTGCCACGTTTCCTGTGCTGGATCGGCCTCCATTTGCCCCATGCCTCCAGAGCAGGTCCAAAAAACCTTAGGTGTCAACCCAACCAACGGGACCGGCACGGCCTTTGAGGGTTACCTGTCGGTAAGATTTTTCCAGGATTTGAACCTGTAGTCAGAAATGACGGAACGACCCAACTATAGGACAAGGACAAGGGGAATACCTCTAATCACACGAGGCAATTCTCAGGCAGAGTTTTCTCGCAGGTGCCCAAACCTTCTGGGGTTAAGAAAGGATGGCAGAAGGCTTTCGTGGTGGTCAGCGACTTCAAGATTTTCCTCTTCGATGTCCCGGAAGGGAAAGCATCCCAATGCGACGTGGCGGTCATGCACGTCACGGACATGAGGTAAACGATGGGTTCGGATTACAGGGAAGAGATTCCACCTAAAAATTCTGATGGCCGGAACTGTTCTGACAGTGGGATATTTTGCCTTGGCCATCTGTCGGGAGAGATTGGATTGTGTCTTTCTGCCTGGCACAGGGTAGAACTGAGTTACCCCAATAATTAAGGATAATGAAAGCCATGTAAACATAAGAAGAGTAGCATAAGCCTTTGGGGAATGTTTCTCTATTTGAGCCCTATACCACAGAACCCTGCCGTCTTTCCTAGACTTAAAGGATGCTTATGTTCACGTCTCTATACTCTTTCATTGCCACAGGGATGAGCAGTTCTCTGTGAGTCCGGTGTTGGCCTCAGATGTCATACATGCCAGTAGCAAAGATGTGCCCTGCATCTTCCGGGTAAGAGAAAAGGGTATGGAGGATGGTATATAAGTGATGGTGATATTCATAATTCTGCCTTTTCTAAGCTCGCATCTACACCATAGAGGAGCCCCCAGTGGCGCAGTGTGTTAAACCGCTGATCTGCTGAATTTGCTTGACAGGGACCCACTTTCCCTGAGGACACAGGTCCGCAGTCTGGGGTCTCTCCTGGATTCATCAGGAGCCCTTGGTGGCACTCTGTCACAATTTTTAGATTGTAATAAAGTCTCTTATATAGCAATATTTCTTGCTGATGTTGTTCCAAAGACATAAATGAACGATGGATGTTTTTCCAGCCTGAAACATCCTGGCTTCATCTCAGTTCCGGGCAGATGTTGACTCTCCTTAATTGGTGTTGGTAAACGTAAGGAGCCTTGTGTTGACTTCCTTTTTAACATAAAGAACCTTGTAAACATTTCCTTATCTTAAAGATTCATTGCCTCTGATAATGTTTATATTATGTAAATTATGTAAACATGTTGTTTTTTCCCCAAAAGTTCAACAGTTAATCATTTGTCTCAGGTCAGCAAATGCTGACCAGAGACAAATGTTGACACTTATCACGGTCACAGTTCTTATCACAGTTTACTAGGAAGGTCGACCATTTCAACTCTCATTAGCAGGTTTTAATTATAATTCAGCAAGCAGGAGCCTTTGGTGGCAGAGTGGGTTAAACCACTGAGCTGCTGAATATATACTTCTCCTCTTCCTGCTTCCTATACCTCTTTTTCCTTCTCTTCCTCTTTTTCCTCCCTTCTTCTTCCTTCTCTTTCTCTTCCTCCTTCACCTCCTCCTCCTCTAGATGACAATGACCATTCTCAATCTCACGCCACCTAGTATTTTAGGACTGCTGCCCACATCGTCCTTACCCATTTTTCCCGCTAGTTGATGGGAATTGTAGTCCTTGCTAAAAGAAAAGCTTCCTCTATCTCTGGATGTTGCTCTCTTTCCCATGCAGGTGACGGCATCTCAGCTGAGCTCCCCTCTGACCACCAGCTCCATGCTTTTCCTGGCCGACAGCGAAACGGAAATGCGGAAATGGGTGCAAGTGTTGACCGAGCTGCACCACATTTTGCGGGAGAATCGGCACTGCGACCGCACCGTCTACGTCCTCAAAGAAGCCTACGACAACGGCCTCCCTTTTGTCCCGCATGCGCTTTCGGCAGCAATCTTAGGTAGGAAACATAATGAGCGAGTGGGGGTATTAACAAATGTATAGCAGAGTAATTTCTCAGCCGCAGTGCGACCCA
This sequence comes from Anolis sagrei, assembly GCF_037176765.1. NCBI lineage: Eukaryota > Metazoa > Chordata > Lepidosauria > Squamata > Anolidae > Anolis > Anolis sagrei. The sequence continues at coordinate 20,497,085 of NC_090032.1, forward strand.
GCACCAGTAGCCCAAAGTGACAAAAAGAACCAAAACACGCAGACCAATGGTATCTCTTCCATAGGAGGCTTTCCTTTATAGCAAAATAATATGGTTGCACTATTTCCAAAAACAAGGTTTCCATAACACGAATTAAGTCCAGCCTTCACAGTGGAGTTTCTCACACGAGGCTTTCTCATATTGAGGCTTACCTCACACAGAGGCTTCTCTCACACTAAGGCGTACCTCACACTGTGAGGCATTCACACAGACTGAGACCTTTCTCACACTGAGGCAAACTAACCCAGAGGCCTATGAAGCTACAATAACAAGCTTTCCACAAAACATATAAAATATACTTCCTTCTTTGCTTCCACGCTGGGCTTCTTCCTCATGCAGATAGTCAGCTTCGCTCTCACAGAGCCTGCTCTCACAATGAACTTATACTGGAGCTTTACACAGTAGCTTTTTACACACAACAACCTTTATACCGGAGCTTCACACATGAGGCCTTTTCATACTGAGGCCTACCTCACATTCTGAGGCCTATGTTTTTTTATTAAGAGATGCAAATGATCTATGTTTTAATATTCTTGTTATGGTTTTATATTATGTGTGAATGTCTTTTAAATGTTTTATGGTGTTTTTGGGCATCGAATCGTTGCCATTGTAAACCGTCCCGAGTCGGTATACAAATACAGTAAATAAATAAATAAATAAATATTCTCCCACTGAGGCATTCTCTCACACAGAGAGCTCTCTCAGACTGAGGTGTTACCAAGCAACAGGCACGCCTGCTTATATTGAACCGCAGCTTCTTTGAGTCACACAGAGAGGCTTCTCTCACACAGAGAGCTCTCTCAGACTGAGGTGTTACTAAACAACAGGCACGCCTGCTTATATTGAACCGCAGCTTCCCTGAGTCACACAGAGAGGCTTCTCTCACACAGAGAGCTCTCTCAGACTGAGGTGTTACTAAACAACAGGCACGCCTGCTTATATTGAACCGCAGCTTCCTTGAGTCACACAGAGAGGCTTCTCTCACACAGAGAGCTCTCTCAGACTGAGGTGTTACTAAGCAACAGCCACGCCTGCTTATATTGAACCGCACCTTCCCTGAGTCACACAGAGAGGCTTCTCTCACACAGAGAGCTCTCTCAGACTGAGGTGTTACTAAGCAACAGGCACGCCTGCTTAGATTGAACCACAGCTTCCCTGAGTCACACAGAGAGGCTTCTCTCACACAGAGAGCTCTCTCAGACTGAGGTGTTACTAAGCAACAGGCACGCCTGCTTATATTGAACCACAGCTTCCCTGAGTCACACAGAGAGGCGTCTCTCACACAGAGAGCTCTCTCAGACTGAAGTGTTACTAAACAACAGGCACGCCTGCTTATATTGAACCGTGAGTCACACAGAGCGGCTTCTCTCACACAGAGAGCTCTCTCAGACTGAGATGTTACTAAGCAACAGGCACGCCTGCTTATATTGAATCGCAGCTTCCCTGAGTCACACAGAGAGGCTTTTCTCACACAGAGAGCTCTCTCAGACTGAGGCGTTCCTAAGCAACAGGCACACCTGCTTATATTGAATTGCAGCTTCCCTGAGTCACACAGAGAGGCTTTTCTCACACAGAGAGCTCTCTCAGACTGAGGCGTTCCTAAGCAACAGGCACACCTGCTTATATCGAACCGTGAGTCACACAGAGAGGCTTCTCTCACACAGAGAGCTCTCTCAGACTGAGGCGTTCCTAAGCAACAGGCACGCCTGCTTATATTGAACCGCAGCTTCCCTGAGTCACACAGAGAGGCTTTTCTCACACAGAGAGCTCTCTCAGACTGAGGCGTTCCTAAGCAACAGGCACACCTGCTTATATCGAACCGTGAGTCACACAGAGAGGCTTCTCTCACACAGAGAGCTCTCTCAGACTGAGGCGTTCCTAAGCAACAGGCACGCCTGCTTATATTGAACCGCAGCTTCCCTGAGTCACACAGAGAGGCTTCTCTCACACAGAGAGCTCTCTCAGACTGAGATGTTACTAAGCAACAGGCACGCCTGCTTATATTGAACCGCACCTTCCCTGAGTCACACAGAGAGGCTTCTCTCACACAGAGAGCTCTCTCAGACTGAGGTGTTACTAAGCAACAGGCACGCCTGCTTAGATTGAACCACAGCTTCCCTGAGTCACACAGAGAGGCTTCTCTCACACAGAGAGCTCTCTCAGACTGAGGTGTTACTAAGCAACAGGCACGCCTGCTTAGATTGAACCACAGCTTCCCTGAGTCACACAGAGAGGCTTCTCTCACACAGAGAGCTCTCTCAGACTGAGGTGTTACTAAGCAACAGGCACGCCTGCTTATATTGAACCACAGCTTCCCTGAGTCACACAGAGAGGCGTCTCTCACACAGAGAGCTCTCTCAGACTGAAGTGTTACTAAACAACAGGCACGCCTGCTTATATTGAACCGTGAGTCACACAGAGCGGCTTCTCTCACACAGAGAGCTCTCTCAGACTGAGATGTTACTAAGCAACAGGCACGCCTGCTTATATTGAATCGCAGCTTCCCTGAGTCACACAGAGAGGCTTTTCTCACACAGAGAGCTCTCTCAGACTGAGGCGTTCCTAAGCAACAGGCACACCTGCTTATATTGAATTGCAGCTTCCCTGAGTCACACAGAGAGGCTTTTCTCACACAGAGAGCTCTCTCAGACTGAGGCGTTCCTAAGCAACAGGCACACCTGCTTATATCGAACCGTGAGTCACACAGAGAGGCTTCTCTCACACAGAGAGCTCTCTCAGACTGAGGCGTTCCTAAGCAACAGGCACGCCTGCTTATATTGAACCGCAGCTTCCCTGAGTCACACAGAGAGGCTTTTCTCACACAGAGAGCTCTCTCAGACTGAGGCGTTCCTAAGCAACAGGCACACCTGCTTATATCGAACCGTGAGTCACACAGAGAGGCTTCTCTCACACAGAGAGCTCTCTCAGACTGAGGCGTTCCTAAGCAACAGGCACGCCTGCTTATATTGAACCGCAGCTTCCCTGAGTCACACAGAGAGGCTTCTCTCACACAGAGAGCTCTCTCAGACTGAGGTATTACTAAGCAACAGGCACGCCTGCTTATATTGAACCGCAGCTTCCCTGAGTCACACAGAGAGACTTCTCTCACACAGTGAGCTCTCTCGGACTGAGGTGTTACTAAACAATAGGCACACCTGCTTATATTGAACCGTGAGTCACACAGAGAGGCTTCTCTCACACAGAGAGCTCTCTCAGACTGAGGTGTTACTAAGCAACAGGCACGCCTGCTTATATTGAACCGCAGCTTCCCTGAGTCACACAGAGAGGCTTCTCTCACACAGACAGCTCTCTCAGACTGAGGCGTTACTAAGCAACAGGCACGCCTGCTTATATTGAACTGCAGCTTCCTTGAGTCTCTCACACAGAGACCTCTCTCAGACTGAGGCGTTCCTAAGCAACAGGCATGCCTGCTTATATCGAACCACAGCTTCTCTGAGTCACTGCATCCATTTAACTCTTTCAGTGCTTGACTCACATCTTTGTAACCAAAAATACCTAGTTATTTTTTAATATTTCTGACAGAAATCTCCTCCTCAAGGTGCATTCACACCAGGCCTGGGTAAACTTTGGCCCTCGTGTTTTGGACCTCAGCTCCCACAATTCCTAATAGCGGGTAGGCCGGTTTGCCTATGCCTGGCCTATCGAACCGACACCACTTAACCGCCGTATCTCCTTTTCCAGACCGGGAGAGGATCGCGTTGGGTACCGAAGACGGCCTCTTCTTGATTCATCTCCGGACAAATGGTAAAGACTACTTTCCTTTTGGGTGGAGGTTTCAAGATCTCAGTATTGGAAGGATTTCCTGTTTGAAAGTCTTTTCTTCGTCCTGTAAAACATTCCAGCTTTTTCATGAGGGTATTCTGGCCACCAGGGGAGCAGTCGCTTCACCATCCATTTGTGACACAGATTCAGTACTTCCTCATTCTTTGCATGCTTGCTGGAGATTTTTATGGCATTGTAAATTACGCTCCCACATAAGCGGTATCTAAATTTCCTACTTGACAGATGCAACTGCCTTTCAGGTTGCAAAGGTCGACAACAAGCTACACAATTGGTCGGAAGCTCACTCCGACCCGGGCTGGCTTCGAACTCATGACCTTTTGGTCAGAAGTGATCTTAATGCAGCAGACACTCAGCCAGCTGCGCCACAGTCCCAGTGCCACAGTCCCACTTATGGGTTGCTATGAGTAGGAAATAATTGGAAGGCACACAAGAGAAAAGATATGCCACGCAGATGATCAGTAAATAACAAGAAGTTTACTCTTTGTAACATATATGAAGCACAAAAAAAGGGGCTTGGTAAGCTCATGCACAGTTAAAGACTAAAAATGTAACTGTGGCCAAAACTCCCAGGCTCAGCTAGTCTCTTCGGCGTAGCCCAACCAATCAGCTTCATGCTTTGCATTTTTCAATTAACACACTCACCAACTGATTGTTACATGGCTTAACATGATATGCTCCCTATATCTAGCCCCAGTTAGTAATCTAGCAGCCGACCTTTGTACTAATTGCAGTTTCTGAGCTGTCTTCAAGGGCAGCCCCATGTAGAGTGCATTGCAGTAGTCCATTCTGGATGTAACTAAGGCGTGGCCAAGCCAGGTTTCTTGCAGTATGGTCGCAGCTGGTACACAAGTTTTTAAGGGAACAAGGCCGTCCCAGCCACCGCTGATACCCGAATTTCAAGTGTCAGTGTGTCAGGAGTCAATTTCTGACGCCATGAAGACATCACAAATTCCCTCCGTGACATCCTGACTGAATCATCCTGGCTGAATCAATTCTCTCTCTGTGACATTTTGAAGCCATTTTGAGGGTCCTGGAAACCTTGTATTGGAACTTGTGAAGCAACAACTTCTAATAAGGAAACTGAGAAGAGCGGGAGATGGGCAGGAAAGGTGTATAAAAGGAAGTAGTGGTGGGGAAAAATCAGTCGTGTCTTTCTTTGCTGCAGAGATACAAGCAATATATCCATTTCAAAGCAAAAACGGCTTGTGAGTGGTTATTTAATATTGCTATATAGATTTATTTATTTATTTATTTGCTTCATTTATTAACCGCCGCTCTCAGCCCTAGGGCGACTCGTGGCGGTGTACAACATAAACAAACATATCATACAATAAACTACCATGACACTATAACAACATAACACTAATACACTATCATCTAATTACACTAAAAATCCGCTTCGTCTTATCATAGGATCAACCAATCTCGTAGTCTACATTCCGTTCCAGTTGTCGTTTACAGTTGCTGCAGCATCTGGAATATTGTGTCCAATTCTGGGCACCACAATTCAAGAGAGATGTTGACAAGCTGGAAAGTGTCCAGAGGAGGGTGACTAAAATGATCAAGGGTCTGGAGAACAAGCCCTATGAGGAGCGGCTTAGGGAACTGGGCATGTTTAGCCTGAAGAAGAGAAGGCTGAGAGGGGATATGATAGCCATGTATAAATATGTGAGAGGAAGCCACAGGGAGGAGGGAGCAAGCTTGTTTTCTGCTTCCTTGGAGACTAGGACACGGAACAATGGCTTCAGACTACAAGAGAGGAGATTCCATCTGAACATTAGGAAGAACTTCCTGACTGTGAGAGCCGTTCAGCAGTGGAACTCTCTGCCCCGGAGTGTGGTGGAGGCTCCTTCTTTGGAAGCTTTTAAGCAGAGGCTGGATGGCCATTTGTCAGGGGTGATTTGAACGCAATGTTCCTGCTTCTTGGCAGGGGGTTGGACTGGATGGCCCATGAGGTCTCTTCCAACTCTATGATTCTATGATTCTATGATTCTATGATTCTAGTTAAACGCCTTCTCGAATAGCCATGTCTTCAGGCTCTTCCGGAAGGACATAAGGGAGGGCGCCTGCCTGATGTCAACAGGGAGGGTGTTCCACAGCCGGGGGGCCACCACTGAGAAGGCCCTATCCCTCGTCCCCGCCAGACGTGCCTGTGAGGCAGGCGGGATCGAGAGAAGGGCCTCCCCAGACGATCTCAAGGTCCTCGTGGGCTCATAGGCCGAGATGCGGTCCAAAAGGTATTTTGGGCCAGAACCGTTTAGGGCTTTGTAGGATAGCACCAGCACCTTAAATTGGGCCCGGAAGCAGATCGGCAGCCAGTGGAGCTGGAACAGCAAGGGCGTTGTATGCTCCCTGCGTCCTGCTCCTGTTAGTAAGATGGCTGCCGCACGCTGGACTAGCTGAAGCTTCTGGGTCGTCTTCAAGGGCAGCCCCACGTAGAGAGCGTTGCAGTAGTCAAGGCGGGATGTGACCAGAGCGTGTACTACCGTGGCCAAGTCAGACTTCCCAAGGCGCACAAGCCTGAGCTGTGCAAATGCTCCCCTGGTCACCGCTGAGACCTGGGGATCCAGGCTCAAGGATGAATCCAGGATCACACCCAAGCTGCGAACCTGCGCCTTCAAGGGGAGTGCGACCCCGTCCAGCACAGGCTGTAACCCTATATCCCGTTCGGCCTTGCGACTGACCAGGAGGACCTCTGTCTTGTCTGGATTTAGTTTCAGTTTGTTCGCCCTCATCCAGACCGTTACAGCGGCCAGGCACCGGTTCAGGACCTCGACAGCCTCCTTAGTAGCAGGTGGGAAGGAGTGACAGAGTTGGACGTCATCTGCGTACAGGTGACACCGCACCCCGAAACTCCGGATGATCTTACCCAGCAGCTTCATGTAGATGTTAAACAGATCCTACAGTCTTACACAGTTATGAGTCCAGGAGAACCCCAAGACTGCAAACCTGTGTTCTCAGGGGGAGTGTGATCCCCGTCAAGCATATGTTGCCACCCTATGGCCCGATCGGCCTCGCGACTGACCAGGAGGACCTCTGTCTTGTCTGTGATGGCTTGTTCGGCCATCACTGGTCCATGATCTGGGGAGCTTCCTTGGAGTGAGGTAGACAAGAGTATTACTCTCTATTACTCTCTACTAGGGCTGGTCAATTCGTTTCGTTAATTCGTAATTCGTTAATTTTTGAATTACGTTACGATTACAAAACATTTTTTTTTAACCTGGAAGTGTTTTTAAATATCGAAACGGCAGGCGCCAAAAAATTTTGTATTTCCGTCCATTTTGGAAATACGTAAGATGGCCGCCTGCCGATGCTTGCTGAGAGGGGCGAGCGAGAGGGGCGAGCGAGCGGCGAGCGAGAGGGGCGGAAGCACTCTCTCCTGACATTTCACCCACATCTATGGCAGGCATCCTCAGAGGTTGTGAGGTCTGTTGGGAAACTAGGCAAGTGGGGTTGATATATCTGTGGAATAATGTTCAGGGTGGGAGGAAGAACTCTTGTCTGCTGGAGCGAGAGGGGCGAGCGAGCGGCGAGCGAGAGGGGCGGAAGCACTCTCTCCTGACATTTCACCCACATCTATGGCAGGCATCCTCAGAGGTTGTGAGGTCTGTTGGGAAACTAGGCAAGTGGGGTTGATATATCTGTGGAATAATGTTCAGGGTGGGAGGAAGAACTCTTGTCTGCTGGAGCGAGAGGGGCGAGCGAGCGGCGAGCGAGAGGGCCCGCCAGAGTGAGTGCCTGCCTTCCCTCCTTAATAATAATTAATAATAATTAATCCCTATTCTACTAAATTAATAATTTAAATTTAAAAAATATTTTAAAAATATTGAAAAAAAAAAGGGCGCCATCTTTACAAAATGTTTTGTAAATATTTACGAAATTTCGTAAATACCGAAACTTTTTTTTGGGAAAGTTTTGTAATTATTTTAAATATCGAAACAAAAAAAAAACCCAATTACAAATCGATTTTAGAAACAAATTTTTGCGTTGTTACCCAGGCCTACTCTCTACTACTCATTTCCACCCAATTCCAAGGAAGCCCCTCGGGTGCTGGACGAGTGCCTGGCCGCTGTGTCTATCTGGATGAGGAGGAACAAGCTGAAGATCAATCCCGACAAGACAGAGGTCCTCCTGGTCAATCGTAAACCTGACCGGGGTATAGGGTCCGCAGTTTGGGAGTCCTCTTGCATTCATCACTTACGCTTGAGGCTCAGGCATCGGTGGTGGCCAGGAGGGCCTTTGCATAACTAAGACTCGTGTGCCAACTGTGACCGTACCTCGGGAAGGAGGATCTGGCCAAAGTGCTCCATGCCTTAGTCATCTCTAGACTGGATTACTGCAATGCACTCTACATGGGGCGGTGTCTGGGAGGGCTTTCGCACAACTGAGACTTGTGCGCCAACTGCGACCGTACCTCGCGAAGGCTGATCTGGCCGGGGTGGTCCATGCCTTGGTCACCTCCAGATTGGACTACTGCAATGTGTCCTACGTGGGGCTGCCCTTGAAAACGGCTCGGAAGTTCCAACTGGTCCAACGAGCAGTGGCCAGGATGTTAACCAGCGCTCCTTACAGAGTCAACCCTCCTGTTCAAGGAGCTCCACTGGCTGCCGTTTATTTTCCGAGCCCAATTTAAGGTGCAGGTGCTTACCTACAAAGCCCTAAACGGTGACCGCATCTCCATCTCCATCTACGAACCCACGCGTTCACTTCGTTCATCTGGAGAGGCCCTGCTCGTGATCCCGCCTGCGTCGCAAGCACGTTTGGTGGGGACACGAGACAGGGCCTTTTCTGTGGTGGCCCCCTGACTCTGGAACACCCTCCCCAAAGATCTTAGACAGGCCCCTACCCTGGCAGTCTTTAGAAAGAACTTGAAGACCTGGCTGTTCCGATGTGCCTTCCCGGAATAGGAAATCTCCAATACCAAGTCCCAGAAGCACTTTATTAGAACTAAGATTGCCACACACCGCACACTGCACTTGCCCTATAATACCTTATATCCCTCCTGTCACATCAGCACTTTTAATCCCGTACCCATTACTCTGGCCCGGCCCAGTTTCAGTGTGTCTTAGTGTATTGTTTATTGCTTGTTGTTATATTGCTTGAATTGTTTTTAATTTGCTTTAGGTTTTGTATTGTTATGTTGTGTGTTGAGGCCTTGGCCTTTGTAAGCCGCATCGAGTCCTTCGGGAGATGCTAGCGGGTGTTGGGGTTCAGCCTGAGTTTGAACTTGAACCTGATTCTCTGTTTGTTCCTCCTGATGCTAATGAAAGTATAATTACTGATGCTAGTGGAAATGTACCTTTTGATGCCAATGCTCCTGAAATTAGTGAGGAAGAAACTGCTGTAGGTTTGGAAAATGCCAATGTTCCTGAAATTAGTGAGGAAGGAACTGCTGTAGGTTTGGAAAATGAAAGTACCAGTGTTCCTGAGAATGTTTCAGAGGGAAGCCATGACCTTTCACTCCCTTCTGCACCTGTTAACTGTAATGACAACAGAAGGGGCCAAATTTGGGAAGACAGAAATAAAACACTCAGTTTGCGTCGATCCTCCCGAATTCAAGAATTAAAAACTAGCTTCAAAACAGAAGGGCGGTTCACGGAACCGATTCTTGAGTTTTAAGTGCAATACGCCAGGCTGATTCCCTCAGTTCAGGCATCGTTTCAGAATTGATGAAGACCTTGGCAGTTCTCCTGGTTCCATGGCCATAGTATGGAAAGATTTCTAGGATATCAAGTACGGTTAGTGGATTGCTAACAGGTTCCAGTATTTCACAGTGAGGCTTTTGGTTTTGCTTTGTTCATTTAAATTCATGTTTGCTGATTTTGCTGTGGCTTTTGACTTGCATTTTTCCTTTATTTTGTAACTATTTTTCTTCAATAAAAAAGGATTGTTTTTCACAGTCAAGTGTGGTGGATAGTTATCTTAGGCCTCGTTCTCTGCTCTGGATTGCAACACAGAGCTCCCATTCGCAACAGAAGAGGCAGAGCTCCCATTCGCAACAGAAGAGGCAGAGCTCCCATTCGCAACAGAAGAGGCAGAGCTCCCATTCGCAACAGAAGAGGCAGAGCTCCCATTCGCAACAGAAGAGGCAGAGCTCCCATTCGCAACAGAAGAGGCAGAGCTCCCATTCGCAACAGAAGAGGCAGAGCTCCCATTCGCAACAGAAGAGGCAGAGCTCCCATTCGCAACAGAAGAGGCAGAGCTCCCATTCGCAACAGAAGAGGCAGAGCTCCCATTCGCAACAGAAGAGGCAGAGCTCCCATTCGCAACAGAAGAGGCAGAGTGTTGGGGTTCAGCCTGAGTTTGAACTTGAACCTGATTCTCTGTTTGTTCCTCCTGATGCTAATGAAAGTATATTTACTGATGCTAGTGGAAATGTACCTCTTGATGCCAATGCTCCTGAAATTAGTGAGGAAGAATCTGCTGTAGGTTTGGAAAATGCCAATGTTCCTGAAATTAGTGAGGAAGGAACTTCTGTGGATTTGGAAAATGAAAGTACCAGTGTTCCTGAGAATGTTTCAGAGGGAGACCTTGACCTTTCCCTCCCTTCTGCACCTGTTAACTGTAATGACAACAGAAGGGGCCAAATTTGGGAAGACAGAAATAAAACACTCAGTTTGCGTCGATCCTCCCGAATTCAAGAATTAAAAACTAGCTTCAAAACAGAAGGGCGGTTCACGGAACCGATTCTTGAGTTTTAATTGCAATATGCCAGGCTGATTCCCTCAGTTCAGGCATCGTTTCAGAATTGATGAAGACCTTGGCAGTTCTCCCGGTTCCATGGCCATAGTATGGAAAGATTTCTAGGATATCAAGTACGGTTAGTGGATTGCTAACAGGTTCCAGTATTTCACAGTGAGGCTTTTGGTTTTGCTTTGTTCATTTAAATTCATGTTTGCTGATTTTGCTGTGGCTTTTGACTTGCATTTTTCCTTTATTTTGTAACCATTTTTCTTCAATAAAAAAGGATTGTTTTTCACAGCCAAGTGTGGTGGATAGTTATCTTAGGCCTCGTTCTCTGCTCTGGATTGCAACAGCGGGGTACAAATAAAGTTTAATAATAATAAAAATAATAATAGAAGTTTCCCTCTTTCTCTTCTTTTCCCCCCTTAGACGTCCTGCAAGTGGGCGACTGCCGGCGAGTGCAGCTCCTCCTGGTCTCTCCGCAGGCCCAACTTCTCTCGGTGCTCTGCGGCAAGAACCACGGCCTGCGCCTCTTCTCCTGGGCCGAACTGGAGACCCCCGAGGCCCCCGGGTCCAAGCTGGTGGAGGCCAAAGGCTGCCAGGCAGTGGCCGTGGGGCTGGTCTGCCGTGGCACCACCCCGGTGCTCTGTGTGGCTTGCAAGCGCCAAGTCCTCTGCTTCCAGCTGACCGCCACCCGCCCGCCCCACCGCCGCATCAAGGAGATCCAGGCTCAGGGCTACGTCCAGTGCTTGGACGTCTTGGGCGACCGACTCTGCGTGGGCTTCCCCGGCGGGTTCTCGCTCTACCCGCTGCTCAACGAAGCCCCCCCGGTCCATCTGCCCCACCCCGACGACTCTCGGGCCGCTGCCGTGGCCCAGATGGAAGCCCTGAAGGCTGTGGAGGTCAGCCTGAGCGAGCTGATCCTCTGCTTCAGCGGATTCGGGCTCTACGTGGACGGCCAGGGACGCCGGAGCCGGACCCAGGAACTCATGTGGCCTGCACCTCCTCTTAGCTGCTGTGAGTATTAATGAAGCCAACTCAGACTTTAGGGGGGGTCAACTCCAAGGAGAGATGACCCTTAGTTCCCACCAAAGAGGGAACGCTACCTTGGCAAGCCTTCAGGGAAGCCTGATTCCAGCAATTTTATTGACGAATGAACAACAACAACAACAACAACAAATTAGGCTTGGGTAACCACGGAAAAAATTGGTTCTAAACTCGTTTTGTTTTTAGGGGGCCCTTGTGTTACTAAGCAACAGGCACGCCTGCTTATATTGAACCGTAGCTTCCTTGAGTCACACAGAGAGGCTTGTCTCACACAGAGAGCTCTCTCAGACTGAGGTGTTTACTAAGCAACAGGCACGCCTGGTTATATTGAATCGCAGCTTCCCTGAGTCACACAGAGAGGCTTCTCTCACACAGAGAGCTCTCTCAGACTGAGGTGTTACTAAGCAACAGGCACGCCTGCTTATATTGAACCACACCTTCCCTGAGTCACACAGAGAGGCTTCTCTCACACAGAGAGCTCTCTCAGACTGAGGTGTTACTAAGCAACAGGCACGCCTGCTTATATTGAACCGCAGCTTCCTTGAGTCACACAGAGAGGCTTGTCTCACACAGAGAACTCTCTCAGACTGAGGTGTTACTAAGCAACAGGCACGCCTGCTTATATTGAACCGCAGCTTCCTTGAGTCACACAGAGAGGCTTGTCTCACACAGAGAACTCTCTCAGACTGAGGTGTTACTAAGCAACAGGCACGCCTGCTTATATTGAACTGCAGCTTCCCTGAGTCACACAGAGAGGCTTCTCTCACACAGAGAGCTCTCTCAGACTGAGGTGTTACTAAGCAACAGGCACGCCTGCTTATATTGAACCGCAGCTTCCTTGAGTCACACAGAGAGGCTTGTCTCACACAGAGAACTCTCTCAGACTGAGGTGTTACTAAGCAACAGGCACGCCTGCTTATATTGAACCGCAGCTTCCTTGAGTCACACAGAGAGGCTTGTCTCACACAGAGAACTCTCTCAGACTGAGGTGTTACTAAGCAACAGGCACGCCTGCTTATATTGAACCACACCTTCCCTGAGTCACACAGAGAGGCTTCTCTCACACAGAGAGCTCTCTCAGACTGAGGTGTTACTAAGCAACAGGCACGCCTGCTTATATTGAACCGCAGCTTCCTTGAGTCACACAGAGAGGCTTGTCTCACACAGAGAACTCTCTCAGACTGAGGTGTTACTAAGCAACAGGCACGCCTGCTTATATTGAACCACACCTTCCCTGAGTCACACAGAGAGGCTTCTCTCACACAGAGGACTCTCTCAGACTGAGGTGTTACTAAGCAACAGGCACGCCTGCTTATATTGAACCACACCTTCCCTGAGTCACACAGAGAGGCTTCTCTCACACAGAGAGATCTCTCAGACTGAGGTGTTACTAAGCAACAGGCAGGCCTCCTTATATTGAACCACACCTTCCCTGAGTCACACATAGAGGCTTCTCTCACACAGAGAGCTCTCTCAGACTGAGGCGTTCCTAAGCAACAGGCAGGCCTGCTTATATTGAACCACACCTTCCCTGAGTCACACAGAGAGGCTTCTCTCACACAGAGAGATCTCTCAGACTGAGGTGTTACTAAGCAACAGGCACACCTGCTTATATTGAACCACAGCTTCCCTGAGTCACACAGAGAGGCTTCTCTCACACAGAGAGCTCTCTCAGACTGAGGCGTTCCTAAGCAACAGGCACACCTGCTTATATTGAACTGCAGCTTCCCTGAGTCACACAGAGAGGCTTCTCTCACACAGAGAGCTCTCTCAGACTGAGGCGTTCCTAAGCAACAGGCACGCTGCTGTGAGTATTAATGAAGCCAACTCAGACTTTAGGGGGGGTCAACTCCAAGGAGAGATGACCCTTAGTTCCCACCAAAGAGGGAACGCTACCTTGGCAAGCCTTCAGGGAAGCCTGATTCCAGCAATTTTATTGACGAATGAACAACAACAACAACAACAACAAATTAGGCTTGGGTAACCACGGAAAAAATTGGTTCTAAACTCGTTTTGTTTTTAGGGGGCCCTTGCGTTTCGTTTTTTTTAATAATTCCGAAATTTTCCTTTAAAAAATTTCGAAATTTACGAAATTTCGTAAAATTACGAATCGATTCGTTAATGGCGGACGAGATTGCGCAATATGCTAAAAAAAACAAACCTCCAAATGGGACAGGAGGAACTTCTGAAGCTTCCCTCTCCCTCTGTTGTTGACTGTTGGTGTGATAAAACAAACAACAACTATAAAACTTGCACCAGACATGCGAAAATAATTACGAAATAATTACGAAATAATTACGAAATAAATTGAAAAAATTGTTTCGAGTCTTAATTACTCCTCACACTATTCCTGCATGGCTCAATATTGGATCGTAAGCTAATTTAAATACGAATTAATAACGAATTACGAAATTAACGAACGAAACCGCCCAAGCCTAATATTAATAATTGAAATGAGACTCTTGCCAAGGCGAAGAAGTGGCACTGAGGTTTATCAGCGATTCTGCTGAGATCGGATGCATTGTAGGAATAATTCCACCACAAGCATACCAATGCAAGAGTTACAGGCATTTTTATTGGCAAAATACAGAGAAACAATTCAAATCTCCCGCCCTCTCCTCCCCGCCCGGCTTCACGCTGATTGGCTGCTGGCCTGAACAGCTGGGAGGAGGCGGGTGTTTAGTCCATCTTGGAAGGAGGCGGGTGTTCAGATTCTGCATTCCTCACTGCGAGAGCTGTTCAGCAGTGGAACTCTCTGCCTCGTAGTGTGGTGGAGGAACCTTGGTAAAAGGATGATAGCTGGGACTCAGTGCTAGTAGCGCTACGCTGGATGTGCAACGCAGTTCTCGCGAGACTATGCTTCCCTGTTTCCCCTTCCCCTTTCTACTGAACTACCTTGTCGACTCTGTGCTGTTGATTCTGTGTCGACTCACACACGTGTTCACTTCTCTAATTCAGAACCATGGTAAAAGTATGATAGCTGGGACTCAGTGCTAGTAGCACTGCACTGGTTGTGCAATGCAGTTCTCGCGAGACTATGCTTCCCTGTTTCCCCTTCCCTTTTCTACCAAACTACCTTGTCGACTCTGTGCTGTCGACTCTGTGTCGACTCACACACGTGTTCACTTCTCTAATTCAGAACCGTGGTAAAAGTATGATAGCTGGGACTCAGTGCTAGTAGCACTACGCTGGTTGCGCAACGCAGCTCTCGCGAGACTATGCTTCCCTGTTTCCCCTTCCCCTTTCTACCGAACTACCTTGTCGACTCTGTGCTGTCGACTCTGTGTCGACTCACACACGTGTTCACTTCTCTAATTCAGAGCCGCGGCCCCTTTGGGGGTCAAACGATCCTTTCACAGGGATCACCTAATGACCATTGGTAAACACATATTTCTGGTGGTCTTGGGAACCGTCCTACAGGAATACACCATCCAAGCCCTCTCGACAGATGGCCATCCAGCCTCTACTTAATACGGGGAGGCCGTGGGAGCTTGACGTCTCCATTTGTGGCAATGCAACCTCTCTCTAATTTCATGCTGTCTGGGGAGTGATGTGTGTTGCAACCTAAAAATCTGGCATTAACATACATATTCTTTTGTCTCTCCATCGCAGGTTACAATGCTCCCTATTTGTCAGTGTTCAGCGAAAACGCAGTGGACGTCTTTGACGCCCGGAAAGCCGAATGGATTCAGACCATCTCATTGAAAAAGGTACAATAATTTATGTATAACAATTTTGAAAAATTAATTAAAAATTATTTTAAAGAAAGAAAAAGGTGTGTATGTGTGTCGTTTTGGACTTTGTTGTCTGCCACACTTTTGGATTGCAAAAATGTCTCTTATATTGTTGCGGAATATACGCAACCCGAGATCATTAGAGTACTTTTGGAGAAGGAAGAAGATGGAGAGACAGCATGTCTGATTTCCAGGCATTTATTTCTATCTCTGCAGAGTATAGGGTGAACAGATCAAATTACTGTCACAACTGAGGTCTGATTCGCCTCGGTCTTTTATAGAATATCACCCTTTCCACACATGCACAGAAAGAGTCTGACATTTACACAATACAATCATTAACAGGTGTTTCCATGTATAGTTGCCAAGGACATCTTTATCAGGTCTTGGCAGCCACATTGTGACCCCAAACATCTGCTCGATTATGTAACTTATCCCAACTTTCACCCATTACCCTAAGATGACACGTATATTCAATTCCTTAAATCTCTAATTGAATTATAACTTTTATATGCTTATAACATAAGATTTGATCAAGGCAATCTCCTCTAATCAATCCAGCCTTAATTACTTCATTATAACTTATTTCTTAATATGAAGACCATGAAGGAATTTACTTAGGATGAAACTCTTCTAAAATTGCCTGTTATTTACATTAAGTGGTCAGAAGATGGCGCTCTCTCACCATATGACCTTAGATGTTCCAAGTCTTGGATCGATACTATTGATTTCTTTGTCCTGCCAAACTTCTCTTGTTGACTTCATATCTATGTAAACATCGGCTAGAGCAAACTGACCCAAGGTCCAGTGTTAATCATCTGTAGGTTTCTCATGTTTGCAAATTCACTCATTAGAAATGGTCTTTTCAAGATCAGGTAGGAACATGAATCTTCTATTTTATTCTAAATTATTATGATTTCCCTTTATTATTTTATTTTCTCCTAACGGCTGCCACAATATAGCAAATTTCTTGCTATTGCTGTTCCAAAAAGTTGACTCCATCAGTTTTAGAGAGATGTTTCCTTCCTTTCTGAACTGATGTTGGTTTTCCTTCTTAATGTAAGGAACGATTGTGTTGATTTAAAGAATCGTTGTCTTTGACTATGTAAACATCTTGTTTTCAACTCAAGAGTTAAATCGTTGTCTCTGGGCCATGTCACCAGATCGTGAAGTCTTCACCTCCTTTTGTAGTTTCCCATCAAGACCATTCTTTTTAGGATAGTGTCTTCAGTCTTGGTCAGACTCCAGTCATACACCTTTTGTACAATTTCATTCAATTCATACTACAAACAGAGCTTGGGGAAAGTGACTTTTTGGGGATGGAATGACACCCCGTTTCTTACCAGGTCCGAGCCCTGAATCCCGAGGGATCCCTTTGCACTTTCGGCAGCGAGAAGGTCCGGCTGACTTACCTTAGAAACAAGGCGGCAGGTAAGGAAAGGGTTCTAATAATAATCATCATCATCATCATAGGAAAATCACAGTCAGAACACTCCCAACAGATGGCCATCCAGCCTTTGCAATAATAATGAAGGAAGGGGACGAGAAAAAGTGAGAACCACTGATGTAGTGGGTTAGAAGCACGGGATCCCTATGGAAAAATAAAATGTGTACATTATATAAAAGTAAATTCTTAACCAATTCCTTTCCAGACCAGGATGAGTTCGAAATCCCTCAGATGACCGACAACAGCCGACGGCACCTCATGCGAACGAGGCACAAGCGGCGCTTTTCCTTCCGGATCACCGAGGAGGAGCGGCAGCACCAGAGGAAGTGAGTCTGACCATCATGGAAGTAGCCTGTCCCTTATGTCCAAACGCAGGGAGGAACCATTTGAATTGTGTTTGGGGCCCAACCCCAAACAGAAAGAGTTGTAGTTTTTCAAGCAGAGCGTCAGGAGTGTCATGAATACTTTTTGCAACTTAAGACTGTTCTTCAATCACTTTTCAATGGGACAGGGTGCATTCCTTGTAATTCATTCATTCAGTCGTTCATACTGACTGTCCTTCCTCATTCAGTTCACCATCACATATACTCGTAACATTTACTCGTCATCCATTCATTCACTCATTCATACTCACCATCCTTCTCCATTCGGATCACCATCACATATACTCGTAACATTCATTCACTCGTTCGTACTCACCGTCCTTCATTTGGTTCACCATCACATATACTTGTAACATTCACTTGGAAACCATTCATTCACTCGTTCATATTATTGTCCTTCCTCATTCAGTTCACCATCAGATATTCTCGTAACATTCACTCAGAATCCATTCATTCACTCGTTCATATTATTGTCCTTCCTCATTCAGTTCACCATCACATATACTCGTAACATTCACTCGTAATCCATCCATTCACTCATTCATACTCACCTTCCTTCTTCATTCAGTTCATCATCACATATACTCGTAACATTCACTCGTAATCCATCCATTCACTCATTCATACTCACCTTCCTTCTTCATTCAGTTCATCATCACATATTCACATAACATTCATTTGGAATCCATTCATTCACTCGTTCATACTCACCGTCCTTCTTCATTCAGTTCGCCATCAGATATTCTCGTAACATTCACTCAGAATCCATTCATTCACTCATTCATACTTCCGTCCTTCTTCATTCAGTTCACCATCACATATACTCATAACATTAACTCATCATCCATTCATTCACTCGTTCATATTATTGCCCTTCCTTATTCAGTTCACCATCACTTATACTCGTAACATTTACTCGTAATCCATTCATTCACTCGTTCATTCTCACCATCCTTCTTCATTCAGTTCATCATCACATATACTCGTAACATTTACTCGTAATCCATTCATTCACTCGTTCATTCTCACCATCCTTCTTCATTCAGTTCATCATCACATATACTCGTAACATTCACTTGGAATCCATTCATTCACTCGTTCATACTCTCCGTCCTTCTTCATTCAGTTCGCCATCACATATTCTCATAACATTCACTCGGAATCCATTCATTCACTCGTTCATACTCACCGTCCTTCCTCATTGTTCACCATCATATGTACTCATAACATTCACTCGTAATCCATTCATTCACTCGTTCATACTCACTGTCCTTCTTCATTCAGTTCATCATCACATATTCTCATAACATTCACTCGGAATCCATTCATTCACTCGTTCATACTCACCGTCCTTCCTCATTGTTCACCATCATATGTACTCGTAACATTCACTCGTAATCCATTCATTCACTCGTTCATACTCACTGTCCTTCTTCATTCAGTTCGCCATCACATATTCCCGTAACATTCACTCAGAATCCATTCATTCACTAGTTCATACTCACCGTCCTTCCTCATTCAGTTCACCATATACTCGTAACATTCACTCGTAATCCATCCATTCATTCATTCATACCTTCCTTCTTCATTCAGTTCATCATCACATATACTCGTAACATTCACTTGTTCATTCACCATCTTCTTCATTCAGTTCATCATCACATATACTCACAAGATTTACTCTTCATCCATTAATTTACTCAATACTCACTTCATTGTAATCCATTAATAAACTCGTTCATACTCACCGTCCTTCCTCATTGTTCACCATCATATATACTCGTAACATTCACTCGTAATCCATTCATTCACTCATTCATACTCACCTTCCTTCTTCATTCAGTTCATCATCACATATACTCGTAACATTCACCCGTAATCCATTCATTCACTCATTCACACCCACTTCCCTTTCTCATTCAGTTCGCTATCACATATACTCGCAACATTCACTCTTCATCCATTAATTTACTCAATACTCACTTCATTGTAGTCCATTCATTCACTCGTTCATACTCACCGTCTTTCATCATTCAGTTCATCATCAAATATACTCGTAACATTCACTCGGAATCCATTCATTCACTCGTTCATACTCACCATCCTTCTTCATTCAGTTCGCTATCACATATACTCGCAACATTCACTCTTCATCCATTAATTTACTCAATACTCACTTCATTGTAATCCATTCATTCACTCGTTCATACTCACCGTCCTTCCTCATTCATTTCACCATCACATATACTCGTAGCATTCACTCGTAATCCATTCATTGATTTGTTCATACTCACCGTCCTTCCTCATTCAGTTCACCATCGCATATACTCGTAACATTCACTCGTAATCCATTCATTAACTCACTGTCTTTCCTCATTCAGTTCACCATCACATATACTCATAACATTCACTCATAATTCATTCATTTACTTGTTCATATTCACCGTCTTTCCTCATTCAGTTCACCATCACATACACTCGTAACATTCACTCGTAATCCATTCATTAACTCACCATCTTTCCTCATTCAGTTCACCATCACATATACTAGTAACATTCACGCGTAATCCATTCCTTTACTTAGTTCTTGTGGGTTTTTTCGGGCTATATGGCCATGTTCTAGAGGCATTTCTCACTCATAATCCATTCATTCATTCACCGTCTTTCCTCATTCAGTTCACCATTACATATACTCGTAACATTCACTCGTAATCCATTCATTCACTCCTTCATACCCACTTCCCTTTCTCATTCAGTTCGCTATCACATATACTCGTAACAATCACTCACAATCCATTCACTCATTCATACTCATCATCCTTCTTTGTTTAGTCCATCTTGGAAGGAGGCGAGTGTTCAGATTCTGCATTCCTTGCAGAACAAACACACTTTACAAAGAGGAAACGGTCTCCTTATGTAGAACTTTTAGGTTATCCATTATTTGATTGTTTGATTCCTGTTGGATTTCTTCCTCCACACAGGATCAACTACCTCTGTAGTTCACAACTACAGATCAGTTCCTTGATCCTCTCACTGGAGAATCCTCTCCTGTAACTCTCTGGTTACAGACTGCTGATTCACAGATCAGTCCTCTCCTGTAACTCTCCGGCTACAGACTACTGATTCACAGATAGTCCATTCGCCAAGGAAGTTTTGGGAAGCTTTCCCTAGCTGAAAGAAGTTTGTAACTATAAGTCGGATGTTTGTAACTCGGGAACTGCCTGTCTTCATGGCAGTCACAATGTCTTGGGTTCCCACTGCTTTGCAGGGAGATGATGCGGGACCCCCGCCTCCGCTCCAAGCTCATCTCGGCCCCCAGCAACTTCAACCACTTGGTCCACGTGGGGCCCGGCGAGAGGCATCACAAGCTGCAAGACCTCCATGCGGTGAGTTTCGGTTACATCCCAGGATTCGCACAAATGTGGGACTGGAGACATCTGGCTCTACAACAGTCAAGGAGACTTAGTGGACCATAAGATGACCATGAGCCAATGTTGTGATGCGGTAGCCAAAAGGACCAATGTGGTTCCAGGTTGCATCAAGAGGAGGATACTTCCTAATGTTAATTGTGTTACTGTTATGAATCATAATGTAAATATATGAAATGCAGGATGTATTTTCATTCACTGGACCAAATTTGGCACAAATATCCAAGAACGGCGCTCCATGCAGTCATGCCGGCCACATGACCTTGGAGGTGTCTATGGACAACACCGGCTCTTTGGCCTAGAAACTGAGCACCAACCCCCAGAGTTGGACACAACTGGACTTAATGTCAGGAGAAAACTTTTACCTTACCTTGCCTTACCCGATATGCCAAAATTTGAATACTGGTGTGGTTGGAGGGAGAATTGATGTTGTCATTTGTGAGTTGTACTTGCTGAGATGTATAGTTCACCTACAATCAAAGAGCATTCTGAACTCCACCAATGAGGGAACTGAACCAAACTTGGCACACAGAACTCCCACGACCAACAAAAAATACTGGAGGGGGTTGGTGGGCATTGACCTTGAGTTTTGGAGTTGTAGTTCACCTACCTCCAGCTAGAGCCTTGTGGACTCAAACAATGATGGAATTGGACCAAACTTGGCACGAATACTCCATATGCCCAAATGTGAACACTGGTGGAGTTTGGGGGAAATAGACCTTGACATTTGTGAGTTGTAGTTGCTGGGATTTATAGTTCACCTACAATCAAAGAGCGTTCTGAACTCCACCAATGAGGGAACTGAACCAAACTTGGCACACAGAACTCCCACGACCAACAAAAAATACTGGAGGGGGTTGGTGGGCATTGTCCTTGAGTTTTGGAGTTGTAGTTCACCTACCTCCAGCTAGAGCCTTGTGGACTCAAACAATGATGGAATTGGACCAAACTTGGCACAAATACTCCATATGCCCAAATGTGAACACTGGTGGAGTTTGGGGGAAATAGACCTTGACATTTGTGAGTTGTAGTTGCTGGGATTTATAGTTCACCTACAATCAAAGAGCATTCTGAACTCCACCAATGAGGGAACTGAACCAAACTTGGCACACAGAACTCCCACGCCCAACAAAAAATACTGGAGGGAGTTGGTGGGCATTGACCTTGAGTTTTGGAGTTGTAGTTCACCTACCTCCAGCTAGAGCCTTGTGGACTCAAACAATGATGGAATTGGACCAAACTTGGCACAAATACTCCATATGCCCAAATGTGAACACTGGTGGAGTTTGGGGGAAATAGACCTTGACATTTGTGAGTTGTAGTTGCTGGGATTTATAGTTCACCTACAATCAAAGAGCATTCTGAACTCCACCAATGAGGGAACTGAACCAAACTTGGCACACAGAACTCCCACGCCCAACAAAAAATACTGGAGGGAGTTGGTGGGCATTGACCTTGAGTTTTGGAGTTGTAGTTCACCTACCTCCAGCTAGAGCACTGTGGACTCAAACAATGATGGAATTGGACCAAACTTGGCACAAGTACTCCATATGCCCAAATGTGAACACTGGTGGAGTTTGGGGGAAATAGACCTTGACATTTGTGAGTTGTAGTTGCTGGGATTTATAGTTCACCTACAATCAAAGAGCATTCTGAACCCCACCAATGATAGAATTGGACCAAACTTCCCAGATATGACCAACAAAAAATACTGTGTTTTCTAATGGTCTTTGGCGACCCCTCGGGACCCCTGCTCACGACCCCTCCAGGGGTCCCGACCCCCAGGTTGAGAAACGCTGGTCTAGATGGAAGGAAGTCGTCGTCCGTAGAATTTATAGTTTTCCACCCACCCCCAAACTCATCCTGTCTGTCATTTTCCCATATCCCCCAATGGGATATTCATTTACAGGCCCAGGAAGAGAAGAAGCAGGAGGCCCAAGTGCGCATGCGTTGCAGCAGCCTTTCGGAGACTCGCCGGCCCTTGTCTTCGGGCAGCAACAGCATAGCCCAGAGGAGTGGGTCTTCTTTTTCTTCATCCGCTTCTTCTCGTAAGTACTCCAAAGATGTGGTGGAATCTCATTCTCTCGAGTTTTCAAGCAGAGGGTGGGTGGTCATCTGTCGGGAAAGGTTTGTTGTTGTTTATTCGTTCAGTCGCTTCCAACTCCTCGTGACCTCATGGGCCACTCCACGCCAGAGCTCCCTCTCGACCGTCACCACCCCCAGCTCCTTCAGAGTCAAGCCATCCATCTTGTCCTTGGTCGGCCCCTCTTCCTTTTTCCTTCCATTTTCCCCAGCATCATTCTTTTCTTCAAGCTTTCCTGTCTTCTCGTGATGTGGCCAAAGGACTTCATCTCAGCCGTCACCACCCCCAGCTCCTTCAGAGTCAAGCCATTCATGCATCTTGTCCTTGGTCGGCCCCTCTTCCTTTTTCCTTCCATTTTCCCCAGCATCATTCTTTTCTCCAAGCTTTCCTGTCTTCTCATGATGTGGCCAAAGGACTTCATCTCAGCCGTCACCACCCCCAGCTCCTTCAGAGTCAAGCCATTCATCCATCTTGTCCTTGGTCGGCCCCTCTTCCTTTTTCCTTCTATTTTCCCCAGCATCATTCTTTTCTCCAAGCTTTCCTGTCTTCTCCTGATGTGGCCAAAGGACTCCATCTCAGTCGTCACCACCCCCAGCTCCTTCAGAGTCAAGCCATTCATCCATCTTGTCCTTGGTCGGCCCCTCTTCCTTTTTCCTTCCATTTTCCCCAGCATCATTCTTTTCTCCAAGCTTTCCTGTCTTCTCGTGATGTGGCCAAAGGACTTCATCTCAGCCGTCACCACCCCCAGCTCCTTCAGAGTCAAGCCATTCATCCATCTTGTCCTTGGTCGGCGCCTCTTCCTTTTTCCTTCCATTTTCCCCAGCATCATTCTTTTCTCCAAGCTTTCCTGTCTTCTTGTGATGTGGCCAAAGGACTTCATCTTGGCCTCTAAATATCCTTCCCTCCAAGTGAGCAGTCAGGATTTATTTTATATTGTTTATTTTTGTGATGATGTGTATTTTTATTCTTATAGTCATGTATTGTTTAGACAATAGTTAGTAATGGTAAGTATGTAGAATTGTATTTTATTAGGGATAGTAACTGGCTTGGCTTGCCTTGAGCTGAGTTGGCATAGCAACGGGGGCGGAGCCAACTGCCACTTGGCAGCGCAGCTTTTTGAAAGTTGTCAGTCTGTAGCCGGAGAGTTACAGAAGAGGACTGATCTGTGAATTAGTAGTCTGTAGCCGGATAGTTACAGAAGAGGACTTATTAGGGATGGTAATTGGCTTGGCTTGCCTTGAGCTGAGTTGGCATAGCAACGGGGGCGGAGCCAACTGCCAACTGCCACTTGGCAGCGCAGCTTTTTGAAAGTTGTCAGTCTGTAGCCAGAGAGTTACAGAAGAGGACTGATCTGTGAATCAGTAGTCTGTAGCCGGAGAGTTACAGAAGAGGACTTATTAGGGATGGTAACTGGCTTGGCTTGCCTTGAGCTGAGTTGGCATAGCCACTGCCACTTGGCAGCGCAGCTTTTTGAAAGTTGTCAGTCTGTAGCCGGAGAGTTACAGAAGAGGACTGATCTGTGAATCAGTAGTCTGTAGCTGGAGAGTTATAGAAGAGGACTTATTAGGGATGGTAACTGGCTTGGCTTGCCTTGAGCTGAGTTGGCATAGCCACTGCCACTTGGCAGCACAGCTTTTTGAAAGTTGTCAGTCTGTAGCCAGAGAGTTACAGAAGAGGACTGATCTGTGAATCAGCAGTCTGTAACCAGAGAGTTACAGGAGAGGATTCTCCAGTGAGAGGATCAAGGAACTGATCTGTAGTTGTGAACTACAGAGGTAGTTGATCTTGTGTGGAAGTAGAAATCCAACAGGAATCCTGTAGTGATAGAACCACAGGGAGGACTGATTCTTTGATTAAGAAGTACTATGCTAATAATTTAATATATTCTATGAAAATATATCTTGTAAGCCGCTCTGAGTCCCCTTCGGGGTGAGAAGGATGGCATAGAAATGCCGTAAATAAATAAATAAATAAATAAATATTTTGATATGATGTATTTCTTTGTCATTCTGTGGTTATGTTGTATTATTTGGGCTTGGCCTCATGTCAGCTGCCCCGAGTCCCCTTTGGGGAGATGGTGGTGGGTTATAAATAAAGATTATTATTATTATTATTATTATTATTATTATTATTTCCTGGAGGATGGACTGCTCTGATCTTCTCGCGGTCCAAGGCACTCTCAGAATTTTCCTTCAACACCACAGTTCAAAAGCATCTATCTACCTTTGCTCAGTCTTCCTTAAAGTCCAGCTTTTGCATCCTACAGGGAATATCATTGCTTTAACTACGCGGATCTTTGTTAGATTGTGTTTTCCTGTCTAGCAGACAGGATTGGATGAGCTTTGGGGTCTCTTCCAACTCAGTGATTCCATGAAATGGGCTCCATGCTGGAATGTCATGCAGTTAAAGAGCTGAGGATGGGAGAAGCCCCTGGGCCGGATGGGAGAATTTCCAATGGCCAAATTGGGTTCACGGGCCTGAGGTTGGTGGGGAAGGAATGATATGTATAATGTAATGCAATATAATAATACTACTAATAATATGATATTATAATTATATATTTATATTGCATGTAATATTACTAATAATATTACAATATCATGGTATAGTACAATATAGTAATATATAATACTGATATTGTACTATGCTAATTAGGCTTGGGTAACCACGGAAAAATTTGGTTCTAAACTCGTTTTGTTTTTAGGGGGCCCTTGCGTTTCGTTTTTTTTAAGAATTCCGAAATTTTCCTTTTAAAAATTTCGAAATATATGGAATTTCGTAAAATTACGAATCGATTCGTTAATGGCGGATGCGATTGCGCAATATGCTAAAAAAACCTCCAAACGGGACAGGGGGAACTTCTGAAGCTTCCCTCTCCCTCTGTTGTTGACTGTTGGTGTGATAAAACAACAACTATATTATTATGTTATATTATATTATATTATATTATATTATATTATATTATATTATATTATTATAATATTATTATATTGTTGTATATTATATTATAATATTATTATATTATATTACTGTATATTATATTATATTATTATAATATTATATATATTATATTATATTACTTTATATTATAATATTATTATATTATATTATATATATAATATTATACAATTATAATATAATATTATATAATATATATAATAAGATATAATATAATAATATCATAATAATATAATATACTATAATATATTATATTATAATATACTATAATACTATAATGTAATAGTATTATAATAATAAAATATAATATATATATTATATTATCATAATATTATTATATATTATATTATATTATATTATATTATATTATATTATAATTGTATATTATATTATATTATATTATATTATATTATATTATATATTTTATACTAGCTGTACCTGGCATAGAGTGAGTGTATGAAAAATAAAGTAATGAGAAATTTTGGGCAAGAAGGATGCCAAAATAATAATTACGAATTAATTACGAAATAATTACGAAAATTGTTTCGATTCTTAATTACTCCTCACACTATTCCTGCATGGCTCGATATTGGATCGTAAGCTAATTTAAATACAAATTAATAACGAATAACGAAATTAACGAACAGGATCGCCCAAGCCTAATGCTAATAATATAATATATTGTATGAAAATATATACCTCGTAAGCCGCTCTGAGTCCACTTCGGGGTGAGAAGGGCGGCATATTAATGTCGTATATAAATAAATAAATGAATAATATGGATTCTCCAACCGTCTTCAAGCTGATGGCCACTCTCTGACTTTTTGTCCCCGCAGTAAAGCACAAATCAGGCAGCTCTATGTCAGACGACTCCTTCGCATCTCCACAGGGACTCTTTTTCGGTGTCGGCACACGGACAGAGGTAACTGGGCAGAAACGGAGCATGGAACCAAAACTTGAATGCTCTCCTTGGTTGGGTACCCATTCTTCCCCTCTACCGCCATCCCTGCCCTTGACCTTTTCCTTGTAGGACCTGTGGGAGTGAGAGTTATTTGTTTAACTCTGTATGAATTGAGTTGCTGTGAGTTTTCCGGACTATATAGCCATGTTCCAGAAGCATTTTTTATTTTTTTTATTTTTTTTACAACATTTCTATGCTGTGTAGCTTACAAGATATATATACATACAATATATTAAATTATTAGCATAGTACAATATCAGTATTATATATTACTATATTGTACTATACCATTATATTGTAATATTTTAGTAATATTATATGTAATATATAATAATATCATATTATTAGTATTAGTATTATATTGTATTACATTATAGTATTATAAAATATGTACATGCAATATATTATATTAAGGTAAAGGTAAAGGTTGTCCCCTGACATTGAGTCCAGTCAGGTGCGCATGTGCGAGATCTGAGAGGCAGAGAAGGAGGGACAGTAATAGGAAAATTATATTATTATATTAAGGTAAAAGTAGTCCCCTGACATTAAGTCCAGTCATGTCTGACTCTGGGGGTGGTGCTCATCTCCATTTCTAAGCCGTAGAGCCGGCGTTGTCCATAGACACCTCCAATGTCATGTGGCCAGCATGACTGCATGGAGCACCCTTACCCGCTCTTGTATCCTATTACCGTACCTCCTCCTCTGCCTCTCAGATCTCGCTCCTGAAGACTGCAGGGAAGCGGAGCAGGTGCGCAGGTGCGAGATCTGAGAGGCAGAGAAGGAGGGACAGTAATAGGAAAACTATATTATTATATTAAGGTAAAAGTAGTCCCCTGACATTAAGTCCAGTTATGTCTGACTCTGGGGTGTGGTGCTCATCTCCATTTCTAAGCGGAAGAGCCGGCGTTGTCCATAGACACCTCCAATGTCATGTGGCCAGCATGACTGCATGGAGCACCCTTACCCGCTCGTGTATCCTATTACCGTACCTCCTCCTCTGCCTCTCAGATCTCGCTCCTGAAGACGGCAGTGAAGCGGTGCAGGTGCGCATGTGCGAGATCTGAGAGGCAGAGAAGGAGGGACAGTAATAGGAAAACTATATTATTATATTAAGGTAAAAGTAGTCCCCTGACATTAAGTCCAGTTATGTCTGACTCTGGGGTGTGGTGCTCATCTCCATTTCTAAGCGGAAGAGCCGGCGTTGTCCATAGACACCTCCAATGTCATGTGGCCAGCATGACTGCATGGAGCACCCTTACCCGCTCTTGTATCCTATTACCGTACCTCCTCCTCTGCCTCTCAGATCTCGCTCCTGAAGACGGCAGTGAAGCGGTGCAGGTGCGCATGTGCGAGATCTGAGAGGCAGAGAAGGAGGGACAGTAATAGGAAAATTATATTATTATATTAAGGTAAAGGTAAAGGTTGTCCCCTGACATTAAGTCCAGTCATGTCTGACTCTGGGGTGTGGTGCTCATCTCCACTACTAAGCTGAAGAGCCGGCGTTGTCCATAGACACCTCCAATGTCATGTGGCCAGCATGACTGCATGGAGCACCCTTACCCGCCCTTGTATCCTATTACCGTACCTCCTCCTCTGCCTCTCAGATCTCGTTCCTGAAGACGGCAGTGAAGCGGTGCAGGTGCGCAGCTGCGAGATCTGAGAGGCAGAGAAGGAGGGACAGTAATAGGAAAATTAAAATTATATTATTATATTAAGTTAAAGGTAAAGGTTGTCCCCTGACATTAAGTCTTGTAGAAGGAGTTTTTTTTACATCTGCGTTAGGTCTGGGTAATATTTTTTCTAAAGCGCAAAATTTAAAGCTATGGTGTGTATGAGCTTTTTCATTGAAATGTACATATAGTGAAGAGTCAGTGGACCCATTCCTTATGCGTGAACGATGTTCATTTATCCTGGTTTTAAGGGGTCTAGTGGTCATTCCAACATATAATAGCTTGCAGGAGCATTCTAATAGGTAAATTACATTATCAGTGGAACATGTTGTTAAATGTTGCAAGGTAATCTTGATGTTAAGTGTTGGATGAGAGTATATTTTAATCTTGAGTGATTGTTGACAACAGTTACAGTGTCCACAGCTAGTGTGACCCCTAATGGTAAGATTGTGGGATGTAGTAGGAGAGTTATATTCAGAACGGATCAAAAGGTCCCTTAAATTTCTGGATTTAGAGAACATATTATCCTGATTTATATTATTTTCTTGAGAGTCTTATAAAATACACATACATACATTCTTGTTTCTATGTTACTATAGATATTTGTGCATTGTTTGCTGAAGTCAACAGTAACCAAAGCTTGCAAATGCTCTTCTCGTGACAGGTTCCGGATCCGAGGCGCTCTCCTTGCGCCGGAAGCACCAGCTCCACATGACGAGACCCCGGCACGGAAGCCGGGCCGATGGGTTTGACCCACAGAGTGAGCTCACCGAAACTCGTCACGAAAGAAAGCGAGAAGGAGCGTTGGATGCAGAGAAGGAGTGGAAGGAAGCAGCTGCAGTGGGTTTTTCCGGGGTTCCTCGCCAAGGAATCCAACCCCATTGCGTCTGTCTCAGGAAAGGAAGAAACTTCGCTCCTTCCGATCCGACAATGTGTCCCTTTCCCCCAGTTTGTCTCTCACTGAACTCAGGAACCCTGCTTTACGCTTTTAGAGGCCTTTCGGTTTACTTCTTCGGTTTTTTAAGCTAAGCTAACGGCGGTAATATTTTAAAGGAAGGGGCAGAACGCGGGGTTGCGGTTGCTTGAGCTCCGGAAACGAACGGGACAACATTCGAAACGATGAATTCGGAATGGCAAGGAAAGAGATTCCACCGAAACATTGGAATAGGACTGCCTCGGTGGTCCGTTTCGGGCGTCCGCGTGGCAAAGGGATGGACTAGATGACCTCTGTGGGTCCCTTCCAACTCTAGGATTCGAGCGACACGTCCCTCCCTCTCTTGCCAAAGGGCCACCGGGTCCCACCAGCCTTTCATTAAAGAGTTAATTTATTTGTCGGCTTCCGCATTGACCAATAAAACGGGCAAAAAAATTAATAATAAATAAAAATGGCGGACGTACACACATCTGACCCACAACGTGCAACGGTACAGTGACAACGACAGCGAAAAAATCCATCTCCACAATATCCGCAGGGGATACGTACTAGGCTTGGGCGATCCAGTTCGTTAATTTCGTTATTCGTTATTGATTCGTATTTGAATTAGCTTACGATCCAGTATCGAGCCATGCAGGAGTAGTGTGAGGAGTAATTAAGAATCGAAACAATTTTTACAATTTTCGTAATTATTTTCGTAATTTCGTAATTATATTTTATAATATGCAATTATAATATAATATATAATATAATAATATAATAATATAATATACATTAGATATTATATTATATTACATTATATTATTATAATACTATTATATTATTGTATATTATATTATTATATTATTATATTATATATTATATTATAGTTGTATTATATTATATATTATATTATAATAATATAATAATATAATATACATTAGATATTATATTATATTACATTATATTATTATAATACTATTATATTATAGTATTGTATATTATTATATTATATATTATATTACTATAATATTATTATATTCTATTCTATTATAATTGAAATAAATATATTATATTACTATAATATTATTATATTCTATTATATTAAGAATCGAAACAATTTTTTCCAATTTTCGTAATTATTTCGTAATTATTTCGTAATTATTTTCGTATGTCTGGTGCATTGCATTGTATATTATATTATATTATATTATTATATTATATGTTATATTACTATATTAATATTATATTATATTATAATTGTATATTATATTACAATATAATATATATAATATATTATTATATTATAAATTATATTATATTATAATTGTATATTATATTACAATATAATATATATAATATATTATTATATTATATATTATATTACTATAATATTATTATATTCTATTATATTATAATTGAAATAAATATATTATATTACTATAATATTATTATATTCTATTATATTAAGAATCGAAACAATTTTTTCCAATTTTCGTAATTATTTCGTAATTATTTTCGTATGTCTGGTGCATTGCATTGTATATCATATTATATTATATTATATTATTATATATTATATTACTATATTATTATTATTATTATATTATAATTGTATATTATATTACAATATAATATATATGATATAATATATTATAATATAATATAATATAATAATATAATATACAATAATATAATATAATATAATATACAACAATATAATATAATAATAATATAAAATAATATACCAGTGGCGCAGTGGGTTAAAGCACTGAGCTGCTGAGCTTATTGATCGAAAGGTCGCAGGTTCGATTCCGAGGAGCGGCGTGAGCTTCCGCTGTCAGCCCTAGCTTCTGCCAACCTAGCAGTTCGAAAACATGCAAATGTGAGTAGATCAATAGGTACCGCTCCGGCGGGAAGGTAACGGCGCTCCATGCAGTCATGCCAGCCACATGACCTTGGAGGTGTCTATGGACAACGCCGGCTCTTCGGCTTAGAAATGGAGATGAGCACCACACCCCAGAATCAGACATGACTTGACTTAATGTCAGGGGACAAACTTTACCTTTATAATATAATATAATATAATATAATATAATATAATATAATATAATATAATATAATAATATAATTATATAATTATATAATTATATAATATATAATATATAATATAATATATAATATAATATAATATAAAATATAATATATAATATAATATAATAAATATAATATAATATAATATAATATAATATAATATAATATAATATAATATAATATAATATAATATTAGTTGTTTGTTTTATCACACCAACACTCAACAGCAGAGGGAGAGGGAAGCTTCAGAAGTTCCCCCTGTCCCGTTTGGAGGTTTTTTTAGCATATTGCGCAATCGCGTCCGCCATTAACGAATCGATTCGTAATTTCCGAAATTTCGGAAATTTCAAAATTTTGAAATCTTAAATTTCGGAAGTCCTCAGAATTTCGAAACACTAGCGCACCCTAGAAACGAAACGAGTTTAGAACCAATTTTTTTCTTGATCGCCCAAGCCTAATATGTACATTCCTGACCAAGCTGTGGTTAATAAGCGAAACAACAACAAATAAAAACATGTCTCGATTCCTGTCCCAGCCAAATCCTCCTCTGTGAATAGGCGTCCGGCACTTACATCGACCCCCCCCCCCTTCTTCTTGAAGGCACCTGGGATTCAAACCTTACTACAGGGAGGGATTCGGTCAATGCTTTGCGGGCAAGATCAGGGCTGAAAGGACGGGACCCCTGAGGGGGTCATGAGGGGGTGTGAAAAAGGTCACCAGACCATCAGAAGACATAGTATTTTCTGGTGGTTATTGGGATTCTGTGTGGGAAGTTTGACCCAATTCTATTGTTGGTCGAGTTCAGAATGCTCTTTGATTGTAGGTGAACTATAAATCCCAACAACTACAACTCCCAAATGTCAAGGTCTATTTCCCCCAGACTCTATCAGTGTTCACATTTGGGCATACTGAGTATTCGTGCCAAGCTTGGTGCAGATCCATCATTACATGAATCCACAGCACTCCTCTGGATATAGGTGAACTACAACTCCCAAACTCAAGGTCAATGCCCACAAAACCCTTCCAGTGTCTTCTGTTGGTCATGGGAGTTCTGTGTGGCAAGATTGCTTCAATCCCATCATTGGTGGAGTTCAGAATGCTCTTTGATTGTAGGTGAACTATAAATCCCAACAACCACAACTCCCAAACGTCAAGGTCTATTTTCACCAGACTCTACCAGTGTTCACATTTGGACATACTGAGTATTTGTGCCAAGCTTGGTGCAGATCCATCATTGCATGAATCCACAGCACTCCTCTGCGGGTAGGTGAACTACAACTCCCAAACTCAAGGTCAATGCCCACAAAACCCTTCCAGTGTTCAGAATGCTCTTTGATTGTAGGTGAACTATAAATCCCAGCAACTACAACTTCCAAATGTCAAGATCTATTTTCCCCAGACTCTACCAGTGTTTACGTTTGGGCATACTGAGTATTCGTGCCAAGCTTGGTGCAGATCCATCATTGCATGAATCCACAACGCTTCTCTGGATATAGGTGAACTACAACTCCCAAACTCAAGGTCAATGCCCACAAAACCCTTCCAGTGTCTTCTGTTGGTCATGGGAGTTCTGTGTGGCAAGATTGCTTCAATTCCATCATTGGTGGAGTTCAGAATGCTCTTTGATTGTTGGTGAACTATAAATCCCAACAACTACAACTCCCAAATGTCAAGGTCTATTTTCCCCAGACTCTACCAGCGTTCACATTTGGGCATACTGAGTATTCGTGCCAAGTTTGGTCCAGATTCATCATTGCATGAATCCACAGCGCTCCTCTGCGTATAGGTGAACTACAACTCCCAAACTCAAGGTCAATGCCCACAAAACCCTTCCAGTGCCTTCTGTTGGTCATGGGAGTTCTGCGTGGCAAGATTGCTTCAATTCCATCATTGGTGGAGTTCAGAATGCTCTTTGATTGTAGGTGAACTATAAATCCCAACAAACACAACTCCCAAATGTCAAGGTCTATTTTCCCCAGACTCTACCAGTGTTCACATTTGGGCATACTGAGTATTCGTGCCAAGTTTGGTCCAGATCCATCATTGCATGAATCTATAGCGCTTCTCTGGATATAGGTGAACTACAACTCCCAGACTCAAGGCCAATGCCCACCAAACCCTTCCAGTGTCTTTTGTTGGTCATGGGAGTTCTTTGTGCCAAGTTCATTTTAAATCCATCGCTGGTGGAGTTCAGAATGCTTTCTGATTATAGGTGAACTATAAATCCCAGCAACCACAACTTCCAAATGTCAAGGTCTATTTTCCCCAGACTCTACCAGTGTTTACATTGGGGAATACTGAGTATTCGTGCCAAGCTTGGTGCAGATCCATCATTGCATGAATCCACAACGCTCCTCTTGATATAGGTGAACTACAACTCCCAAACTCAAGGTCAATGCCCACAAAACCCTTCCAGTGTCTTCTGTTGGTCATGGGAGTTCTGTGTGGCAAGATTGCTTCAATTCCATCATTGGTGGCGTTCAGAATGCTCTTTGATTGTAGGTGAACTATAAATCCCAGCAACGACAACTCCCAAATTACAAAATCAATCCTCCCCCCTTCCCCCAACCCCACTAGCATTCACATTTGGGCATATTGACGCGCCTTCCTCTTGTCACGTTTCTCTCTTTCACCCTCCATTCGTGCCTCTTCAAATTCTGCAGCACTACTGGTCACAGCTGACCTCCAACTGGAGTACTTCCCAGTTCTCAGCGTCTATGCCAGAGTTTTCAAGGTTGGCTTTGAGCCCATCTTTAAATCTCTTTTCCTGCCCGCCAACATTCTGCTTTCCGTTCTTGAGTTCGGAGTAGAGCAACTGCTTTGGGAGACAGTGGTCGGGCATCCGGACAATGTGACCGGTCCAGTGGAGTTGATGTTGGAGGACCATTGATTCAATGCTGGTGGTCTTCGCTTCTTCCAGCACGCTGACATTTGTCCGCTTGTCTTCTATCGCATTGCCAGGGCTCTGCCTTTTTTAGGTAGAGATGAACCAAACTCCCAGTTTTATCAAACTTGCTGGCTGTTTTAATAAACCAAATATAAAACATAAAGATAGCACTCAGGCACAGAATAAACACAAACTGATAGCAAAAGTTACACCGAAGTCAACGGGTCCAGTCTAGTGGTCAAATGCCGAGAGTTCAATAAACAAAGTCCAGGCATCAAGAGTCTATACCGTACTCAAAAGCCAGTCCAAAGGTTCAAGGTTCCAGGGTTCCAAGATTACAGGAGACAGGTCAGGATACCGAAAACCCAACAGACTTGGGGGAAAAACCAGCAGCATCCACCACCAAAATATGATGGTGGAGGAACATCGCTTCAATGCTGGTGGTCTTTGCTTCTTCCAGCACGCTGACGTTTGTCCGCTTGTCTTCCCAAGAGATTTGCAGGTTTTTTTGGAGGCGGTGCTGATGGAATCGTTCCAGGAGTTGCATGTGACATCTGTAGACTGTCCACGTCTCACAGGCGTATAGCAGGGTTGGGAGGACAATAGCTTTATAGACAAGCACCTTGGTCTCCCTACGGATGTCCCAGTCCTCAAACACTCTCCGCTTCATTGGGAAAAATGCTGCACTTGCAGAGCTCAGGCATTGTTGTATTTCAGTCTCAATGTTGACGTCTGTAGACAGTCCACGTTTCGCAGGCGTATAGCAGGGTTGTGAGGACAATAACATTATCAGCAATCACCTTGGTCTCCCTACGGATGTCCCGGTCTTCAAACACTCTCTGCTTCATTTGGAAAAATGCTGCATTCGCAGAGCTCAGGCAGTGTTGTATTTCGGTCTCAATGTTGACATCTGTAGACAGTCCACGTCTCGCAGGCATATAGCAGGGTTGGGAGGACAATAGCTTTATAAACAAGCACTTTGGTCTCTCTACGGATGTCTCGGTCCTCAAACACTCTCCTCTTCATTGGGAAAAATGCTGCACTTGCAGAGCTCAGGCATTGTTGTATTTCAGTCTCAATGTTGACGTCTGTAGACAGTCCATGTCTCGCAGGTGTATAGGAGGGTTGGGAGGACAATAGCTTTATAAACAAGCACTTTGGTATCCCTACGGATGTCTCGGTCCTCAAACACTCTCCGCTTTATTGGGGAAAATGCTGCACTCGCAGAGCTCAGGCTATTTTGTATTTCGGTGTCAATGTTGACTTTTGTGGAGAGGTGGATGCCAAGGTCAACATTTTCTAATGTTACACCATTAAGTTGTATTTCTGGCATTGGAGAGGGATTGGCTGGTGACTTCTGGAAGAGCACTTTGGTTTTCTCAATGTTTATTGACAGGTCAAGCTTCTCGTAAGCTTCTGCGAAGGTGTTTAGAGTGGCTTGTAGGTCTTCTTCTGAATGCGCACAGACAACGTTGTCATCAGCATACTGGAGTTCTATAACAGATGTTGTTGTAACCTTGGCTTTGACTTTCAGTCTGCTGAGGTTAAATAAATAGCTTGCCATCTGTCCGACATATGATATCCACTCCACATAAGGTATGGGGATTTGACAAAGAGTCCATGGAAGTTCTTAAGAGTCCTCAAAAGTTGATGAAAGTTCCCAAAAGTGTATAGAAGTTGGAATAAGTTTATAAGAGTCCTTGGAAAGTTCCTGAAAGTCCACAAGAGCTCCCAAAAGTTCATGGGGAAGCATTAGAATGTACTGAGTTGATTTTATTGCGATCCAGCTGGAAAGGATGCAAAGCTACAATAATTCATCAAGAAAAGCGTACCGTGTACACAAAATAAAGCCATTTTAATACAAATTTGAATTTCCTGCTCCCCGCCCCTCTGCCGGCTTGGCGATGATTGGCCGGCGCTCTACAGCTGGGAGGAGGCTTGGCCGCCTCCTGAGCGCCTTGGCCAATCGCTGAGCTTCTGCCACCTCGGCTTCACGACCAATCAGGAGAAAGGGAGGCGGGATGAGAGGGAAACAATGAATTCTTGAGTGGATTATGGAGATATGTAGTGTCCAAATGGCCGACGAGTCCTCAGGGGGCCTTCTAGCCAGCCAGGCTATTATCTTTGATTGGTGACAATAAATGTTGAAGTCTGGCAAGCCTGCCAAAATCCGGATTTTTATGGAAACAATGAGGCAATCTTGGCTGAAGTTTTGGTGGAGGAAGGTTTGAATGAGCAAACAGATCAGGACAAAGTGTGGCTTTCCGAAGGCCTTTTGTACCACCGAGATGTGATCATTTATGCCAAGGGGCCGCCTTCCGCTGAGAGGACC
The DNA here is from genome assembly GCF_037176765.1 of Anolis sagrei. Lineage (NCBI taxonomy): Eukaryota > Metazoa > Chordata > Lepidosauria > Squamata > Anolidae > Anolis > Anolis sagrei. The sequence continues at coordinate 20,533,549 of NC_090032.1, forward strand.
AACTCCGAGCCCCCGGGTCATGGCCCATTGTATTGTTCATGCAAAAGTGTCTTTTGATAAGAGTCCCACAAAGAAATTGATAAGAGCCCCGATCATGGCTCAGTATGTGTCCATATGTCGTAATATTTATCTGAAAGTCCATAGAAGAAAATATGTCCATAATGGGAAAGGGAGTCCTTGATGTGGGGCAAAAGAGTTCAAAAAAAATCATGAGAGGTGGCTTGGCAAGTCCACTGAGCCAGGATATGGAGCTCTGCATCCTTTGGTCCTTGGAGAACTATAATCCCTTCCAAGGACTGGAACGAGGGTGGCAAATCCACTTCCTGAAGGTCTCATGGGATGACCACATCAAGTTTCCCCGGGTCCTGGGGCTCCAAAAGGACGAAGAAGTGACGGCGGGAGCAGCGCAGCAGCAAGATGCCCAGTTTGACAATATTTACTCAATATATTCTTGAAAACAAAAAGGTTATTCCCAGAGCGCAGGAGCCCGAAATGCAAAAAGTGAGATAGCAGTTAGTGTTAGAATTAGGCTAGGAAAAATATGGCACCAAAATGGAGTCGTTTGGTTAACCCGCGGATACGGGGCCCCTGAGGGGTTTCCGTATCCGCGGTTTAAAGAAACGTAGATTCGGCATCCCAGGCGGGCCGGCGGCTGCCCGCAACCCAGAAATGGGTAAGTTCATGCATTTGATACTTGTGAGTCAGGAAATAGACACAATGTATCACTATGAAGAGGTGAAGGTTACAATTCAATCAGTCTTTATTAGGGGTTTCGTTACAATGTTTGGGCTGCAAAAGGAGAGAGCTCAAGGTTGGAGAGAGTCCTTGGTTGAGGCTGCTGCTGGGTCACATTTAATCAAAGTGGGCCCAACAGGGCATCCAGGAACTGCGGAACTCCCTGCAGCTGGTCAGATCAGCCGGAAAGGAGGGTCCTCGGGCGGATTCGACGTCATGTTTGGGTATCAGCCAGCACGCCAACGCCTTAAATCAAGACATAGTTTTCTAAGATCTACACAGACACTCGCTGGAACACCCCAGCAAGCGAGAGTCCAAAAGTGGCAGCCACGTGCACAGTGGAGGACCTTCTCACGACGACACCAGAGGCACCGGATTCGACATCATGTTTGGGTATCAGCCAGCATGCTAACGCCTTAAATCAAGACATAGTTTTCTAAGATCTACAGAGACACTCGCTGGAACACCCCAGCAAGCGAGAGTCCAAAAGTGGCAGACACATGCCCAATGGAGGATCTTCTCACAACGACACCAGAGGCACCGGATTCGACATCATGTTTGGGTATCAGCCAGCACGCCAACGCCTTAAATCAAGAAATCGTTTTCTAAGATCTACAGAGACATTCGCTGGAGCACCCCAGCAAACGAGAGTCCAAAAGTGGCAGCCACGTGCACAATGGAGGACCTTCTCACAACGACACCAGAGGCACCGGATTCGACGTCATGTTTGGGTAACAGCCAGCACGCCAACGCCTTAAATCAAGAAATCGTTTTCTAAGCTCTACAGGGACATTCACTGGAACACCCCAGCAAGCAAGAGTCCAAAAGTGGCAGCCATGTGCACAATGGAGGATCTTCTCACAACGACACCAGAGGCATCAGATTCGACATCATGTTTGGGTATCAGCCAGCACGCCAACGCCTTAAATCAAGAAATCGTTTTCTAAGATCTACAGAGACATTCGCTGGAGCACCCCAGCAAACGAGAGTCCAAAAGTGGCAGCCATGTGCACAATGGAGGACCTTCTCACAACGACACCAGAGGCACCGGATTCGACATCATGTTTGGGTAACAGCCAGCACGCCAACGCCTTAAATCAAGACATAGTTTTCTAAGATCTACAGAGACATTCGCTGGAGCACCCCAGCAAGCGAGAGTCCAAAAGTGGCAGACATATGCCCAATGGAGGACCTTCTCACAACGACACCAGAGGCACCGGATTCGACATCATGTTTGGGTAACAGCCAGCACGCCAACGCCTTAAATCAAGACATAGTTTTCTAAGATCTACAGAGACATTCACTGGAACACCCCAGCAAGCAAGAGTCCAAAAGTGGCAGCCACGTGCACAATGGAGGACCTTCTCACAACGACACCAGCGGCAAAGGACGTTGAATAGAATACAAAGCCTGCAAACTTTTTTGTTTTGTTTTGTTTGTTTTAATGCAATACAATCGTTTGCATAAATTAGCATAAAAAGCATTGCATAAATTAGTATAAAACTGATAAGCATGGAAGGAGAGGCCTGGGGATGTTAGGAATTGTGGGAGTTGGAGTCCAAAACCCCTGCCCAGGCCTGAAGGAGAACCACAACCCTGAAGACTCCATTTCCCAGGAGGCTCAGCAGCAGTGGGCGGAAGTGACGTTTCCGGGAAGGGGGCGGGCTTCCGGTGAGCTTCCCAGTGCTGACGTCCTTTTCCGTTCTGCTGGCAACCGAAGGAAGAAGAAGGTAGGCAAGGGGGTGGCTTTGGGGTCCCTCTCTTTTGGGGAGAAAGCCATCCATGGGAATGGGCAGGGCTTGCATTCAGTTCCTCCCTTGGACTACAAGTCCCACAATCCCCAGCTGGACTACAAATCCCATTGTATTCCCCTAGGTGGGGATGGGGAACTGGGAGAGACACAGCTTGCAAAAATAGTTACTTTTTGGCAGTACAACTCCCTGGACTACAAGTCCCATAATCCCCAGCTGGACTACAAATCCCATTATATTCCCCTAGGTGGGGATGGGGAACTGGGAGAGCCAGGGCTTGCTAAAATAGTTACTTTTTGGCAGTACAACTCCCTGGACTACAAATCCCAGAACTCCCAGCTGGACTACAAATCCCATTGTATTCCTCTAGGTGGGGATGGGAAACTGGGAGAGCCAGAGCTTGCAAAAAATAAGTTACTATTTGGTGACACCCAAATCTTGCAAAAATAGTTACTTTTTGGCACTCCCTGGACTACAATTCCTAGAACTCCCAGCTGGACTACAAGTCCCATTGTTTCCCCCTAGGTGGGGATGGGGAACTGGGAGAGCCTGAGCTTGCAAAAGAAGTTACTATTTGGCAACACCCAGAACTTGCAAAAGAAGTTACTTTATGGCACTACAATTCCCAGAACTCCTAGCTGGACTACAGATCCCATTGTATTCCCCTAGGTGGGGATGGGGAACTGGGAGAGCCACAGCTTGCCAAAAAAAGTTACTATTTGGCGACACCCAGAGCTTGCAAAAAAAGTTACTTTATGGCATACATAAAGTATGGAATACAATTCCCAGAACCCCCAGCTGGACTACAAGTCCCATTATATTCCACTAGGTGGGGATGGGAAACTGGGAGAGTGAGAGCTTGCAAAAAATAAGTTACTATTTGGCAGCACCCAGAGCTTGCAAAAATAGTTACTTTTTGGCAGTACAACTCCCCAGACTACAGTTCCCAGAACTCCCAGCTGGACTACAAGTCCCATTGTATTCCTCTAGGTGCGGATGGGAAACTGGGAGAACCAGAGCTTGCAAAAATAAGTTATTTTTTGGTGGCGCCCAGTGCTTGCAAAAGAAGTTACTTTTTGGCACTACAACTCCCAGAACTCCTATCCTTGCAAAGTCTTTTACTATTTCCCATGTTAAACAACTAAATGTTTTGCAAGATGTCCCTCTCTGCTTTTGTTTCTCCTTCCCTTGTGTCCAGATGAGGCTGCTTCTCGTGGCCCTTTGGGCCGTCTTGACCGCTGTCCGCTCGGAGGAAGGGGCCCGGCTCCTGGCCTCCAAATCTCTGCTGAACCGCTACGCCGTCGAAGGGCGCGATCTGACCCTGCAGTACAACATCTACAACGTCGGCTCAAGGTGGAAACCGGGGGGAGTCCCAAAAGAACTCTTCCCTTTTCAGCTTCGAAGCCAGGCTCTGAAGCTGCAAGGCCATTCAATGCTAACCAAGGTGGCCAAAGCCTGGCTGAGGGACTCCTATATATATTTATACCTGTGGAATGATGTCCACGGTGGGAGAAAGAACTCTTGTCTGTTGGAGGCAAGTGTGAATGTTGCGATTGGCCAGCTTGATTAGCACTGAATGGCCTTGCAGCTTCAAAGCCTGGCTGCTTCCTGCCTGAGGGAACCATATATATACACACATATATATCTGTGGAATCATGTCTAGGGTGGGAGAAAGAACTCTTGTCTGTTGGAGACAAGTGTGAATGTTGCCATTGGCCATCTTGATGATTAGCACTGAATGGCCTTGCAGCTTCAAAGCCTGGCTGCATCCTGCCTGGGGGAATCCTATCTCTCTCTCTCTCTCTCTCTCTCTCTCTCTATATATATATATATATATTTATACCTGTGGAATGATGTCCAGGGTGGGAGAAAGAACTCTTGTCTGTTGGAGGCAAGTGTGAACGTTGCCATTGGCCACCTTGATTAGTATTGAATGGCTTTGCAGCTTCAAAGCCTGGCTGCTTCCTGCCTAAGGGAATCGTATATATATTTATACCTCTGGAATGGTGTCCAGGGTGGGAGAAAGAACTCTTGTCTGTTGGAGGCAAGTGTGAACGTTGCCATTGGCCACCTTGATTAGTATTGAATGGCTTTGCAGCTTCAAAGTCTGGCTGCTTCCTGCCTGAGGGACTCCTATATATATTTATACCTGTGGAATGATGTCCAGGGTGGGAGAAAGAACTCTTGTCTGTTGGAGGCAAGTGTGAATGTTGCCATTGGCCATCTTGATTAGCACTGAATGGCCTTGCAGCTTCAAAGCCTGGCTGCTTCCTACCTAAGGGAATGTATATCTATATATCTGTGGAATGATGTCTAGGATGGGAGAAAGAAAGAACTGTTTTGTTTTGAAGGCAAGTGTCAATATTGCAATAGGTTGCCTTGATTAGCACTGAATGGCCTTGCAGCTTCAGAGCCTGGCTGCTTCCTGTCCGAAGGAATTGTATATATATTTATACCTGTGGAATGATGTCCAGGGTGGGAGAAAGAACTCTTGCCTGTTGGAGGCAAGTGTTAATGTGGCCAGCTTGTTTAGCACTGAATGGCCTTGCAGCTTCAAAGCCTGGCTGCTTCCTGCCTGAGGGATATATATATATATATATATATATATATATATATATATACACACACACACACACACACATACACACACTAATGTCCAGCTTAATTAGCACTGAATGGCCTTGCAGCTTCAAAGCCTGGCTGCTTCCTGCTTGAGGGATGGATATATATATATACGCACACACATACACTAATGTCCAGGGTGGGAGAAAGAACTCTTGAAAGTTGGAGGGAAGTGTGAATGTAGCCAGCTTGATTAGCACTGAATGGCCTTGCAGCTGAAAAGCCTGCTTGCTTCCTGCCTGAGGTAATCCTATCTATCTATCTCTGTGGAATGATGTCAAGGTTGGGAGAAAGAAGTCTTGTCTGCTGGAGGCAAGGGTGAACGTTGCCATTGGCTACCTTGGTTGGCATTGAATAGCCTTGCAGCTTCAAAGTCTGGCTGCTTCCTGCCTGAGGGAATATATATATACACACACACATACACTTGTGGAATGATGTCCAGGGTGGGAGAAAGAACTCTTGTCTGTTGGAGACAAGTGTGAATGTTGCCATTGGCCATTTTGATTAGCACTGAATGGCCTTGCAGCTTCAAAGCCTGGCTGCTTCCTGCCTGAGGGAATCCTATATATTTATATACCTCTGGAATGACATCTAGGGTGGGGAAAAAAAAGTTTGTCTATTGGACACAAGTGTGAATGTTGCCATTGGCCACCTTGATTAGGACTGAATGGCCCTGCAGCTTCAAAGCCTGGCTGCTTCCTGCCTGAGGGAATCCTACACACACACACACACACACACACATATCTGTGGAATGATTTCCAGGGTGGGAGAAAGAAAGAACTCTTGTCTGTTGGAGACAAGTGTGAATATTGCAATAGGTCGCCTCGATTAGCACTGAATGGCCTTGCAGCTTCAAAGCCTGGCTGCTTCCTGCCTCAGGGAATCCTATATCCTGTGCTATGCTAATAATATGATATATTGTAATATAATATATTGTATATACACATAATGTTTATAATATGATATTATAATTATGTATTTTATATTACATGTAGTATTACTAATAATATTGGAATATAATGGGATAGTACAATATAGTAATATATAATGCTGATATTATTCTCTGCTAATAATATAATATATTGTATGTATATATGTCTTGTAAGCTGCTCTGGGTCCTCTTTGGGGTGAGAAGGGTGGCATAGAAATGTCATATATATATATATATATATATATATATATATATATATCTCCTTATGTATGTCTCTCTGTGTCCAGCGCTGCCTTAGAAGTGGAGCTGTCGGACGACTCCTTCCCGCCGGAGGATTTCGGCATCGTCTCCGGGATGCTCAACGTTAAGTGGGATCGGATTGCACCGTATCCTTTTCTTGGGCTCAGTGTTGACAAGGACCCCATTTGGGGTGGTACCTAAATTCCCTACTTGACAGATGCAACTGTCTTTCGGGCTGCATAGGTCGACAGCAAGCTAGACAGATGGTCGGGAGCTTACTCCCACCCAGGCTGGTTTCGAACTCATGACCTCTCGGTTAGTTAAATTAGCCTCCCCGCATAAAGTGGTACATAAATTTCCTACTTGACAGACGCAACTGTCTTTCGGATTGCATAGGTCAACAGCAAGCTAGACAAATGGTCGGGAGCTTACTCCGACCCGGGCTGGTTTCAAACTCATGACCTCTCCGTTAGTTAAGTTAGCCTCCCCGCATAAAGTGGTACCTAAATGTCCTACTTGACAGATGCAACTGCCTTTTGGGCTGCATAGGTCGACAGCAAGCTAGACTATTAATGGTCGGGGGCTCACTCTGACCCGGGCTGATTTCGAGCTCATGACCTCTCGGTTAGTTAAGTTAGCCTCCCCTCATAAAATGGTACCTAAATGTCCTACTTGACAGATACAACTGTCTTTCAGGCTGCGTAGGTCGACAGCAAGCTCGAGTAATGGCTGGAAGCTCACTCCGACCTGGGCTGGTTTCGAACTCATGACCTCTCGAATAGTTAAATTAGCCTCCCCGCATAAAGTAGTACCTAAATTTCCTACTTGACAGATGCAACTGCCTTTCGGGCTGCATAGGTCGACAGCAAGCTAGACAAATGGTCGGGAGCTTACTCCGACCCGGGCTGATTTCGAGCTCATGACCTCTCGGTTAGTTAAGTTAGCCTCCCCGCATAAAGTGGTACATAAATTTCCTACTTGACAGACGCAACTGTCTTTCGGATTGCATAGGTCAACAGCAAGCTAGACAAATGGTTGGGAGCTTACTCCGACCCGGGCTGGTTTCAAACTCATGACCTCTCCGTTAGTTAAGTTAGCCTCCCCGCATAAAGTGGTACCTAAATGTCCTACTTGACAGATGCAACTGCCTTTTGGGCTGCATAGGTCGACAGCAAGCTAGACTATTAATGGTCGGGGGCTCACTCTGACCCGGGCTGATTTCGAGCTCATGACTTCTCGGTTAGTTAAGTTAGCCTCCCCTCATAAAATGGTACCTAAATGTCCTACTTGACAGATACAACTGTCTTTCAGGCTGCGTAGGTCGACAGCAAGCTCGAGTAATGGCTGGAAGCTCACTCCGACCCGGGCTGGTTTCGAACTCATGACCTCTCGAATAGTTAAATTAGCCTCCCCGCATAAAGTAGTACCTAAATTTCCTACTTGACAGATGCAACTGCCTTTCGGGCTGCATAGGTCGACAGCAAGCTAGACAAATGGTCGGGAGCTTACTCCGACCCGGGCTGATTTCGAGCTCATGACCTCTCGGTTAGTTAAGTTAGCCTCCCCGCATAAAGTGGTACATAAATTTCCTACTTGACAGATGCAACTGCCATTCGGATTGCATAGGTCAACAGCAAGCTAGACTATTAATGGTCGGGAGCTCACTCTAATAATATTAATAATAATAGTCTTTTGGGCTGCATAGGTCGACAGCAAGCTGGACTAATGGCCGGAAGCTCACTCCGACCCAGGCTGGCTTCGAACTCTCCTTCTCCTCTGCAGTTTTCTCTCCTTGACTCCTCTTTGCGCAGGGCTAGCAACGTTTCCCACACAGTGGTCCTGCGGCCCCTCAAGGCCGGCTACTTCAATTTCACCTCGGCCACCATCACTTATTTGGCCCAAGAAGGAGGACAGGTGGTGGTAAGTGATGATGAGCACCTCAAGCTTCAGAGAGCTTCTGTACAACCATTTCCAAGCTCCCTGCTTGGGTGGTGATGGCATGATCATCAGCATAGACGAAACTCTCTGTCCCTTCTGGCAGTGGCTGGTCGTTTGTGTAGATGTTAAACATGAGGAACTGTATTAAGAGACATTAGGAAGTTTGAGAAACACTAACCTAAAACTTTGGAGAGCTTCTGTTCCACCATTTCAAAGCTCAATACTTGGGTGGTGATGGCACGATCGTCAGCATAGATGGAACTCTTTGTCCCTTCTGGCAGTGGCTGGTCATTGGTGTCAATGTTAAACATGAGGAACTGTATGAAGAGGCATTAGGAAGATTGACCTAAAATTTTGGGGGGCTTCTGTTCCACCATTTCAAAGCTCAATACTTTGGTGGTGATGGCACGATCGTCAGCATAGATGGAACTCTTTGTCCCTTCTGGCAGTGGCTGGACATTTGTGTCAATGTTAAACATGGGGAGCTGTATGAAGAGGCATTAGGAAGATTGACCTAAAACTTTGGGGGGCTTCTGTTCCACCATTTCAAAGCTCAATACTTGGGTGGTGATGGCACGATCGTCAGCATAGATGGAACTCTTTGTCCCTTCTGGCAGTGGCTGGTCATTGGTGTCAATGTTAAACATGAGGAACTGTATGAAGAGGCATTAGGAAGATTGACCTAAAACTTTGGGGGGCTTCTGTTCCACCATTTCAAAGCTCAATACTTGGGTGGTGATGGCACGATCGTCAGCATAGATGGAACTCTTTGTCCCTTCTGGCAGTGGCTGGACATTTGTGTCAATGTTAAACATGGGGAGCTGTATGAAGAGGCATTAGGAAGATTGACCTAAAACTTTGGGGGGCTTCTGTTCCACCATTTCAAAGCTCAATACTTGGGTGGTGATGGCACGATCGTCAACATAGACGAAACTCTCTGTCCCTTCTGGCAGTGGCTGGTCATTGGTGTCAATGTTAAACATGAGGAACTGTATGAAGAGGCATTAGGAAGATTGACCTAAAATTTTGGGGGGGCTTCTGTTCCACCATTTCAAAGCTCAATACTTGGGTGGTGATGGCACGATCGTCAACATAGACGAAACTCTCTGTCCCTTCTGGCAGTGGCTGGTCATTGGTGTCAATGTTAAACATGGGGAGCTGTATGAAGAGGCATTAGGAAGATTGACCTAAAATTTTGGGGGGGCTTCTGTTCCACCATTTCAAAGCTCAATACTTGGGTGGTGATGGCACGATCGTCAACATAGACGAAACTCTCTGTCCCTTCTGGCAGTGGCTGGTCATTGGTGTCAATGTTAAACATGGGGAACTGTATGAAGAGGCAATAGAAAGATTGACCTAAAACTTTGGGGGGCTTCTGTTCCACCATTTCAAAGCTCAATACTTGGGTGGTGATGGCACGATCATCAGCATAGATGGAACTCTTTGTCCCTTCTGGCAGTGGCTGGACATTTGTGTCAATGTTAAACATGGGGAACTGTATGAAGAGGCAATAGAAAGATTGACCTAAAACTTTGGGGGGCTTCTGTTCCACCATTTCAAAGCTCAATACTTGGGTGGTGATGGCACGATCATCAGCATAGATGGAACTCTTTGTCCCTTCTGGCAGTGGCTGGACATTTGTGTCAATGTTAAACATGGGGAACTGTATGAAGAGGCAATAGAAAGATTGACCTAAAACTTTGGGGGGCTTCTGTTCCACCATTTCAAAGCTCAATACTTGGGTGGTGATGGCACGATCATCAGCATAGATGGAACTCTTTGTCCCTTCTGGCAGTGGCTGGACATTTGTGTCAATGTTAAACATGGGGAACTGTATGAAGAGGCAATAGAAAGATTGACCTAAAACTTTGGGGGGCTTCTGTTCCACCATTTCAAAGCTCAATACTTGGGTGGTGATGGCACGATCATCAGCATAGATGGAACTCTTTGTCCCTTCTGGCAGTGGCTGGACATTTGTGTCAATGTTAAACATGGGGAACTGTATGAAGAGGCAATAGAAAGATTGACCTAAAACTTTGGGGGGCTTCTGTTCCACCATTTCAAAGCTCAATACTTGGGTGGTGATGGCACGATCGTCAGCATAGATGGAACTCTTTGTCCCTTCTGGCAGTGGCTGGTCATTTGTGTTAATGTTAAGCATGGATGGAGCAAGCACAGTTCTGTTTTCGCCACCTGCTTCTCTGACCCTGGAGCTCAGATGAGGGACTCCCAACACCCCAAAATCCCTTGTCTCTCCTCTTGTTTCCAGGTTGGCTTCACCAGCGCTCCGGGGCAAGGAGGCATCCTGGCACAGCGGGAATTCGACAGGAGGTTTTCGCCCCACTTTGTGAGTATAGCAGGGCCAAGAATAAAGACTTGGGGGTGCATTTGCAGAATGAATACACGAGCACAGTACTCCTCTTCCTCAATTCCATCGTTGGTGGGGTTCAGGATGCTCTGTGATTGTAGGTGAACTATACATCCCAGCAACTACAACTCCCAAATGTCAAGCTTCTATTTTCCCCACACTCCACCAGTGTTCACATTTGGGAATATTGAGTATTTGTGCCAAGTTTGATCCCAATCCATCATTGTTTGAGTCCGCAATGATCTCTGAATGTAGGTGAACTACAACTCCAAAACCAAAGGACACTGCCCACCAAACCCTTCCAGTATTTTCTCTTGGTCATGGGAGAACTGTGTGCCAAGTTTGGTTCAATTCCATCGTTGGTGGGGTTCAGGATGCTCTGTGATTGTAGGTGAACTATAAATCCCAGCAACTACTACTCCCAAATATCAAGATTCTATTTTCCCCAAACTACACCAGTGTTCACATTTGGGCATATTGAGTATTTGTGCCAAGTTTGATCCCAATCCATCATTGTTTGAGTCCGCAATGATCTCTGAATGTAGGTGAACTACAACTCCAAAACCAAAGGACACTGCCCACCAAACCCTTCCAGTATTTTCTCTTGGTCATGGGAGAACTGTGTGCCAAGTTTGGTTCAATTCCATCGTTGGTGGGGATTCAGAATGCTCTTTGATTGTGGGTGAACTATATATCCCAGAAACTACAACTCCCAAATGTCAAGATTCTATTTTCCCCAAACTCCACCAGTGTTTGGGCCTATTGAGTATTTGTGCCAAGTTTGATCCCAATCCATCATTGTTTGAGTCCACAATGATCTCTGAATCCAGTATTTTTTGTTGGTCATGGGAGTTCTGTGTGCCAAGTTTGATTCAATTCCATCGCTGGTGGGGTTCAGAATGCTCTTTGATTGTAGGTGAACTATAAATCCCAGCAACTACCACTCCCAAATGACTAAATCAATTTTTTTTGAGTGAAGGACATACATTGGGTTGGTAAGTGTCTTGTGTCCAAATTTGGTTCAGAATGCTCTGTGATTGTAGGTGAACTATAAATCCCAGCAACTACAACTCCCAAATAACAAAATCATTTTTTTTTAGTGATGGTCACTCATTGGGTTGTTAGGTGTCTTGTGTCCAAATTTGGTATCAATTCGTCCAGTGGTTTTTGAGTTCTGTTAATCCCACAAACGAGCATTGCATTTTTATTTATATAGATAAGTAAAAAGCATCTAAGTAAAAAAGCACTTTAAAGAAATAGGTAAATCCAACTGGGTAAGAAGATAAGCAGAAACAATTTATATATATATATATATATATATATATATATATATATATATTTGTTTGTTTGTTTGTTTGTTTGTTTATATGTGTACATGCATATTGTGTATATTAGGCATGGGCAACCATGGAAAAATTTGGTTCTAAACTCGTTTCGTTTTTTTAAAGAATTCCGAAATTTTACTTTAAAAAATTTCGAAATATACGAAATTTTGTAAAATTACGAATCGATTCGTTAATGGCGGACGCGATTGCACAATATGCTAAAAAACCCTCCAAATGGGACAGGGGGAACTTCTGAAGCTTCCCTCTCCCTCTGTTGTTGACTGTTGGTGTGAGAAAACAAACAACATATTATATTATATTATATTATATTATATTATATTATATTATATTATATTATATTATATTATATTATATTATATTATATTATATTATTTTATATTATTTTATATTATTTTATATTATTTTATATTATTTTATATTATTTTATATTATTTTAATATGATTATATTATATTGTTGTATATTATATTATAATATGATTATATTATATTATTGTATATTATATTATATTATTATAATATGATTATATTATATTATTGTATATTATATTATTATATATATAATATATTTAATATATTCTATTATGTTATAATTGTATATTATATTATATTACATTATATTATAATATATTATATTATATATGTTACATTATATTATAATATATTACATATATTATATTATAATATACAATTATAATATAATGTAATATAATAATAATAATATAGTAATATAATAGATAATATAATAATATAATATACAATACTATAATATAATAGTATTATAATAATATAATGTAATATAATATATAATGTATATTATATTATTATAATATATATTATATTACTATATTATTATTATATTACATTATATTATAATTGTATATTATAATATATTATATGTAATATATTATAATGTTATATAATATAATATATTATAATATAATGTAATAATATATAATATAATATAATAATATAATATAATAGTATTATAATAATATAATGTAATATAATATATAATGTATATTATATTAGTATAATATTATTATTATATTATATTATTATATTATATATTACATTATAATTGTATATTATAAAATATAATTACGGAATTACGAAAATAATTACGAAAATTGGAAAAATTGTTTCGATTCTTAATTACTCCTCACACTCTTCCTGCATGGCTCGATATTGGATCGTAAGCTAATTTAAATACGAATTAATAACGAATTACGAAATGAACGAACTGGATCGCCCAAGCCTAGTGTATATGTGTATGCATGTGTATATGCATATATGTATGTGTGAATGGACACGTATGTGTGCATATGTGTATATTTGTGTGTGCTTGTGCATATATATATTGAAGTCTGAGGACCACACCGAACTCTCTTCCTTCCTTCTTTTTGCCTTTCTCTGCAGTTGGACTGGGCAGCCTTCGGCGTCATGACCCTCCCGTCCATCGGGATCCCTTTGCTGCTTTGGTACTCCAGCAAAAGGAAGTATGACACCCCCAAAACCAAGAAGAACTGAAGGGGACCCCCGAGAAGGATCCTCCTTTTCCTGCGGACCCTTAAAAGGGAGCGTCCGGGAACAGTCCGCTTCGCCGGCGGCCATTTTGACCGGCAGGGCTTCCATCCCTGGATCTCGGGGCTGCATCAAAACATCCCTGGATCTCGGGGCGAAAATTAAGCCCCCCAACTTCTTTGCGCCCCTTCCTGCCCTATAATGTCACCATTTAAAATTCGCTTTTCGAGTCTCCAAACTCTTCAGGGCATCCAAACGGGAATGGTTTGGATTTCGTGTCCCGGTGAATGCACCACATTCGTTGTGGGTTGTCGTTTGTTTTGGTTTTTTTTACAAATAAATAAATAAACAACCACAAATTTGAGTGTTTCCTCGTTCTTGTTTTTCCCAAAATCCCAATTCCAAATTGTCCGCAATGTCAACATCCCTCGTGCTCTCCTCGTTCAGGAATTGGAGGTGATCGCCAAGGGTTCTGGAATGGCTTCCGCTTGTTCCTTCAGTAATCTTGGGTGTAGTTGATCTGGCCCTGATCTTTGCTTCTTCCAGCACGCTGATGTTTGTCCGCCTGTCTTCCCAAGGGATTTGCAGGATTTTCCAGAGGCAGCGCTGATGGAATCATTCCAGAAGTTGCATGTGACGTCTGTAGACAGTCCACGTTTTGCAGGCGTATAGCAGGGTTGGGAGGACAATAGTTTTATCAACAATCCCCTTGGTCTTCCTATGAATGTCCTGGTCCTCAAACACTCCGTTTCATTTGGAAAAATGCTGCACTCGCAGAGCTCAGGCGGTGTTGTATTTCAGTCTCAATGTTGATGTCTGTAGACAGTCCACCCTTCGCAGGCGTATAGCAGGGTTGGGAGGACAATGATATTATCAACAATCACCTTGGTATCTCTACGGATGTCCAGGTCTTCAAACACTCTCTGCTTCATTTGGAAAAATGCTGCATTCGCAGAGCTCAGGCGGTGTTGTATTTCAGTCTCAGTGTTGACGTCTGTAGGCAGTCCACGTTTCGCAGGCGTATAGCAGGGTTGGGAGGACAATGACATTATCAACAAGCACCCCGGTTTTCCTACGGATGTCCCGGTCCTCAAACACTCTCTGCTTCATCTGGAAAAATGCTGCACTCGCAGAGCTCTGCCGGTGTTGTATTTCAATCAACGTCTGTAGACAGTCCACGTTCCCAGGTGTATAGCAGGGTTAGGAGGACAATGACATTATCAACAATCACCTTGGTTTTCCTACAGATGTCCCGGTCCTCAAACACTCTCTACTTCATCTGGAAAAATGCTGCACTCGTAGAGCTCTGCCGGTGTTGTATTTCAATCTCAATGTTGACGTCTGTAGACAGTCCACGTTCCCAGGTGTATAGCAGGGTTGGGAGGACAATGACATTATCAACAAGCACCCCGGTTTTCCTACAGATGTCCCGGTCCTCAAACACTCTCTGCTTCATTGGGGAAAATGCTGCACTCGCAGAGCTCAGGCGGTGTTGTATTTCAGTCTCAACTTTGACGTGTGTAGACAGTCCACATTTCGCAGGGTTGGGAGGTCAATGACATTATCAACAATCACCTTGGTCTCCCTACGGATGTCCCAGTTCTCAAACACTCTCCGCTTCATTTGGAAAAATGCTGCACTCGCAGAGCTCAGGCGGTGTTGTATTTCAGTCTCAATGCTGACGTCTGTAGACAGTCCATGTCTCGCAGGCGAATAGCAGGGTTGGGAGGACAATGACATTATCAACAAGCACCTTGGTTTTCCTACATATGTCCCAGTCCTCAAACACTCTCCGCTTCATTGGGAAAAATGCTGCACTCGCAGAGCTCAGGCGGTGCATGAACCATACAATGGGAAGCCACCCTGGGGCTCGGAGTCGGCCGCCCCAGCGGATGGTGCCCACTTGGCATTAATGATCATATCTCAACAGGACAAAAGGGCCTTTGAAAAGCCACACTTGGTCCTGATCTGTTATCCACCAAAACTACAGCCAGGATTAGCCCATTGACTCCATAGAATCATAGAATCATAGAATCCTAGAGTTGGAAGAGACCTCCTGGGCCATCCAGTTCAACCCCATTCTGCCAAGAAGCAGGAATATTGCATTCAAATCACCCCTGACAGATGGCCATCCAGCCTCTGTTTAAAAGCTTCCAAAGAAGGAGCCTCCACCACACTCCGGGGCAGAGAGTTCCACTGCTGAACGGCTCTCACAGTCAGGAAGCTCTTCCTCGTGTTCAGATGGAATCTCCTCTCTTGAAGTTTGAAGCCATTGTTCCGCGTCCTAGTCTCCAAGGAAGCAGAAAACAAGCTTGCTCCCTCCTCCCTGTGGCTTCCTCTCACATATTTATACATGGCTATCATATCTCCTCTCAGCCTTCTCTTCTTCAGGCTAAACATGCCCAGCTCCCTAAGCCGCTCCTCATAGGGCTTGTTCTCCAGACCCTTGATCATTTTAGACGCCCTCCTCTGGACACATTCCAGCTTGTCAATATCTCTCTTGAATTGTGGTGCCCAGAACTGGACACAATATTCCAGGTGTGGTCTAACCAAAGCGGAATAGAGCATGGGGAGCATGACTTCCCTAGATCTAGACACTAGGCTCCTCTTGATGCAGGCCAAAATCCCATTGGTTCTTTTTGCCGCCACATCACATTCCTGGCTCATGTTTAACTTCCTGTCCACGAGGACTCCAAGATCTTTTTCACACGTACTGCTCTCGAGCCAGGCATCCCCCATTCTGTATCTTTGCGTTTTGTTTTTCCTGCCAAAGTGGAGTCTCTTGCATTTGTCACTGTTGAACTTCATTTTGTTAGTTTTGGCCCATCATCTCTCTAATCTGTCAAGATCGTTTTGAATTCTGCTCCTGTCCTCTGGACTATTGGCTATCCCTCCCAATTTGGTGTCATCTGCAAACTTGATGATCATGCCTTCTAACCCTTCATCTAAGTCGTTAATAAAGATGTTGAACAGGACCGGGCCCAGGACGGAACCCTGCTTGTGGCACTCCACTTGTCACTTCTTTCCAAGATGAAGAGGAAGCCTTGGGGAGAATCACCCTCTGGGTTCGTCCATTTAACCAATTCCAGATCCACCTCACCGTAGTTTTGCCTCGCCCACATTGGACTAGTTTCCTTGCCAGAAGGTCATGGGGGACCTTGTCGAAGAAGGCCTTCCTGAAATCCAGACACGCTCCATCCACGGCATCATTCCCCGCATCTACCCAGCTTGTAACTCTATCGAAAAAAGAGTGTTTCCTCGTCTATGCGCATTCAGAAGAAGACCTGCAAGCCACTCTAAACACCTTCGCAGAAGCATACGAGAAGCTCAGCCTGTTATTGAACGTCGAGAAAACCAAAGTGCTCTTCCAGCAGTCACCAGCCAATCCCTCTCCAATCCCAGAAATATTTGTTTGTTTGTTTGTTTGTTTACCGCATTTACATACTGCTTTTCTCACCCCTAGGGGGACTCAAAACGGTTTATAAATACAGCTTAATGGGGTAACGTTACGAAATGTTGACCATTTCCACTCCCTTGGCAGCCACCTCTCCACCAAAGTCAACATCGACACTGAAATACAACACCACCTGAGCTCTGCAAGTGCAGCATTTTTCCCAATGAAGTGGAGAGTGTTTTCCTACATCCGTAGGAAAACCAAGGTGCTTGTTGATAATGTCATTGTCCTCCCAACTGTGCTATATGCCTGCGAGACGTGGACTGTCTATAGACGTCTAGGAAAACCAAGGTGCTTGTTGATAATGCCATTGTCCTCCCAACTGTGCTATATGCCTGCGAGACATGGACTGTCTATAGACGTCTAGGAAAACCAAGGTGCTTGTTGATAATGTCATTGTCCTCCCAACTGTGCTATATGCCTGCGAGACGTGGACTGTCTATAGACGTCTAGGAAAACCAAGGTGCTTGTTGATAATGTCATTGTCCTCCCAACTGTGCTATATGCCTGCGAGACGTGGACTGTCTATAGACGTCTAGGAAAACCAAGGTGCTTGTTGATAATGCCATTGTCCTCCCAACTGTGCTATATGCCTGCAAGACATGGACTGTCTATAGACGTCTAGGAAAACCAAGGTGCTTGTTGATAATGTCATTGTCCTCCCAACTGTGCTATATGCCTGCGAGACGTGGACTGTCTATAGACGTCTAGGAAAACCAAGGTGCTTGTTGATAATGTCATTGTCCTCCCAACTGTGCTATATGCCTGCGAGACATGGACTGTCTATAGACATCTAGGAAAACCAAGGTGCTGGTTGATAATGTCATTGTCCTCCCAACTGTGCTATATGCCTGCAAGACATGGACTGTCTATAGACGTCTAGGAAAACCAAGGTGCTTGTTGATAATGTCATTGTCCTCCCAACTGTGCTATATGCCTGCAAGACATGGACTGTCTATAGACGTCTAGGAAAACCAAGGTGCTTGTTGATAATGTCATTGTCCTCCCAACTGTGTTATATGCCTGCAAGACATGGACTGTCTATAGACATCTAGGAAAACCAAGGTGCTTGTTGATAATGTCATTGTCCTCCCAACTGTGCTATATGCCTGCAAGACATGGACTGTCTATAGACGTCTAGGAAAACCAAGGTGCTTGTTGATAATGTCATTGTCCTCCCAACTGTGTTATATGCCTGCAAGACATGGACTGTCTATAGACATCTAGGAAAACCAAGGTGCTTGTTGATAATGTCATTGTCCTCCCAACTGTGCTATATGCCTGCAAGACATGGACTGTCTATAGACGTCTAGGAAAACCAAGGTGCTTGTTGATAATGTCATTGTCCTCCCAACTGTGTTATATGCCTGCAAGACATGGACTGTCTATAGACATCTAGGAAAACCAAGGTGCTTGTTGATAATGTCATTGTCCTCCCAACTGTGCTATATGCCTGCAAGACATGGACTGTCTATAGACGTCTAGGAAAACCAAGGTGCTTGTTGATAATGTCATTGTCCTCCCAACTGTGTTATATGCCTGCAAGACATGGACTGTCTATAGACATCTAGGAAAACCAAGGTGCTTGTTGATAATGTCATTGTCCTCCCAACTGTGCTATATGCCTGCAAGACATGGACTGTCTATAGACGTCTAGGAAAACCAAGGTGCTTGTTGATAATGTCATTGTCCTCCCAACTGTGTTATATGCCTGCAAGACATGGACTGTCTATAGACATCTAGGAAAACCAAGGTGCTTGTTGATAATGTCATTGTCCTCCCAACTGTGCTATATGCCTGCAAGACATGGACTGTCTATAGACGTCTAGGAAAACCAAGGTGCTTGTTGATAATGTCATTGTCCTCCCAACTGTGTTATATGCCTGCAAGACATGGACTGTCTATAGACATCTAGGAAAACCAAGGTGCTTGTTGATAATGTCATTGTCCTCCCAACTGTGTTATATGCCTGCAAGACATGGACTGTCTATAGACATCTAGGAAAACCAAGGTGCTTGTTGATAATGTCATTGTCCTCCCAACTGTGCTATATGCCTGCAAGACATGGACTGTCTATAGACGTCTAGGAAAACCAAGGTGCTTGTTGATAATGTCATTGTCCTCCCAACTGTGTTATATGCCTGCAAGACATGGACTGTCTATAGACATCTAGGAAAACCAAGGTGCTTGTTGATAATGTCATTGTCCTCCCAACCCTGAGAAACATGGACTGTCTACAGACGTCAACATTGAGACTGAAATACAACACCGCCTGAGCTCTGCGAGTGCAGCATTTTTCCCAAATGAAGCAGAGAGTGTTTGAGGACCGGCACATCCGTAGGGATACTAAGGTGCTTGTTGATAGTTACTGGGATGTATAGTTCACCTCCAATCAAAGAGCATTCTGAACTCCACCAATGATGGAACTGAACCAAATATGGCACACCGAACTCCCACGACGAACAGAAAATATATATCCGTGATTGGTTCGGGGGGCACGTCAAAATACTGTTTGCTTACAGTTGAAAATTACCTAGGGGTCACCACAACATGAGGAACTCTATCAAGGGGTTGCGACACTAGGAAGGTTGAGAACTACTGCTCTAGAACATGGCCGTATAGCCCGGAAAACCTACAACAACCCAGTGATTCCGGCCATGAAAGCTTGTGTTTATTGTAATTTTTACATTGTTATGTATTCATATGTTTTATGTAACTATGTTGTTATTGTTTACTGTTCTCGTTTTTGGTTTGTGTTTTGGTTTTTCTTTATTGTAATTGTTGTTTGGGATTGGCCACATGTAAGCCGCTCCGAGTTCCCATTGGGGAGATGGTGGCGGGGTATAAATAAATAATAATAATAATAATAATAATTATTATTATTATTTGACAGCCCCTCGTATCTCTTGATTGAGATGCAAAGCATCTTTTTTTTTGTCGTGTCAGGAGCGACTTGAGAAACTGCAAGTTGCTTCTTGATTGAGATGCAAAGCGGTTTTTGTTTTTTTGTCGTGTCAGGAGCGACTTGA
Organism: Anolis sagrei; assembly: GCF_037176765.1. Lineage (NCBI taxonomy): Eukaryota > Metazoa > Chordata > Lepidosauria > Squamata > Anolidae > Anolis > Anolis sagrei. Next base: position 20,553,485 of record NC_090032.1, read on the forward strand.
GAAACTGCAAGTCGCTTCTGGTGTGAGAGAATTGGCCGTCTGCAAAGACGTTGCCCAGGGTACGCCTGGATGATTTGATGTTTTATCATCCTTGTGGGAGGCTTCTCTTGAGTCCCCACATGAGGAGCTGGAGCTGAGAGAGGGAGCTCATCCGCCTCTCCCCGGATTCGAACCTGCGACCTGTCGGTCTTCAGTCCTGCCGGTAAAGGGGTTTAGCCCACTGTGCCACCGGGGGCTCCAAGAGGGTGATGATGGTGGCATCCTTGAAATCTGCTGGGATTTTCTCGATCACCCACACTTTTTCTATGAGCTGGTGGAGTTGTTGTGTCAGCTCAGGTCCTCCTTCTTTAAAAATTTCAGCAGGGATCCCATCAGGTCCGCTGGCTTTGCTATTTTTTTTTTTTTTGTTGGCTGATGGCATTGCTGGCTTCTTTCAAACTAGATCAGGGGTCAGGAACCTTCGGCCCTCCAGGTGTGGTGGACTTCAACTCCCACAATTCCTTGAGGCTCGGCATTCGCCCCAAAGGCTTACCTTGGCCTCAAGGAATTGTGGGAGTTGAAGTCCACCACACCTGGAGGGCCGAAGGTTCCCCATGCCTGAACTAGATAGTGCAAAGCGGTGAGAAGAAGAGGTTCGGAAGCAAACCCGTGTGTCGGCGACACGAAAGTTTCGTTTATTTTCGAATACAGACTCATTCCAGCGAAAGGAAAAACAGGGCAGTGGAAGTTCCATGGTTAACATTATTTTTTATTTTGAATCAATAAATAGACCCAGGCCCCTTCTTCCCCGGTTTGCCCCCCACAAAATAACTCTGTTCCATATCCTCCCCCCCCCTCCCACCCAACCCCACAAAATCCCCCCATTGTTTGGGGACTTTTTCTTTGTGTGTGGATACAACAACTGTGTGGCATCTAGAGACAAAACTAGTGCAGCTTTGGCCAAGTGGGCGCCACGTTCCGAAGATATCGCGGGCTGCAACCCTCGAAACCTTGAGCGCGGGCCCGGTTGGGCGAAAGCTGGGCTACCGAAGAGGTGCAAATCCATTGGCTACGATAGTGGGCTCCAGTGTGGGCTAAAAAATCAAGAATCGCAACGCACACCATGTCACCCTCCCACTCTCCTCCCCCCAAAACAAAATCCCGTCGTGAAGGTTTTGAGGTCTTCATGAACATGCCTTAAGGAAAGAGGGACTGCATATCCCATCGTCTTCATCACCTCCGTCCCCCGCCCCCCAAATAATCTTTTGGTGGAAAGGAAATGGGATCATTATGGGATGCGTCTATACTGTAGAATTAATGCAGTTTGGCACCACTTGAACAGACACGGCTCCGTGCTATGGGACCATGGGAGTTGTAGTCTGGCGAGGCATCAGATAAGACCATGGACCTTGGAAAACCTTGGAAAACTACAATTCTCATGGCAGCTGTAATGGTGCAACCCACTTGGGTAGAAAAGGCTACAGATCTTGGAAAACCTTGGAAAACTATAACTCCCATAGCAGCTGAAGTGGTGCGACCCACTTGGGTAGACTTTGGAAAACCATAGAAAACTACAACTCCCTTAGCAGCCGAAGTGGTGTAACCCACTTGGACAGAAAAGGCTACAGACCTTGGAAAACCTTGGAAAACCACAACTCCCATGGCGGCTGAAATGGTGCGATGCACCTGGACAGAAAAGGCTACAGAACTTTGAAAACCTTGGAAAACTACAACTCCCATGGCAGCTGAAGTGGTGCAATCCACTTGGGCAGAAAAGGCTACAGAACTTTGGAAAACTACAATTCCCATGGCAGCTGAAGTGATGCGAGCCACTTGGACAGAAAAGTCTACAGACCTTGGAAAACCTTGGAAAATCACAACTCCCATGGCAGCTGTAATGATGCAATCCACTTGGGCAGAAAAGGCTACAGAACTTTGAAAACCTTGGAAAACTACATTTCCCATGGCAGTTGAAGTGGTGCAATCCACTTGGGCAGAAAAGGCTACAGAACTTTGAAAACCTTGGAAAACTACAATTCCCATGGCAGCTGTAATGGTGCAACCCACTTGGGCAGAAAAGGCTACAAACCTTTGAAAACTACAACTCCCATGGCAGCTGAAGTGGTGCAACCAGCTTGGACAGAAAAGGCTACAGACCTTTGAAAACCTTGGAAAACTACAACTCCCATGGCAGCTGAAGTGGTGCAACCCACTTGGGCAGAAAAGGCTACACACCATCATTATTATTACTACTACTACTATTATTATTATTATTAAATTGATTTGTACCCCGCTAACATCTCCCGAAGGACTCGGTGCGGCTTTGAAAACTACAACTCCCATGGCAGCTGAAGTGGTGCAATCCACTTGGGCAGAAAAAGCTACAGACCTTGGAAAATCTTGGAAAACTACAATTCTCATGGCAGCTGTAATGGTGCAACCCACTTGGGCAGAAAAGGCTACAGACCTTGGAAAACCACAACTCCCACAGCAGCTAAAGTGGTGCGACCTGCTTAGGCAGAAAAGTCTACAGACCTTGGAAAACTACAATTCCCATGTAGTTTTATGCCCAAGTGGTGCAATCCACTTGGGCAGAAAAGGCTACAGACCTTTGAAAACCTTGCAAAACTACAACTCCCATAGCAGCTGAAGTGGTGCAATGCACATGGGCTACAGACCTTGGAAAACCTTGCAGAACTACAACTCCCATAGCAGCTGAAGTGCTGCAATGCACATGGGCTACAGACCTTGGAAAACCTTGCAGAACTACAACTCCCATAGCAGTTGAAATGGTGCAATGCACATGGGCTACAGACCTTGGAAAACCTTGCAGAACTACAACTCCCATAGCAGTTGAAATGGTGCAATGCACATGGGCTACAGACCTTGGAAAACCTTGCAGAACGCTACAACTCCCATAGCAGCTGAAGTGGTGCAATGCACATGGGCTACAGACCTTGGAAAACTTTGCAGAACTACAACTCCCATAGCAGCTGAAGTGGTGCAATGCACATGGGCTACAGACCTTGGAAAACCTTGCAGAACTACAACTCCCATAGCAGCGGAAGTGGTGCAGTGCACATGGGCTACAGACCTAGGAAAACCTTGCAGAACTACAACTCCCATAGCAGCGGAAGTGGTGCCAATCTGCATTCCTTCTACAGTGTAGATGCACCCAAAATACCTCTCTCACCAAAGTCCAGCTTCCCAGGATTCCATAGATGTGATCCAGGGCAACTCAAGTGGTACTGAACTGCATCAATTCCACAGTGTAGACGCGCCCAGAGAGACCTTTGGGCGTTTCGGGGTCCCAGCAACTCTACCTTCCTTCCCTAACCCATATCCCGCCCCCCACCCTTGACCATCTTGACCATCTTGTCCCCCCCCCCCCCCCATCCCTGCCACGTTCCAAACCAAACCTTTCCATCCCTGTTTCTACCTGTGCAAGAAAACCAGCCTCGTTCTAAAGTGCAAGAGCTCCACAACACTCTTCTCCCTCTGTTTTGTATTTTTGTGGAACCATCATAGCATTGGAAGGGGGACCCCACCCCACAAAGGTCATGTGGCCACTCAGTGACCTTCCTGCCGAAGTAGTACCTACTCATCTACTCACATTTGCATGATTTCTAACTGCTAGGTGGGCAGGAGCTGGGGCGAATGGCAGGAGCTCACTCCGCTCCCCGGATTCGAACAGCCAACCTTTCCGTCAGCAAGTTCAGCAGCTCAGCAGTTACCCTCCCTCCGAAGCGGTACCTATTGATCTACTCACATTTGCAATTTTTTGAACTGCTAGGTGGGCAGGAGCTGGGGCGAATGGCAGGAGCTCATTCCACTCCTGGGATTCGAACGGCCAACCTTTTGGTCATCAAGTTCAGCAGCTTCCCACCAAAGCGGTACCTATTGATCTACCCACATTTGCATGTTTTTTGAACTGCTAGGTGGGCAGGAGCTGGGGCGAAAGGCGGGAGCTCATTCCACTCCCGGGATTCGAACAGCCAACTTTTCGGTCAGAAAGGTCAGCAGCTCAGCAGTTACCCTTCCTCCGAAGCAGTACCTATCGATCCACTCACATCTGCATGTTTTCTAAACTGCTAGGTGGGCAGGAGCTGGGGCGAAAGGCGGGAGCTCATTCCACTCCCGGGATTCGAATGGCCAACCTTTTGGTCAGCAAGTTCAGCAGCTCAGCATTTACCCTCCCTCCGAAGTGGTACCCACTGATCTACTCACATTTGCATGTTTTTTGAAATGCTAGGTGGGCAGGAGCTGGGGCGAATGGCAGGAGCTCATTCCACTCCCAGGATTCGAACAGCCAACCTTTCGGTCAGCAAGTTCAGCAGCTCAGCAGTCAGCAAGTTCAGCAGCTCTGCAGTTACCTTCCCACCAAAGCGGTACCTATTGATCTACTCACATTTGCATGTTTTTTGAACTGCTAGGTGGGCAGGAGCTGGGTCGAACGGCAGGAGCTAATTCCACTCCTGGGATTCGAACCACCAACCTTTCACTCAGCAAGTTCAGCAGCTCTGCAGTTACCTTCCCACCGAAGAGGTACCTATTGATCTACTCTCACTCGCATGTTTTTGAATTGCTAGCTTGGCAGGAGCTGGGGCTAACAGTGGGAGCTCACCCCCTCCCGTGGCTTCGCACAGCCAACCTTCCAATCAGCAAGTTCAGCAACCCACCGCCCCACTGGGGCCTCCTAACAATATGATATGAGCTGGGGCTTGTAAGAATACGATACGAGTTGGGGCTAACAGCGGGAGCTCACCCCGTCCCGTGGATTCAAACAGCCAACCTTCTAATCAGCAAGTTCTGCAACCCACTGCGCCACTGGGGGCTCCTAATAATACAATATAATAATATATATGATTATATTATAATATATATTAATATAATAGCCTCCAAGGTCATAACTGCATGGAGCGCCATTACCTTCCCGCCGAAGCGGTACGTATTGATCTACTCACACTCGCATCTTTTCGAACTGCTAGCTTGACAGGAGCTGGGGCTAACAGCGGGAGCTCACCCCATCCCATGGATTCATACACCTATTGATCGACTCACACTCGCATCTTTTCGAACTGCTAGCTTGGCAGGAGCTGGGGCTAACAGCGGGAGCTCATCCCGTCCCGTGGATTCAAACAGTTAACCTTCCGATCATCCATTGAGAACAGAAGCAACGTACAAAGGCTCTTAGGCTCTTTTGATATGTGGGGGTTCGTCCGGGATTATGACGTCGATATTTGTCTGTTTATGGAGCCATTGAGTGTTTGGGCCGGGCTCTAGCACAGCTGGCTAATCACCTGTAGCAATAAGATCTTATTAACCTAAGGATGCCAGTTCAAAGCCTGGGTCGGAGTGAGCACCCGACTATCAGCCTAGCTTACTGTCCACCTAAGTAGTTCAAAAACAGCTTGAGAGCTTGGGCCGGGCTCTAGCACAGCTGGCTAATCACCTGCAGCAATAAGATCTTACCAATCGAAAGGTTGCCAGTTTGAAGCCTGGGTCGGGGTGAACACCCGACTGTCAGCCCAGCTTACTGTCCACCTAAGTAGTTCAAAAACAGCTTGGGAGCTTGGGCCAGGCTCTAGCACAGCTGGCAAATCACCAGCAGCAATAAGATCTTACCAATCGAAAGGTTGCCAGTTCGAAGCCCGGGTCGGGGTGAGCACCCGAGTGTCAGCCCAGCTTACTGTCCACCTAAGTAGTTCATAAACAACAAGGTCAACGTGCTTCTTATCATCCAATTAACTGACTTCAGACAGCTGTTTCTGAAGTTAGTTAACTGGATGACAAGAAGTGAATTAAAAAAAATTAAAATGCCATAAAACCTTCCAGCAGCGTGCAGAAGAATGAGGAAGTATTCCATTAAGGACTCGATGTCACAAGTGAATGGCTAAGAAGCAGCTCCCCCTGTGGCCAGAACCGAGCAAACCCTCACGAAGCTGGAAAAGCTGGAATGTTACATTGCCTCTGTGTCTGTCTATCTATGTTGTATGTCTAATGACATTGAATGTTTGCCATGTATATGTGCATGGTAACCTGCCCTAGCTCCTGCCTACCTAGCAGTTCAAAAATGGCAATGTGAGTAGATCAATAGGTAGCACTTTGGCGGAGAGGTAAAAGGCGCCCCTGATGACAATGCCGGCAATTTGACCATGGACAACAGGCAGTTCAAGCTGCTTGTCGGTGTGAGCTCCCACCGTCAGCTCTAGCTCCTGCCTACCTTGCAGTTTGAAAGCAGCAATGTGAGTAGATAAATAGGTACCACTTTTGTGGACAGTTAAAAGGCGCCCCTGATGACAATGCCAGCAATTTGACCATGGACAACAGGCAGTTCAAGCTGCTTGTCGGTGTGAGCTCCCACCGTCAGCCCTAGCTCCTGCCTACCTAGCAGTTCGAAAACGGCAATGTGAGTAGATCAATAGTTACCACTTTGGTGGAGAGGTAAAAGGCGCCCTTGATGACATTGCCGGCAATTCGACCATGGACAACAGGCAGTTCAAGCTGTCTGGTCGGGGTGAGCTCCCACCGTCAGCCCTAGCTCCTGCCTACCTAGCAGTTCAAAAACAGCAATGTGAGTAGATCAATAGGTCCCACTTTGGCGGAGAGGTCAAAGGCGCCCCTGATGACAATGCCGGCAATTCGCCCATGGACAACAGGCAGTTCAAGCCGCTGGTTGGGGTGAGCTCCCACCGTCAGCTCTAGCTCCTGCCTACCTAGCAGTTCGAAAACAGCTATGTGAGCAGATCAATAGGTACCACTTTGGCGGAGAGGTAAAAGTTGCCCCTGATGACAATGCCGGCAATTCGACCATGGACAACAGGCAGTTCAAGCTGCTTGTCGGTGTGAGCTCCCACCGTCAGCTCTAGTTCCTGCCTACCTTGCAGTTCGAAAACAGCAATGTGAGTAGATAAATAGGTACCACTTTGGCAGACAGGTAAAAGGCGCCCCTGATGACAATGCCGGCAATTCAACCATGGACAACAGGCAGTTCAAGCCGCTGGTCGGGGTGAGCTCCCACTGTCAGCCCTAGCTCCTGCCTACCTAGCAGTTCGAAAACAGCAATGCGAGTAGCTCAATAGGTACCACTTTGGCAGAGAGGTAAAAGGCGCTCCTGATGACAATGCCACCAATTCGACCATGGGCAACAGGCAGTTCAAGTCGCTGGTTGGGGTGAGCTCCCACCGTCAGCCCTAGCTCCTGACTACCTAGCAGTTCGAAAACAGCAATGTTTGTGAAATGTAGAGACATACACTTGCTGACAATTAAAACCCCCTCATATCTAATCACCAGAAGCAATAGAGCTGACCCAACGGAAAAGTTGGCATTTCGAGCCTGAGTCGGGGTGAGCACCCGACCGTCAACCTAGCTTACTGTCCACCTAAGCAGCTCGAAAATAGCTGTGACCTGCGAGTAGAGAAATTAGGCACCGCTTAAGCGGGGAGGTATTTCACGGCACAGGAGGGAAGTCCGTGATCATAAAAGGCTCTTCGTCATAGAGAATGGGGCAACAGCACCCCCCTGTGGCCAGAATCGAGCACAACCTCCAGGACGCCGGAGTTGGGGAAAATGCTGACACATACCTCTATCTGTCTATCTTTTCCTGTATGTCTAACGGCATTGAATGTTTGCTGTGTATGTGTTCTGTGATCCGCCATGAGAAGGGCAGAATATAAATGCTGTAAATAAATAAATAAATAAACAAACAAACAATGGGCCCATCTAGACCAACTCCTTAACTCTTTCCCAGTTTTAGTCCTATGGAAATGCCCGTAATATCCCGTGATTCGTTTCATGGAAGTGGACCATATCCGCGACCTAGCGAACCAAAGGGAAGAGACCCAACGATCTCTTTCAACAGTAGCAGCAAACCTCGAAAACATAACAACGCCATGGCCGAAAGGAAAAGGCGGTCTCGGACCCCTTAATCCACGGGAAACCCGATTCGTATCGTCCCTAGTTTTGTATAATCATCCATCTCCACCCCTTATATTGTTACCCTTTGGGGTCAGAGGCGGAATGATTACTTCGTTATGGGGTGAGAGAAAAAAACCCCAAATGGAAGGAAAAGGGTTTCCCCGCGGATACGGAGGAAAACGTCATTCCGTATCCGCGGCTAGAGAACACACTCGCCATTGCGGGGAGAGAGACCACTATATTCACTATATTTCCTTCCCATCTGCAAAAGTCTTCGGCCCGTTGCTTTGTCTCTCTGCTGCCCCCCCCCACCCCCACCCCAATAAAGAGACACCCATTTTGGATCAGGAGGTCGGTCTATTGCTTTAGATTGCCATCCTCTTCCCCACCTATACAGTGGATTATTTTCCCCTTATGGTTCCCCTAAATCCCATTAAGGGAAGGACCGATCCAATTCGACATGTTCCCCCCTGCTCAAATGGAAGAAAAAGGGCTCCCCGCGGATACGGAGGAAAACGTCCCCGCGGATACGGAGGAAAACGTCATTCCGTATCCGCGGCTAGAGAACACGCCAGAGATCCCACGATATTCCACCTAAGGGAGCAAAGGGGAGAGGTTTGGCAAAGGCCAATGTATGGGGGGGGGAGGCATACTATGGGGGTGCTGCCTCCCTCCGGCTCTCTCTTTGGGGAGGGAGGGGGCTTCCGGGGAAGGAGGGAGGGAGGGAGGGAGGGGCCCCTAGCTGGCCCCCCCGCTCTGCACAACCAGGTTGTGTTGCAGGTTGAGCCGGTTCATCTTGGCCTCCTCCAGTCCTTGCAGCTTCCGCAGCTGCAGCTCGTCCAGTTGCCGCCAGAGCTCCTGCCGCTCCTTCTCCTTCTTTAGTTCCCTGGCAAAGGAAGGAAGAGAAGGCAAGGGTGACGTCACTTGTCTCAGGAGTATTGACAATTAACGAGGTATTTTTAATTACAAAAATACGGGTTAAATGGATGACATGATCTCGCAAAAGCTGCAGTTCTATATAAGCAGGTGTGCCTGTAGCTTAGTAGCAGTCAGTCTGAGGGAAACCTCAGTGGGAGCGAGGTCTCAGTCTGTGAGAAGGCCTCACAGTGTGAGATAGGCCTTAGTCTGAGAGGTAGGCCTCACAGTGTGAGGTAGGCCTTAGTCTATGACAGTGTATCTCAATCTGGGGGTCCCTCAATGGGAGAAAGGTCTCGGTCTGTGAGAAGGCCTCACAGTGTGAGATAGGCCTTAGTCTATGACAGGGGTCACGACCCCTGGGGGGGTTGCAACGAGGTGTCAGCGGGGTTAAATTGATGTCATGACTCAGCAAAGCGCTGCAGTTCTATATAAGCAGGTGTGCCTAGAGCTTAGTAGCAGTCGGTCTGAGGGAAACCTCAGTGGGAGAAAGGTCTCAGTCTGTGAGAAGGCCTCACAGTGTGAGATAGGCCTTAGTTTGAGAGGTAGGCCTCAAAGTGTGAGGTAGGCCTTAGTCTATGACAGTGTCATGACTCAGCAAAAACTGCAGTTCTATATAAGCAGGTGTGCCTGTAGCTTAGTAGCAGTCAGTCTGAGGGAAACCTCAGTGGGAGAGAGGTCTCAGTCTGTGAGAAGGCCTCACAGTGTGAGATAGGCCTTAGTCTGAGAGGTAGGCCTCAAAGTGTGAGGTAGGCCTTAGTCTATGACAGTGTCATGACTCAGCAAAAACTGCAGTTCTATTTAAGCAAGTGTGCCTGTAGCTTAGTAGCAGTCAGTCTGAGGGAAACCTCAGTGGGAGAGAGGTCTCAGTCTGTGAGAAGGCCTCACAGTGTGAGATAGGCCTTAGTCTGAGAGGTAGGCCTCACAGTGTGAGGTAGGCCTTAGTCTATGACAGTGTATCTCAACCTGGGGGTCGCGACCCCTGGGGGGTTGCAACGAGGTGTCAGCGGGGTTAAATGGATGTCATGACTCAGCAAAAGCTGCAGTTCGATATAAGCAGGTGTGCCTGTAGCTTAGTAGCAGTCAGTCTGAGGGAAACCTCAGTGGGAGAGAGATCTCAGTCTGTGAGAAGGCCTCACAGTGTGAGTTAGGCCTTAGTTTGTGAGGTAGGCCTCACAGTGTGTGGTAGGCCTTAGTCTATGACAGTGTTTCTCAACCTGGGGGGTCACAGGCCCTGGGGGGGTTGCAACGAGGTGTCAGCGGGGTTAAATGGATGTCATGACTCAGCAAAGCGCTGCAGTTCTGTATAAGCAAATGTGCCTGTTGCTTAGTAGCAGTTGGTCTGAGGGAAACCTCAGTGGGAGAAAGGTCTCAGTCTCTGAGAAGGCCTTACAGTGTGAGATAGGCCTTAGTTTCTGAGGTAGGCCTCACAGTGTGAGGTAGGCCTTAGTCTATGACAGTGTATCTCAACCTGGGGGTCGCGGCCCCCGGGGGGGTTGTGAGGCGGTGTCAGCGGGGTCGCCAAAGACCATCAGAAAACACACTAATTTCTGTTGGTCATGGGTGTTCCGTGGTAACAATTAACAAGGTATTTTTAATTACAAAAATGCGAGTCAAGCATTGAAAGAGTTAAATGGATGCCATGACTCAGCAAAAGCTGCAGTTCTATGTAAGCAGGTGTGCCTATAGCTTAGTAGAAGTCAGTCTGAGGGAAACCTCAGTGGGAGAGAGGTCTCAGTCTGTGAGAAGGCCTCACAGTGTGAGATAGGCCTTAGTCTGAGAGGTAGGCCTCACAGTGTGAGGTAGGCCTTAGTCTATGACAGTGTATCTCAATCTGGGGGTCACGACCCCTGGGGGGGTTGCAACGAGGTGTCAGCGAGGTTAAATGGATGTCATGACTCAGCAAAAGCTGCAGTTCGATATAAGCAGGTGTGCCTGTAGCTTAGTAGCAGTTGGTCTGAGGGAAACCTCAGTGGGAGAGAGGTCTCAGTCTGTGAGAAGGGCTCACAGTGTGAGATAGGCCTTAGTTTGTGAGGTAAGCCTCAAAGTGTGAGGTAGGCCTTAGTCTATGACAGTGTATCTCAACCTGGGGGTCGCGGCCCCTGGGGGGGTTGTGAGGAGAGGTCAGCGGGGTCGCCAAAGACCATCAGAAAACACAGTAATTTCTGTTGGTCATGGGGGTTCTGCTTCATAACTGGAAGAGCAGTCTGATTGGTCGATGAAATTAGAGGGAGGTGCTTAGCAACTGGAGATGGGCAAAGCCAGCGGGAAAGTAAGAGCGAATGCAACCAGAGGCTTGTTGGTTTGAAGTTAGGAGTTTGGTGTTTGAAGAGTTAGTTAGAAGTTTTGAAGAGGAAGGAAGGAAGAGTTTTGGGGACTGTTGTTAAAAGATATCTCTTTGAGGAAAATAGTTAAAGCCTTCAGGGAGAAGGAGCAATAAACATAATAGGCCTCTATAGTGTTTAGAGTGCTGGCGTGGAAAGAGGATTCAAAAGGTTCAAAACAACCTGTTTGTATTCCTGTGTATGGAACATATCTTCACATCTCGCTCAAATCTCAGGTCTTGTTTGTTTGTTACTCCTTTTGTGTATGAGATATGAGGCTGGAAAGAGATGGAGGGTCTCTGAAATGGCAAGAGTTGGGAGCATAGCTCTCAGTGCCAATCCATGCGTCTTGCCTCCCTCCAGCATCAGTAATGTGAGGTTGGCCGAAATCTCCTGTGTAAATAAAACAGGGGCTTTGATCCCAGCTCACACTCGCACTTACTGCTGTTTCTCCACCTTGTAGGAGGCTGTGAGTTCGTCGAAGAGCTTCCCGTTCATCTCCATGAAGGTCTTGAGGACGTTGTAGACCAGGGAGACGATGGTCCTAAGAAAGGAGAGTGGTGACGAAGAGAAGAAGTGAGTGCCATAGGCTTTACTGGCTTAAACTGGTTTTGCTTCATTGTCCAGATGGGATACCATCACTTTAGGCTCATTGGTATCATGTAACCTACAATGCCCCAATCGTGAACTCACGGGTTCCAGTGTTCCTTGGAGACGCGGTAGAGCGTGCCAAAGATGGTGGGCAGTACGGTGTGGCAGTTGTCCTCCACTAGACTCAAAATGTACTCGTTGTTCCAGAAATACAGAGCCCGCTCTGCAACCTGAGGAGCAGCACACAAAGAAAACAGCTAAGACTCATTGTAAGGGGGGAGTGAAGAAGAAGGAGGTGAAGAATTCATGGACTGTAATTAAAAGTTGCCGAACTGCTGACATCGATGACTTGTGACAACTTTTGGTGGAAAAACAATGTATTTACATTATCGGAGACAATGGCTCTTTAAGTTAAGGAAATGTTTACACGGTTCCTTATGTCAACACAAGGTTCCTTACGTTTACCAACACCAATTAAGGAGAGTCAACATCTGCCCGGAACTAAGATAAAGCTAGGATGTTTCGGGACAGAAGAACATCTATCATTCATTTACAATTTTGGAACAACATCAGCAAGAAATGTTAAGTTAAGGAAATGTTTACAAGGTTCCTTATGTCAACACAAGGCTCCTTACGTTTACCAACACCAATTAAGGAGAGTCAACATCTGCCCGGAACTAAGATAAAGCTAGGATGTTTCGGGACAGAATAACATCTATCATTCATTTACAATTTTGGAACAACATCAGCAAGAAATGTTAAGTTAAGGAAATGTTTACAAGGTTCCTTATGCCAACACAAGGCTCCTTACGTTCACCAAAACCAATTAAGGAGAGTCAACATCTGCCCGGAACTGAGATGAAGTTGGATCTCAGTTCAGGACAGAATAACATCTATCATTCATTTACAATTTTGGAACAACATCAGCAAGAAATATTAAGGAAATGTTTACAAGGTTCCTTATGCCAACACAAGGCTCCTTACGTTCACCAAAACCAATTAAGGAGAGTCAACATCTGCCCGGAACTAAGATAAAGCTAGGATGTTTTGGGACAGAATAACATCTATCATTCATTTACAATTTTGGAACAACATCAGCAAGAGATATTGCTATATAAGAGACCTCATTACAATCCAAAAATTGTGGCAGACAGCAATGGGCTGCTGTGCTGTTCACCCGCCCGAGGTGCCTCATGAAGATTCACAAGGCCACATTCCTGGTAGAGGCCCTCAACAGTCTTTCTCTGAGAAACTGCCTTCTGAAGATGAATTGTCAGGTGCAAAATATTTCTATCTTTTGCTTTCTATGTTTACAAGGTTCCTTATGGCAACACAAGGCTCCTTACGTTCACCAAAACCAATTAAGGAGAGTCAACATCTGCCCGGAACTGAGATGAAGCTAGGATGTTTCAGGACAGAATAACATCTATCATTCATTTACAACTTCGGAACAACATCAGCAAGAAATATTGCTATATAAGAGACCTTATTACAATCCAAAAATTGTGTCTTATGAAGACTCACAAAGTCACATTACTGAGAGACCCGATAATACAACAAACAATTTGAACCCATCTCAATTGGCTTCTGACATGATAAACTACAAGAAGGATAAACTACAAGAAGGAAGAATTCATGGACTGTAATTAAAAGTTGCTGAACTGCTGACATTGATGACCTGTGACAACTTTAGGTGGAAAAACAATGTATTTACATTATCAGAGACAATGGCTCTTTAACTATAGAAATGTTTACAAGGTTCCTTATGTTAACACAAGACTCCTTACGTTTACTAACACCAATTAAGGAGAGTCAACATCTGCCCGGAACTGGGATGAAACCAGGATGTTTCAGGCTTGAAAAATACCCATCATTTATGACTTTGGAACAACATCAGCAAGAAATATTGCTATATAAGAGACCTTATTACAATCCAAAAATTGTGGCAGACAGCAATGGGCTGCTGTGCTCTTCACCCGCCCGAGGTGTCTCATGAAGATTCACAAGGCCACATTCCTGGCAGAGGCCCTCCACAGTCTTTCTCTGAGAAACCGCCTTCTGAAGATGAATTGTCAGGTGCAACATTTAATGAGAGTGAAGATAGAAAGCAAGACTTTTGTAAACACAGACAGAATACGTTATGAATAACTTTTCCAATGTGGGAAAGTTATTCATAACTATATTCTCAATTGGCTTCTGACATGACAAACTACAAGAAGGATGTGAAGAATTCATGGACTGTAATTAAAAGTTGCCGAACTGCTGACATTGATGACCTGTGACAACTTTTGGTGGAAAAACAATGTATTTACATTATCGGAGACAATGGCTCTTTAAGTTAAGGAAATGTTTACAAGGTTCCTTATGTCAACACAGGGCTCCTTATGTTCACCAAAACCAATTAAGGAGAGTCAACATCTGCCTGGAACATAGATAAAGCTAGGATGTTTCGGGACAGAATAACATCTATCATTCATTTACAACTTCGGAACAACATCAGCAAGAAATATTGCTATATAAGAGACCTTATTACAATCCAAAAATTGTGGCAGACAGCAATGGGCTGCTGTGCTGTTCACCCGCTCGAGGTGTCTCATGAAGACACACAAAGTCACATTACTGAGAGACCCGATAATGCAACAAACAATTTGAACCCATCTCAATTGGCTTCTGACATGATAAACTACAAGAAGGATGTGAAGAATTCATGGACTGTAATTAAAAGTTGCTGAACTGCTGACATTGATGACTTGTGACAACTTTAGGTGGAAAAACAATGTATTTACATTATCGGAGACAATGGCTCTTTAAGTTAAGGAAATGTTTACAAGGTTCCTTATGTCAACACAAGGCTCCTTACGTTCACCAAAACCAATTAAGGAGAGTCAACATCTGCCCGGAAATGAGATAAAGCTAGGATGTTTTGGGACAGAATAACATCTATCATTCATTTACAACTTTGGAAAAACATCAGCAAGAAATATTGCTATATAAGAGACCTTATTACAATTCAAAAATTGTGGCAGACAGCAATGGGCTTCTGTGCTGTTCACCTGCCCGTGTTGATTCACAAGGTCACATTCCTGGCAGATGCCCCAATGTGGGAAAGTTATTCATAACATAACTGTATTCTCAATTGGCTTCTGACGTGATAAATAAACAAACAAATCTTCCTGCCTCCCCCAAAGTCACCTGGAAATGGGGGCTGGCAATGCATCGGGCCACTTGCTTGAAGAGCGGCTCCTGGATCTTCACGAATTGGGAAGGTTCGATGACATCCAAGATCTCCTCGATCTCTCCTAAGAACATCACCTGGATGGGGCCAAGAGAAGAGAAATGGGAATGAAGGACAAGGACTCGAACCTCATTTTATTTCTCGTGTCAGGGCAACCAGTCAATTGTATTACATTTCTAACAGAACAAAACAAACAAACAGATAATATACAAAATTTGCAAGCTTGGTAGTTGATTCAATGTCCTTTAACCAGTATCTGTCCCCTTGGAGTGCCTCTGGTGTTGCCGCAAGAAGGTCCTCCATTGCGCATGTGGTAGGGCTCAGGTTGCATTGCAACAGGTGGTCAGTGGTTGGCTCTTCTCCGCACTCGCACGTCGAGGATTCCACTTTGTGGCCCCATTTCTTGAGGTTGGCTCTGCATCTCGTGGTGCCAGAGCACAGTCTGTTCAGCGCCTTCCAAGTTGCCCAGTCTTCTGTGTGCCCAGGAGGGAGTCTCTCATTTGGTATCAGCCATGGATTTGAGCCTGCCACTATTGGACTCTCGCTTGCTGAGGTGTTCCAGCGAGTGTCTCTGTAGATCTTAGAAAACTATTTCGTGATTTAAGTCATTGACGTGCTGGCTGATACCCAAACAGGGGATGAGCTGGAGATGTCTCTGCCTTGGTCCTTTCACTATTGGCTGCTACTTCCTGGCGGATGTCAGGTGGTGCAATACCGGCAAAGCAGTGTAATTTCTCCAGTGGTGTAGGACGCAGACACCCCGTGATAATGCGGCATGTCTCATTAAGAGCCACATCTACTGTTTGAGCGTGGTGAGATGTGTTCCACACTGGGCATGCGTACTCAGCAGCAGAGTAGCACAGCGCAAGGGTAGATGTCTTTACTGTGTCTGGTTGTGATCCCCAGGTTGTGCCAGTCAGCTTTCATATGATATTGTTTCTAGCGCCCACTTTTTGCTTGATGTTCAGGCAGTGCTTCTTGTAGGTCAGAGCACGGTCCAGAGTGACTCCCGAGGATTTGGGTGTCCTGCAATGCTCCAGTGGGATTCCTTCCCAGGTCATAATCCTCAGAGCTCGGGATGCTTGTCTGTTCTTAAGGTGAAAGGCACATGTCTGTGTTTTAGATGGATTAGGGATCAGCTGGTTTTCCCTGTAGTAGGCAGTAAGAGCACCTAGAGCTTTGGAGAGCTTCTGTTCAACCATATCAAAGCTCCCTGCTTGAGCGGTGATGGCATGATCATTGGCATAGATGAAACTCTCTGTCCCTTCTGGCAGTGGCTGGTCATTTGTGTAGATGTTGAACATGGATGGAGCAAGCACGCTCCTCTGAGGCAGGCCGTTCTTCTGTTTCCACCATCTGCTTCTCTGGCCCTGGAACTCAACAAAAAAGCTCCTGTTTTGTAGCAGGTTTCCTATGAGGCGGGTGAGGTGGTCGTCCTTTGTGATACTATACATTTTTCTCAGGAGGAGGCGGTGGTTCACAGTATCACACAGAGCCCCCATGACCCACTCTACATCCTGCTGCAGTTTGGAGGAGGTGGTCCATGGATGATGGGACTTGCAGTACCTTCACTCACTTCCTGAGACCACTGTGACCCTCATCCAATGACCAATAAAGACCAAACTTGACACACAGAGCCCCCATGACCCACTCTACATCCTGCTGCAGTTTGAAGGAGTTGGTCCATGGATGATGGGACTTGCAGTACCTTCACTCACTTCCTGAGACCACTGTGACCCCCATCCAATTACCGATAAAGACCAAACTTGACACACAGAGCCCCCATGACCCACTCTACATCCTGCTGCAGTTTGGAAGAGGGCAGACTATGGATGATGGAACTTGCAGTACCTTCACTCACTTCCTGAGACCACTGCAACCTTCATCCAATGACAAATAAAGACCAAAGTTGACACACAGAGCCCCCATGACCCACTCTACATCCTGGTGCAGTTTGAAGGAGGTGGTCCATGGGTAATGGGACTTCACCTTCACTCACTTCCTGAGACCACTGTGATCCTCATCCAATGACCAATAAAGACCAAACTTGACAAGAAGTATTGAGATAAGAGAAAGGTAATGTATCTCAATCAATCAATAGGTATTGCCGTACCTCCTTTTGGGTGCAGGTCTTTGGCCAGTATTTCAGTAGACCACGGATCACCTGGAAAGATGGATGAGGATAGGAGGGGGACGAGGGAGAGAAAGCAAAATGGTCAGAAAGCCGGATTACAGAACACCAACTGCCTTAAAAACACTCATCTTTGTGTTTTTTAGTATTTGTAGCTGTTCAGACACATCCGCAAAAACTCACGTGTTCGGTCAACGTGGCATCTTTCTCCAGGAACTGAACGACGCAGTAAGCGAGCTGAAAAAAAAAAGAGAGGAAAAATTCATTTCTCATTTCACTAATAGCGAGAATAAGGAACACTGGGATGTCTGTGGTGGAGGAAACACATATAATCTAGGATGAAGTTTTCACAGAATAAAATATTTTATTTGGGTGGTGGGCAGTGTGGTGTTGGTGGAGGACATTGGTAGGGCTCTTGGACATGTTTACGCTGGGATGTCTGTGGTGGAGGAAACACATATAATCTGGGATGGAACTCTCCCTGTATGAAAGCCTTCACTTGGGTGGTGGGCAGTCTGGTGTTGGTGGAGGACATTGTCAGGGCTCTTGGACAGGTTTAAACTGGGATGTCTGTGGTGGAGGAAACTCATACAATCTAGGATGAAATTGTCCCCAAATGAAAGACTTCTCCTGAGTGGTGGGCAATCTGGTGTTGGTGGAGGACATTGTCCCATGTTTATACTGAGATGTCTGTGGTGGAGGAAGCACATATAACCTAAAATGAAGTTGTCACAGAATAAAATATTTCATTTGGGTGGTGGGCAGTGTGTTGTTGGTGGAGGACATTGGCAGGGCTCTTGGACATGTTTACACTGGGATGTCTGTGGTGGAGGAAGCACATACAATCTAGGATGGAACTCCCTGTATGAAAGCCTTCACTTGGGTGGTGGGCAGTGTGGTGTTGGTGGAGGACATTGGCAGGGCTCTTGGCCATGTTTACACTGGGATGTCTGTGGTGGAGGAAGCACATATAACCTAGATTGAAGTTGTCACAGAATAAAAGATTTCATTTGGGTGGTGGGCAGTGTGTTGGTGGAGGACATTGGCAGGGCTCTTGGACATGTTTACACTGGGATGTCTGTGGTGGAGGAAATACATATAATCTAGGATGAAATTGCCCCCGAATAAAAGACTTCCCTTGAGTGGTGGGCAGTGTGGTATTGGTGGAGGACATTGGCAGGACTCTTGGACATATTTACACTGGGATATCGGTGGTGGAGGAAACACATACAATCTAGGATGGAATTGTCCCTGAATGATTCTCTCCCATAGACAGAACTTCTTACTCCATCTATAACCCATCATGGGCCAGCCATTGTTGGCACTCTGTTTGATAGAAATGCAGTGTCCGTCACCCCATTGTGCATTGCGGTGTGGAAAAATACAGTTCTAATAGACATGTGGTCACAGCACATTCCACTTCTTCTCGGACTCACCTGGGCATGGAATATCGAGAGGGATTTCACCGAATGCAGCGGAATCAGGACTCGCACCAGGAATTGCTTGTGTTCTGTCTTCAAAGGCAAGGCGAACCCATTGATTATGCTGGGGAAGGAGAGGAAAGGAAATCCGATCAGACCTGAGGGCATTCCTTTCCCCAATGGATCCAGAAGTCCCACTGTATATTTTTATTTTTTATTGGCCAGGTAGTGAAAGAAAATAGGTTTCACGTCTATGGTGTGTGTAACAACCGGTGGAAATCATTCTTTTTAATAAGGTTTGCAGTTATCTATAGTTTGCTGATGACCAAAGAGTTTTATCTATGCTGACGATCATGCCACCACCACCCAAATTTGCTGTCGTTTGCTGATACCACAGTAGGTTCGGAAATGCATCCCTAGGGATATATGACTTGTATGATACTATAACTCCCAGCCCTTCTCCCGAGAAAAAATTATAATATCACAAAAGATGACCACCTTGCCCATTTTATAGGAAATCTGCTACAAAACAGGAGCTTTTTTGTTGGGTTCCTGGGCCAGAGAAGCAGATGACGGAAGCAGAAGAGCCTGCCTCAAGGGAGTGTGCTTACTCCATCAATGTTCAACATTGACACAAATGACCAGCCATTGCCAGAAGGGACAGAGTTTAATCTATGCTGACGATCATGCCATCACCACCCAAGTTTGCTATCGTTTGCTGATACCGCAGTAGGTTCCGAAATGCATCCCTAGGGATATGGGACTTGTATGGTACAATACTTTGAGAACTATAACTCCCGACCCTTCTCCTGAGAAAAAATTATAATATCACAAAGGATGACCACCTCGCCCGTTTCATAGGAAATCTGCTACAGAACAGGAGCTTTTTTGTTGAGTTCCAGGGCCAGAGAAGCAGATGGCAGTAACGGAAGAACAGCCTGTCTCAGGGGAGCGTGCTTGCTCCATCCATGTTTAACGTTGACACAAATGACCAGCCATTGCCAGAAAGGACAAAGAGTTTAATCTATGCTGACGATCATGCCATCACCATCCAAGTTTGCTGTCGTTTGCTGATACCACAATAGGTTCAGAAATGCAACCCTAGGGATATGGGACTTGTATGGTACAATACTTTGAGAACTATAACTCCCAGCCCTTCTCCTGAGAAAAAATTATAATATCACAAAAGATGACCACTTCACCCATTTCATAGGAAATCTGCTACAAAACAGGAGCTTTTTTGTTGGGTTCCTGGGCCAGAGAAGCAGATGGCGGAAATAGAAGAGCCTGCCTCAAGGGAGTGTGCTTACTCCATCAATGTTTAACTTTTACACAAATGACCAGCCACTGCCAGAAGGGACGGAGAGTTTAATCTATGCTGACGATCATGCCATCACCACCCAAGTTTGCTGTAGTTTGCTGTTACCAGAATAGGTCAGGAATGCATCCCTAGGGATATGGGACTTGTATGGTACAATACTTTGAGAACTATAACTCCCAGCCCTTCTCCTGAGAAAAAAATACTATCACAAAGGATGATCACCTCACCAGTTTCATAGAAAATCTGCTACAAAACAGGAGCTTTTTTGTTGAGTTCCAGGGCCAGAGAAGCAGATGGCGGAAACAGAAGAACGGCCTGCCTCAAGGGAGTGTGCTTCCTCCATCAATGTTCAACATTTACACAAATGACCAGCCACTGCCAGAGGGACAGAGTTTAATCTACGCTGACGATCATGCCATCACCATTTTGAAATGGTTGAACAGAAATGGTTGAACAGAAGCTCTCCAAAGCTTTAGGTGGTCTTACTGCCTATTACAGGGAAAACTAGCTTGCTCCATCAATGTTTAACATTTACACAAATGACCAGCCATTGCCAGAAGGGACAGAGAGTTTAATCTATGCTGATGATCATGCCATCACCACTCAAGTTTGCTGTCGTTTGCTGATACCACATTAGGTTCGGAAATGCATCCCTAGGGATATATGACTTGTATGGTACAATACTTTGAGAACTATAACACCCAGCCCTTCTCCTGAGAAAAAAATACTATCACAAAGGATGATCACCTCACCCGCTTCATAGGAAACCTGCTACAAAACAGGAGCTTTTTTGTTGAGTTCCAGGGCCAGAGAAGCAGATGGCGGAAACAGAAGAACGGCCTGCCTCAGGGGAGTGTGCTTGCTCCATCCATGTTCAACATTTACACAAATGACCAGCCACTGCCAGAAGGGACAGAGTTTAATCTACGCTGATGATCATGCCATCACCATTTTGAAATGGTTGAACAGAAATGATTGAACAGAAGCTCTCCAAAGCTTTAGGTGCTCTTACTACCTATTACAGGGAAAACCAACTGATTCCTATACCATCTAAAATGCAGACATGTGCTTTTCACCTTAAGAACAGACAAGCATCTCGAGCTCTGAGGATGACCTGGGAAGGAATCCCACTGGAGCATTGCAGTGCACCCAAATCCCTGGGAGTCACTCTGGACCGTGCTCTCACCTACAAGAAGCACTGCTTGAATATCAAGCAATATGTGGGTGCTAGAAACAATATCATACGAAAGATCACTGGCATAACCTGGGAGTCACAACCAGACACAGTGAAGGCATCTGTTCTTGTGCTTGTCCACTCTGCTGCTGAGTACGCACACCCAGTGTGGAATACATATCACCACGCTAAAACAGTGCATATGGCTATTAATGAGATATGCCACATTATCACAGAATGTCTATGAAGAAATTCTCTTTAACCGGTATTGCATCACCTGACATCTGTCAGGAAGTAGCAGCCAATAATGATAGGACCAAGGCAGTGACATCTCCGGCCCATCCTCTGTTTGAATGTCACCCAGCATGCGAATGCCCTAAATCAAGAAAGAGCTTCCTAAGATCTGCAGAGATACTCGCAGGAACACCTCAGCAAGCAAGAGTCCAAAACTGGCAGGCAAAAACCCAGTGGCTGAGACCAGATGACAGAAGATTGGACAACTGGGAGACCGCTGAATAGGCTGCGCTCTGGCACCACAAGAAGTCAATAAGAGCACCTAAAGCTTCAGAGAGCTTCTGTTCAACCATTTCAAAGCTCCCTGCTTGAGTGATGATGACACGATCGTCAGCATAGATGAAACTCTCTATCCCTTCTGACAGCCACGAGTTGCAGGGGCAGTCTTCAGAAATGAGGCTACAGAGCAGAGTCCATGACTCGTGAATGGGGAGATGAGCAAACTTTGTGTTTAACCGTACCCTCAATTTGCTTCTGACACGATAAATAAAGCCCGCCAAATAGTGCTGAAAGTTTATTACCTTCCCAAGATTTCTAGCAGTTCTGCGACACCATTGAAATGCTCTGTCTCGTAGATAAATCTGGCAGCAGAAATAGGAAACAAAGGAATAATCTCATTATTGTCCTTGTCACATTTGCATGTTTTCGAACTGCTAGGTTGGCAGAAGCTGGGGCTAACAGCGGGAGCTCAACCCGCTCCCCGGATTTGAACTGGTGACTTTTCAATCAGCAAGTTCAGCAGCTCAGTGCTGTAACCAACTGCGCCACCGGGGGCTCCTTTTTCAATGTTATTCCCTGTTTTTGTTGTTTTTCCGACTGATTGTTTTTCTTGGGTGCCGTATAAATAATGTCAATGGACTCAATACAGCAAATAAATGTTACAGAACTCACCGCAAAAAGATGTTGTTGCACTGCTTACGGATGTATGCCCGCAGGCCGAGGAACTTGCCATAGACACGGTGGAGGATGGTCTTGAGGTATTCGCGCTCCCGGGGGTCCTCGCTGTCAAAAAGCTCTAATAGCTGGAGAAACGGGACAAAAAAAGTCAGCAAAAGAACCCTGAAAAATAGAAGGATATTTTGTTTGGACGGCATTGTATGGGTCTACACCAGTGGTTCCCAACCTGTGGGATGTGGCCTACTGGTGGGCCACAAGACCTAAAATAAGATCTGTGTCCGCGGGTGCGAGCTGCTGTTGGAGGAGAGAGAGAGAGAAGAAAAGGGAGAGAAGGAAGGAAGGAAGGAAGGAAGGAAGGAAGGAAGGAAGGAAGGAGAGGGACAGAAAGGAAAGGAAAGGAAAGGAAGGAAGGAAGGAAGGAAGGAGGGAAGGGGAGAGAAAAACTAAGGAAGGAGAGGGAGAGAAGGAAAAGGAAGGAAGGAGGGAGGGAGGGAGAGGGAGAAAAGGGAAGGAAGGAAAGGAAGGAAGGAAGGAAGGAAGGAAGGAAGGAAGGGGAGAGAATGAAGGATGGAAGGATAGAAGGAGAAGGAGAGAAGGAAAAGGAAGGAAGGAAGGATGGAAGGAAGGAAGGAAGGAAGAGGAGAGAAAAACTAAGGAAGGAGAGGGAGAGAAGGAAAAGGAAGGAAGGAAGGAAGGAGGGAGGGAGAGGGAGAAAAGGGAAAGAAGGAAGGAAGGAAGGAAGGAGAGGAAGACAAGGAAAGGAAGGAAGGAAGGAAGGAAGGAAAGAAGGAAGGAAGGAAAGAAGGAAGGAAAGAAGGAAGGAGAGGGGCAGAAAGGGAAGGGAATGGAAGGGAACAGAAGGGAACGGAAGGGAAGGAAGGAAGGAAAGGAAGAGAAAAAATTATGGAAGGAGAGAAGGAAAAGAAAGGAAGGGGGAGGGAGAGGGAGAGAAGGGAACGAAGGAAGGTAGGAAGGGGAGAGAAAGGATGGAAGGATAGAAGGAGAGGGAGAGAAGGAAAAGGAAGGAAGGGAGGGAGGAAGGAAGGAAGGAAGGAAGGAAGGAAGGAAGGAAGGGGAAAGAAAGAAGGATGGAAGGATAGAAGGAGAGGGAGAGAATGAAAAGAAAAAGGAAGGATGGATGGAAGCAGAGGGACAGAAGGAAAGGAAGGGAGGAAGGAGAGGGAGAGAAGGAAAAGGAAGGAAGGAAGGCAGGAAGGAAGGAAGGAGGGGGAGAGAAAGAAGGATGGAAGGATAGAAGGAGAGGGAGAGAAGGAAAAAGAAGGAAGAAAGGAATGAAGGGGAGAGAAAGGATGGAAGGATAGAAGGAGAGGGAGAGAAGGAAAAGGAAGGAAGGGAGGGAGGGAGGGAGGAAGGAAGGAAGGAAGGAAGGAAGGAAGGGGAGAGAAAGAAGGATGGAAGGATAGAAGGAGAGGGAGAGAATGAAAAGAAAAAGGAAGGATGGATGGAAGGAGAGGGACAGAAGGAAAGGAAGGGAGGAAGGAGAGGGAGAGAAGGAAAAGGGAGGAAGGAAGGAAGGAAGGAAGGAAGGAGGGGGAGAGAAAGAAGGATGGAAGGATAGAAGGAGAGGGAGAGAAGGAAAAGGAAGGAAGGGAGGGAGGGAGGGAGGAAGGAAGGAAGGAAGGAAGGAAGGAAGGAAGGGGAAAGAAAGAAGGATGGAAGGATAGAAGGAGAGGGAGAGAATGAAAAGAAAAAGGAAGGATGGATGGAAGCAGAGGGACAGAAGGAAAGGAAGGGAGGAAGGAGAGGGAGAGAAGGAAAAGGAAGGAAGGAAGGCAGGAAGGAAGGAAGGAGGGGGAGAGAAAGAAGGATGGAAGGATAGAAGGAGAGGGAGAGAAGGAAAAAGAAGGAAGAAAGGAATGAAGGGGAGAGAAAGGATGGAAGGATAGAAGGAGAGGGAGAGAAGGAAAAGGAAGGAAGGGAGGGAGGGAGGGAGGAAGGAAGGAAGGAAGGAAGGAAGGAAGGAAGGAAGGAAGGAAGGAAGGGGAGAGAAAGAAGGATGGAAGGATAGAAGGAGAGGGAGAGAATGAAAAGAAAAAGGAAGGATGGATGGAAGGAGAGGGACAGAAGGAAAGGAAGGGAGGAAGGAGAGGGAGAGAAGGAAAAGGGAGGAAGGAAGGAAGGAAGGAAGGAAGGAAGGAAGGAAGGAAGGAAAGGAAGAGAAGGAAAGGAGGGAAGGAGAGGGAGATAAAGAATTATGGAAGGAAAGGGAGAGAAGGAAAGATGGAAGGAGAGGGAGAGAAGGAAAGAAGGAAGGAAGGAAGGAAGGAAGGAAGGAAGGAAGGAAGGAAGGAAGGAAGGAGAGGTAGAGAAGGAAAAGAAAAAGGAAGGACGGATAGAAGGAGACGGACAGAAGGAAAAGGTAGGTAGGAAGGAGGAAAAGAAGCCAGCACCGTTGCTCGCGCCTTCTCGCAGTTTCCCTGGCGGCGTTGGATCTACACTGTTCCAGTAACACAGATCAAACTATAATGTAGTCCAAGCTGCCTTATGCGGAACTCAAGAGCCAGCCAAGGAAAGCGAGGGATTTGTCATTCTCTGACTCGCCGTGAATGCGAATCCCACCGCCCACCCGCCTTCCGCTCTTACCAGCAAGACGAACTTCTGGTCGATGTAACGCTTGGCAACCGAGGGCTGGAAGTCTGGACTCTCGAGGAAGCGGAGGAAAAATTCATATACAAGCTGGAGGGAGAAACAGATGGGAGTCGGAAGACACAGATTTAGTTCCTTTGGAGACATCCGTCCTTCCCGTTTATCACCCAAGGTAAATCTGAGAAAAGTTACTTTGGCAACTTTGCCCTGGATGTGCCAAGGTTGTGCCACATTCATTGGAGACATTGACAGGCATCCCAGTGTGCCATACTCTCTCCATTGGTGTGGAACTAATCAGCAACTAGATTTTACGTGTTTCCTCCACCACAGACATCCCAGTGTTTCTTACTCTCTCCATTGGTGTGGAACTAATCAGCAACTAGATGTTACGTGTTTCCTCCACCACAGACATCCCAGTGTTTCTTACTCTCTCCATTGGTGTGGAACTAATCAGCAACTAGATTTTACGTGTTTCCTCCATCACAGACGTCCCAGTGTTTCTTACTCTCTCCATTGGTGTGGAACTAATCAGCAACTAGATTTTACGTGTTTCCTCCACCACAGACATCCCAGTGTGTCTTACTCTCTCCATTGGTGTGGAACTAATCAGCAACTAGATTTTACGTGTTTCCTCCATCACAGACATCCCAGTGTTTCTTACTCTCTCCATTGGTGTGGAACTAATCAGCAACTAGATTTTACGTGTTTCCTCCACCACAGACATCCCAGTGTTTCTTACTCTCTCCATTGGTGTGGAACTAATCAGCAACTAGATGTTACGTGTTTCCTCCACCACAGACATCCCAGTGTGTCTTACTCTCTCCATTGGTGTGGAACTAATCAGCAACTAGATTTTACGTGTTTCCTCCATCACAGACATCCCAGTGTTTCTTACTCTCTCCATTGGTGTAGAACTAATCAGCAACTAGATTTTACGTGTTTCCTCCATCACAGACATCCCAGTGTTTCTTACTCTCTCCATTGGTGTGGAACTAATCAGCAACTAGATGTTACGTGTTTCCTCCATCACAGACATCCCAGTGTTTCTTACTCTCTCCATTGGTGTGGAACTAATCAGCAACTAGATTTTACGTGTTTCCTCCACCACAGACATCCCAGTGTGTCATCCTCTCTCCATTGGTGTGGAACTAATCAGCAACTAGATTTTACGTGTTTCCTCCACCACAGACATCCCAGTGTTTCTTACTCTCTCCATTGGTGTGGAACTAATCAGCAACTAGATTTTACATGTTTCCTCCACCACAGACATCCCAGTGTTTCTTACTCTCTCCATTGGTGTGGAACTTGCAAGACCCGGCCCACTGCCTCTCCCTTAACCCTTTCCTACTCTTTTCTGCAAGGCACAACAAACAGAGCAGAACTAATCAGCAACTAGATTTTACGTGTTTCCTCCACCACAGGCATCCCAGTGTTCCTTACTCTCTCCATTGGTGTGGAACTTGCAAGACCCCGCCCACTGCCTCTCCCTTAACTCTTTCCTACTCATTTCTGCAGGGCACAACAAACAGAGCAGAACTAATCAGCAACTAGATTTTACGTGTTTCCTCCACCACAGACATCCCAGTGTTTCTTACTCTCTCCATTGGTGTGGAACTTGCAAGACCCCTCCCACTACCTCTCTCTCAACCCTTTCCTACTCTTTTCTGCCGGGCACAGCAAACAGAGCAGAACTAATCAGCAACTAGAATTCATGTGTTTCCTCCACCACAGACATCCCAGTGTTTCTTACTCTCTCCATTGGTGTGGAATTTGCAAGACACCGCCCACTGCCTCTCCCTTAACCCTTTCTTACTCTTTACTGCAGGGCACAACAAACAGAGCAGAACTAATCAGCAACTACACTTTACACGTTTCCTCCTCCACAGACATCCCAGTGCTTCTTTCTCTCGCCATTGGTGTGGAATTTGCAAGACCCCACCCACTGCCTCTCCCTTAACCTTTTCCTATTCTTTTCTGCGGGGCACAACAAACAGAACAGAACTAATCAGCAACTACACTTTACATGTTTCCTCCACCACAGACATCCCAGTGTTTCTTACTCTCTACATTGGTGTGAATTTTGCAAGACCCCGCCCACTGCCACTCCCTTAACCCTTTCCTACTATTTTCTGCAGGGCACAACAAACAGAGCAGACCTTAATCAGCTACTAGATTGTATGGGTTTCCTCCACCACAGACATCCCAGTGTTTCTTTATTCATTCTGCACAACAAAAAACTGACTTTCTCAAATAACCCGGGCAATGCTGGGTACCCAAAATAGTAATAGTACTTTATTTATATTCTGCTCTATCTCTCCAAGGAAACTCAGAGCGGATTACAGAATACATATTTCTGTCGTGAGTCCCTTTGGGGAGATAGGGAGGAATATAAATGTTTTATTTATTATTAATATTACTATTATTATTAAATTATTATTATTATTATTATTATTATTAAAGGAAGGAAGGAGAGAGGGAGAGGATGGACGGAAGGTGGGAGAGGGACAGAAGGAAAAGGGAGGGAGGGAGGAAGGAGAGGGAGAGAAGGAAAGGAAGGAAAGAAAGAAGGGAGGAAGGAAGGAAGGAAGGATGGAAGGAGTGGGAGAGAAGGAAAGGAAGGAGGGAAGGAGGGAAGGAAGGAGAGGGAGAGAAAGGAAAAAACGAAGGACAGATGGAATAAGAGGGACAGAAGGAAAAGGGAGGAAGGAAGGAAGGAAGGAAGGAAGGAGTGGGAGAGAAGGAAAGGAAGAAGGAAGGGAGGAGGGAGAGGGAGAGAAGGAAGGAAGGAAAAGGAAGGAAGGAAGGAGAGAGGGAGGGAAGGAAAGGAAGGAAGGAAAGAAGGAAGGAAGGAGAGGGAGAGAAAGAATTATGAAATGAGAGGGAGAGAAGGAAAAGAAAAAAAAGGATGGATGGATGGAAGGAGGGAGAGGGACAGAAGGAAAAGGAAGGAAGGAAGGAAGGAAGGAAGGAAGGAAGGAAGGAGAGGGATAGAAGGAAAAGGAAGGAAGGAAAGAGTGGGAGAGAAGGAAAGGAAGGAAGGAAAGAAGAAAGGAAGGAGGGTGAGAGAAGAAAAAGAAAAAAGGAAGGATGAATGGAAGGAGAGGGACAGAAGGAAAAGGAAGGAAAAGGAAGGAAGGAGAGGGAGAGAAGGAAAGGAAGGAAGGAAGGAAGGAAGGAGAGGGAGAGAAAGAAAAGGAAAAAGGAAAGATGGATGGAAGGAGAGAGACAGAAGGAAAAGGAAGGAAGGAAGGAAGGAAAAGGAAGGAAGGAAGGAAGGAGAGGGAGGGAAAAAATTATGGAGGGAGAGGGAGAGAAGGAAAAGAAAAAAGGAAGGATGGATGGAAAGAGTGCGAGAGAAGGAAAAGGAAGGATGGAAGGAAAGAAGGAAGGGAGGAGGGAGGGAGAGGGAGAGAAGGAAAGGAAGGAAAGAAGGGAAGAAGGAAAGGAAGGTAGGAAGGAAGGAAGGAAGGCAATAATTTATGGCAAACATTCAATGCTGTTATACAATTACCGACAAAGACAGACACTACACAGACAGAGGCAAAGGCTTCCTTTCTCCACCTCCGGCATCTATAGAGATGGAGAGGGGGAAGCCTTTGCCTCAGTCTGTGTAGTGTCTGTCTTTGTCGTCCTGGAAGTAAACTGTTTTCTTCCAAGGTCACACTTTCCTGCTTTGGGTCTTACCTGGAGGTGGGGCCAAGAGGGTTCCAAATTGGGCTCATCCTCTTCAGGGTCAAATTCAGGGTTTTCACTGGGTGGAAGCGTCCGGAAAATGTTGACCGAGATCTGGAGAGAAAAGCAGGAAGGGTCAGCCAGGGCTTTGAAGTCTGCACTCATTGACCCATGATTATGGTATCCTGGGAGTTGTAGCTTCACAAGGCTTTTCGCCGACTTGAAGGGAGATGTCGACTCTAAGCTGGAATGTGTCCAGAGGAGGACGACTAAAATGACCAAGGGTCTGGAGAACAAGCCCTATGAGGAGCGGCGTAAAGAGTCGTGGGAGGGGTTTGGGAGGAATGAACCTTCCTTTCTGGGAGTTGTAGTTCACCCACAATCAGGGAAATGGTGATCTCCACCAATGATAGACCTGGACCAAACTTGGCACACAGAACCCCCCATGACTGATCCAACCCTCTATGAGGGGACATAGAGGGAGTTGTAGTTCACCCTGCAGCCAGAGACCACACTGAACCCCACCCATGATACATAAGAAGGGACATAGAGGGAGTTGTAGTTCACCCTGCAGCCAGAGAGCACACTGAACCTCACCCACGATACATAACAGGGGACATAGAGGGAGTTGTAGTTCACCCTGCAGCCAGAGACCACACTGAACCCCACCCACGATACATAAGAGGGGACATAGAGGGAGTTGTAGTTCACCCTGCAGCCAGAGAGCACACTGAACCCCACCCACGATACATAAGAGGGGACATAGAGGGAGTTGTAGTTCACCCTGCAGCCAGAGAGCACACTGAACCCCACCCACGATACATAAGAGGGGACATAGAGGGAGTTGTAGTTCACCCTGCAGCCAGAGAGCACACTGGACCCCACCCACGATACATAAGAGGGGACATAGAGGGAGTTGTAGTTCACCCTGCAGCCAGAGAGCACACTGGACCCCACCCACGATACATAAGAGGGGACATAGAGGGAGTTGTAGTTCACCCTGCAGCCAGAGAGCACACTGGACCCCACCCACGATACATAAGAGGGGACATAGAGGGAGTTGTAGTCCACCCTGCAGCCAGAGAGCACACTGGACCCCACCCACGATACATAAGAGGGGACATAGAGGGAGTTGTAGTTCACCCTGCAGCCAGAGAGCACACTGAACCCCACCCACGATACATAAGAGGGGACATAGAGGGAGTTGTAGTTCACCCTGCAGCCAGAGAGCACACTGAACCCCACCCACGATACATAAGAGGGGACATAGAGGGAGTTGTAGTTCACCCTGCAGCCAGAGAGCACACTGAACCCCACCCACGATACATAAGAGGGGACATAGAGGGAGTTGTAGTTCACCCTGCAGCCAGGGAGCACACTGAACCCCACCCACGATACATAAGAGGGGACATAGAGGGAGTTGTAGTCCACCCTGCAGCCAGAGAGCACACTGAACCCCACCCACGATACATAAGAGGGGACATAGAGGGAGTTGTAGTCCACCCTGCAGCCAGAGAGCACACTGAGCCCCACCCACGATACATAAGAGGGGACATAGAGGGAGTTGTAGTTCACCCTGCAGCCAGAGAGCACACTGAACCCCACCCACGATACATAAGAGGGGACATAGAGGGAGGTGTAGTTCACCCTGCAGCCAGAGAGCACACTGAACCCCACCCACGATACATAAGAGGGGACATAGAGGGAGTTGTAGTTCACCCTGCAGCCAGAGAGCACACTGGACCCCACCCACGATACATAAGAGGGGACATAGAGGGAGTTGTAGTTCACCCTGCAGCCAGAGAGCACACTGAACCCCACCCACGATACATAAGAGGGGACATAGAGGGAGTTGTAGTTCACCCTGCAGCCAGAGAGCACCCTGAACCCCACCCACGATACATAAGAGGGGACATAGAGGGAGTTGTAGTTCACCCTGCAGCCAGAGAGCACACTGAACCCCACCCACGATACATAAGAGGGGACATAGAGGGAGTTGTAGTCCACCCTGCAGCCAGAGAGCACACTGAGCCCCACCCACGATACATAAGAGGGGACATAGAGGGAGTTGTAGTTCACCCTGCAGCCAGAGAGCACCCTGAACCCCACCCACGATACATAAGAGGGGACATAGAGGGAGTTGTAGTTCACCCTGCAGCCAGAGAGCACACTGGACCCCACCCACGATACATAAGAGGGGACATAGAGGGAGTTGTAGTTCACCCTGCAGCCAGAGAGCACACTGAACCCCACCCACGATACATAAGAGGGGACATAGAGGGAGTTGTAGTTCACCCTGCAGCCAGAGAGCACACTGAACCCCACCCACGATACATAAGAGGGGACATAGAGGGAGTTGTAGTTCACCCTGCAGCCAGAGAGCACACTGGACCCCACCCACGATACATAAGAGGGGACATAGAGGGAGTTGTAGTTCACCCTGCAGCCAGAGAGCACACTGAACCCCACCCACGATACATAAGAGGGGACATAGAGGGAGTTGTAGTTCACCCTGCAGCCAGAGAGCACCCTGAACCCCACCCACGATACATAAGAGGGGACATAGAGGGAGTTGTAGTTCACCCTGCAGCCAGAGAGCACACTGAACCCCACCCACGATACATAAGAGGGGACATAGAGGGAGTTGTAGTCCACCCTGCAGCCAGAGAGCACACTGAGCCCCACCCACGATACATAAGAGGGGACATAGAGGGAGTTGTAGTTCACCCTGCAGCCAGAGAGCACACTGAACCCCACCCACGATACATAAGAGGGGACATAGAGGGAGTTGTAGTTCACCCTGCAGCCAGAGAGCACACTGGACCCCACCCACGATACATAAGAGGGGACATAGAGGGAGTTGTAGTTCACCCTGCAGCCAGAGAGCACACTGGACCCCACCCACGATACATAAGAGGGGACATAGAGGGAGTTGTAGTTCACCCTGCAGCCAGAGAGCACACTGAACCCCACCCACGATACATAAGAGGGGACATAGAGGGAGTTGTAGTTCACCCTGCAGCCAGAGAGCACCCTGAACCCCACCCACGATACATAACAAACTTTAAGCACTGATGGAGATTTTCGGGTGAACCTGGCCTGATGGGAGTTGTAGTTCACCCACAACCTTATGCATTGTGTACAATTAACAAATTGACTTTTTCAAATAACCCAGGCAACACTGGGGACCCAAGATAGTAATAGTAATAATAGTAATAATAGTAATAATAGTAATAATAATAATAGTAATAATAGTAATAATAATAGTAATAATAGTAATAATAGTAATAATAATAGTAATAATAATAGTAATAATAATAGTAATAATAGTAATAATAATAATAGTAATAATAGTAATAATAGTAGTAATAATAGTAGTAATAATAGTAGTAATAATAGTAATAATAATAGTAATAATAATAGTAATAATAGTAATAATAATAGTAATAATAATGATAGTAATGATAGTAATAATAGTAATAATAATAGTAATAATAGTAATAATAGTAGTAATAATAGTAGTAATAGTAGTAATAATAGTAGTAATAATAGTAGTAATAATAGTAATAATAGTAATAATAATAGTAATAATAGTCATAATAGTCATAATAATAGTCATAATAGTAATAATAATAGTAATAATAGTAATAATAATAGTAATAATAATAGTAATAATAGTAATAATAATTTAATGGAGTGCCAACAGTCCATGATATTCATCACGGAGTAAACCACGATGCAAATCCCAAGCTTGCAGAATCATACACACACACACACACACACACACACGAGAAGGACCAGGAGACCCCTGTGCAAAGTGTAGTTTCCCATGAGAATGTCCCTGAGTAGTGTGGGGATGATAGTGTACTCCCTGAATTGTTACTAGAGAGTTCCTAGGATTTGGGGCTTGAAAACAACTCGGCACCTGGCCCAGCTTCAAAACTTAATGAGCAAATAGATAGGCGGCAGGAGATTAGTCAAAACAGGCAGACCGAACAGTGGCTTCGGCGGTCTGTCAGGATCCGACAGAAAAAGATAAGGGAATCTCAATTAAAGCAAAACCAATTTCTGAATAACTGGAATAGCTTAATGGAGGGATAAAAGTTCCAAGTCTGGGAAATATAGTCAGATGAAGCATCATTTGGAAGCAAGTGAAGTTCTCGTCCTTGTTTCGTGGAATTGGGAGATTCTTGTCTTAAGTATTTCTTGTTCCATGGTTTGGATTCTTGGATTGTATGAATGCCTGCTCATGCCTTGGATGAATCTTTCCTGTATTCCTGAATTATATTAGAGAAGTGTGGACTTTGTTTACCCTGAACTTTACCCTAAGCTATTTTTGCTCCTGCCTATCTTTTTACTTAATTGGTTTTACCTATTCCTTTAAAGTGCTTTTTACTTGGCTGCTTTTTAATTATCGTCAATAAAAGGATTGTTTTCCAATCAACGGTGTGGTGTTTATAGTCAGAGGGCTTTTCCCGTCCTGGAGTGCAACATGGACTTAATGTCAGGGTAAAACCTTTATCTTTACCTTCTTATACCTTTGTCTACGCCGATGATCATGCCATCACCACCCAAGCAGGGAGCTTTGAAATGGTCGAACAGAAGCTCTCCGATGCTTTAGGTGCTCTTACTGCCTATTACAAGGAAAACCAGTGGATTCCTAATCCATCTATGCTGACGATCATGCCATCAACACCCAAGCAGGGAGCTTTGAAATGGTTGAACAGAAGCTCCCTGAAGCTTTTGGTGTTGTTGCTACCTCTTACAAGGAAAACCAGTGGATTCCTAATCCATCTATGCTAACGATCATGCCATCAACACCCAAGCAGGGAGCTTTGAAATGGTTGAACAGAAGCTCTCCGATGCTTTAGGTGCTCTTACTGCCTCTTACAAGGAAAACCAGCTGATTCCTAATCCATCTATGCTGACGATCGTGTCATCACCACTCAAGCAGGGAGCTTTGAAATGGTCGAACAGAAGCTATCTGAAGCTTTAGGTGCTCTTACTGCCTATTACAAGGAAAACCAGTGGATTCCTAATCCATCTATGCTGACGATCATGTCATCACCACTCAAGTAGGGAACTTTGAAATGGTCAAACAGAAGCTCTCTGAAGCTTTAGGTGGTCTTACTGTCTATTACAAGGAAAACCAGCTGATTCGTAAACCATCTATGCTGACGATCATGTCATCACCACTCGAGTAGGGAGCTTTGAAATGGTCAAACGGAAGCTCTCTGAAGCTTTAGGTGGTCTTACTGCCTATTACAAGGAAACCCAGCTGATTCCAAATCTATCTATGCTGATGATCGTGCCATCATCGCCCAAGCAGGGAGCTTTGAAATGGTCGAACAGAAGCTCTCTGAAGCTTTAGGTGGTCTTACTTCCTATTGCAAGGAAAACCCAGCTGTTTCCAAATCTATCTATGCTGACGATCGTGCCATCACCACCCAAGCAGGGAGCTTTGAAATGGTTGAACATAAGCTCTCTGAAGCCTTAGTTGCTCTTACTGCCTATGAAATCCAGACCGGACTGAATGTCGGATAAGCCCGACATTCAGCGGTCCCACCTTCCGACTTCCTGCCCCTGAAGGTCAACGAATCCAACTCTGTTCTGCAATGTGGGAAGACATCATCCAAACCCTCCTGACAGATGACCACCCAGCTTCTGCTGGAAAACCCCCAGAGACTTTGCCGAGACTCACCATCTTGATGATTTCAGGGTAGAGCGGCTCGATGAGGATGCCCCGGTTGGTGGCCACACACTCCACCAGTTCATTCAAGGCGGCCCTCTTGATCTCCTTGCCCTTCAGGTCGGCCACGCAGTCGAGGAAATCGAAGAGAATGGAGCATTGCTGGAGTTTCTTGCAGAGGAGGTCGTGGAGCTCCGAAACCGGGGCATCTGGAATGGGAGTCGGGAGAAGAGACAAGTGGGCATCCCTGTTGGCTCATGTTTGACTCCTAGTCCCTTTCACCTGTGCCTATATTTGCACATTGTGCCTATATTTGCATTTTGTGCATATATTTGCATATCGTGCATATATTTGCATATTGTGTGTATATATGCATATTGTGCCTATATTTGCATATTTTGACTATATTTGCATATTGTGCCTATATTTGTATATTGTGTGTATATTTGCATATTGTGCCTATATTTGCATATTGTGACTATATTTGCATATTATGCCTATATTTATATATTGTGTGTATATATGCATATTGTGCATATATTTGCATATTGTGCTTATATTTGCATATCGTGCATATATTTGCATATTGTGTGTATATATGCATATTGTGCCTGTATCTGCATATTGTGCCTATATTTGCATATTGTGTCTATATTTGCATATCGTACATAAATTTGCATATCGTGCATAAATTTGCATATCGTGCCTATATTTGCATATTGTGCCTATATTTGCATATTTTACCTATATTTGCATATTGTGCATATATTTGCATATTGTGCATATATTTGCATATTGTGTGTATATATGCATATTGTGCCTGTATCTGCATATTGTACCTATATTTGTATATTGTGTGTATATATGCATATTGTGCCTATATTTGCATATTGTGCCTATTGTGCCTATATTTGTATATTGTGTGTATATATGCATATTGTGCATATATTTGCATATTGCGCCTATATTTGCATAAGGTAAATGTCTGACTCTGGGGTGTGGTGCTCATTTCCATTTCTAAGCCGAAGAGCCAGCGTTGTCCATAGACACCTCCAAGGTCATGTGGCCGACATGACTGCATGGAGCGCCGTTACCTTCCCACCGGAGCAGTACCTATTGCTCTACTCACATTTGCATGTTTTCGAACTGCTAGGTTGGCAGAAGCTAGGGCTGACAACGGAAGCTCACGCCGCTCCCCGGAATCGAACCTGCGACCTTTCGATCAACAAGCTCAGCAGCTCAGTGCTTTAACCCACTGCGCCACCGGGGGCTTGTGCATATATTTGCATATTGTGCATATATTTGCATATTGTGCATAAATTTGCATATTGTGCATATATTTGCACATCTGTGCTTTTCACATTTAAATCGTGGCCTCGAACCACATTGGCTTTGGAAAGGGCTGCTATCCAAGGTCCTGAACCAGATCGACCCCCATGGGTTCAGCACCTTGGATAGCTCTGCCTTTCTTAATGGACCACGTTCTTACCAGAAGCAATTGCATTATTAACGTTGGCTCCCGGTTGCGAGTCCCTTCTACATTATTAACG
The DNA here is from genome assembly GCF_037176765.1 of Anolis sagrei. Classification (NCBI taxonomy): domain Eukaryota; kingdom Metazoa; phylum Chordata; class Lepidosauria; order Squamata; family Anolidae; genus Anolis; species Anolis sagrei. The sequence goes on from NC_090032.1 coordinate 20,589,202, forward strand.
CAGGCCGATCGCTGTCAGGACTTTCTGTATTTTAATTTACCTTAAAATAGCCACAACGGAGGAAGGAAACGGAAGAGTTGCAATTCGTTTAGTCGTTCCAATCGTGACCTAGACCGGGCCTGGGCAAACTTGGGCCCTCCCTCCACGTGTTTTGGACTTCAACTCCCATAGTTTCCAACAGCCTCAGGAACCTTACTGTTCGCCCTCAGCTACTTTTGTCATTTGGGAGTTGTACTTGCTGGGATTTATAGTTCACCTACAATCAAAGAGCATTCTGAGCTCCACCAACGATGGAATTGAACCAAACTTGGCACACAGAACTCTCACGACCAACAGAAAATACTGGGAGGGTTTGGTGGGCATGGACCTTGAGTTTTGGAGTTGTAGTTCACCTGACCACTGGTGTAGTTTGGGGAAAATAGACCTTGTCATTTCGGAGTTCTTGTTGCTGGGATTTATAGGTCACCTACAATCAAAGAGCATTCTGAGCTCCACCAACAAGGGAATTGAACCAAATTTGGCCTACAGAACTCCCATGACGAACAGAAAATACTGGGAGGGTTTGGTGGGCATTGACTTTGCGTTTTGGAGTTGTAGTTCACCTGAACACCGGTGTAGTTTGGGGAAAATAGACCTTATCATTTCAGAGTTCTCGTTGCTGGGATTTATAGTTCGCTTATAATCAAAGAGCATCCACCAACGATAGAATTGGACCAAACTTGGCACACAGAACTCCCACGACCAACAGAAAATACTGGGAAGGTTTGGTGGGCATTGATCTTGATTTTGGAAGTTGTAGTTCACTTCCATCAAGAGAGAACTCTGGACTCAAACAATGATAGATCTGGACCAAACTTGGGATGAACACTCAATATGCCCAAATGTGAACACTGGTGGATTTTGGGGACAATAGACTATGACATTTGGGGATTGCAGTTGGGAGTTGTAGTTGCTGGGATTTATAGTACAATCAAAGACCATTCTGAACGCCACTGATAGAATTGAACTAAACTTGGAGTTGTAGTTCACTCCTCCAGTGCCCAAATGTGTACACTGTGGACACAAACAATGATGGATCTGGACCAAACTCAACACGAATACTCAATATGCCCAAATGTGAACACTGGTGGAGTTTAGGGAAAGCAGACCTTGACATCTGAGAGTTGTAGTTGCTGGGATTTATAGTTCACCTACAATCAAAGAGTATTCTGAACACTACCAACAGTGGAATTGAACCAAACTTAGCACGCACAACTCCTGTGACCAAGAGAAAATACTGGGAGTGTTTGGTGGGCATTGACCTTGAGTTTGGGAGTTATAGTTCACCAACATCCAGAGAGCACTGTGGACTCAAACAATGATGGATCTAGACCAAACTTGGGACGAATACTCAATATGCCCAAATGTGAACACTGGTGGAGTTTGGGGAAAATAGACCTTGACGTTTGGGAATTGCAGTTGTTGGGATTTATAGTTCACCTACAATCAAAGAGTATTCTGAACTCCACCAACAATGGAATTGAACCAAACTTGGCACAAAGACTCCATAGGCTCAGATGTGGAACATTTGTGGAGTTTGGGGACAACATACCTTGATACTGGGGGTTGCATTTGGGAGTTGTAGTTGCTGGGATATATAGTTCACCTACAATCAAAGAGTATTCTGAACTCCAACAATGGAATTGAACCAAACTTGGCACAAAGAACTTCCATGACCAGCAAAAAATACTGGAAGGGTTTGGTAGGCATTGACCTTGAATTTGGGAGTTATAGTTCACCTACATCCAGAGAGCACCGTGGACTCAAACAATGATAGATCTGGACCAATATGCCCAAATCTGAACACTGGTGGAGTTTGGGGAAAATAGACTTTGACATTTGGGAGTTGTAGTTACTGGGATTTATAGTTCACCTACAATCAAAGTGCATTCTGAACCCCACCAACGATGGGATTGAGCAAACAAGTTTCCAGGTCTTAAAATATTTACCCATTTCAAATCATCTCTGAGTCATCATCCCATTAAGGGAGTTTTATTGATCCCATTACTGCTTTTCACCCGTGCCAATTCGACATTTTGGTTCTGAACAAGAATTAAGAGTTCTCCGGTGCCAAAATGTCTTAATGGCTATCGCTCTGTGTTTCTTAGACTTGCTAATGCCATTCCTTAATACGGTTCCTCTTCAGTGGTGGCCCCCCAACCATAATATTATTTTCATTGCTACTTCATAACTATAATTTTCCGACCGTTATGAATCGTGATGTAAATATCTGATATGCAGGATGTATTTTCATTCACTGGATCCAATATGGCACAAAAAACCCAAATTTGGATACTGGCGGGATTGGGAGGAATGGATTTTGTCATTTGGGAGTTGTAGTTTGCTGGGATTTATAGTTCACCTGCAGTCAAAGAGCATTCTGAACTCCACCAATGATAGATTTGGGCCAGATTTGGTACACAGAACTCCCATGATTAACAGAAAATATTGGGAGGGTTTGGTGGGCATTGACCTTGAGTTTGGGAGTTGTAGTTCACCTACATCCAGAGAGCACTGTGGACTCAAACAATGATGGATCTGGACCAAACTTGGCACGAAGACGCCATATGCCCAGATGTGAACATTGGTGGAGTTTGGGGGAAATAGACCTTGACATTTGGGAGTTGTAGTTGTTGGGATTTATAGTTCACCTACAATCAAAGAGCATTCTGAACTCCATCAATTATAGAAATGGGCCAAATTTGGTACACAGAACTCCCATGATCAACAGAAAATTCTGGGAGGGTTGGGTGGGCATTGACCTTGAGTTTGGGAGTTGTAGTTCACCTACATCCAGAGAGCACAAACAATGATGGATCTAGACCAAACTTGGCACAAATGCTCAATAAGGCCAAATGTGAACACTGGTGGAGTTTGGAGAAAATAGACCTTGACATTTGGGAGTTGTAGTTGCTGGGATTTGTAGTTCACCTACATCCAGAGAGCACAAACAATGATAGATCTGGACCAAACTTGGCACGAATACTCAGCATGCCCAAATGTGAACACTGGCGGAGTATGGAGAAAATAGACCTTGATGTTTGGGAGTTGTAGTTGTTGGGATTTATAGTTCACCTACAATCAAAGAGCATTCTGAACACCAATGATAGAAAGGGGCCAAATTTGGTACACAGAACTCCCATGATCAACAGAAAATACTGGAAGGGTTTAGTGGGCATTGACCTTGAGTTTGGGAGTTGTAGTTCACCTACATCCAGAGAGCGCTGTGAACTCAAACAATGATAGATCTGGACCAAACTTGGGACGAATGCTCAATATGCCCAAATGTGAACACTGGTGGAGTTTGGGGAAAATAGACCTTGACGTTTGGGAGTTGTAGTTGTTGGGATTTATAGTTCACCTACAATCAAAGAGCATTCTGAACTCCACCAATGATAGATTTGGGCCAAATTTGGTACACAGAACTCCCATGATCAACAGAAAATACTGAGAGGGTTTGGTGGGCATTCACCTTGAGTTTGGGAGTTGTAGTTCACCTACATCCAGAGAGCACAAACAATGATGGATCTAGACCAAACTTGGCACAAATGCTCAATAAGGCCAAATGTGAACACTGGTGGAGTTTGGAGAAAACAGACCTTGACGTTTGGGAGTTGTAGTTGCTGGGATTTATATTTCACTGGAAGAGTTTAGTGGGCATTGACCTTGAGTTAGGGAGCTGTAGTTAACCTACATCCAGAGAGCACTGTGGACTCAAAAAAGGATGGATCTGGACCAAACTTGGGACGAATACTCATTATGCCCAAATGTGGTGGAGTTTGGGGAAAATAGACCTTCACGTTTGGGAGTTGTAGTTGCTGGAATTTATAGTTCACCTATAATCAAAGAGCATTCTGAACCCCACCAATGAGGGAATTGAACCAAACTTGGCACACAGAACTCCCATGATCAACAGAAAATATTGGGAGGGTTTGGTGGGCATTGACCTTGAGTTTGGGAGTTGTAGTTCACCTACATCCAGAGAGCACTGTGGACTCAAACAATGATGGATCTGAACCAAACTTGGCACGAAGACGCCATATGCCCAGATGTGAACATTGGTGGAGTTTGGGGAAAATAGACCTTGACATTTGGGAGTTGTAGTTGTTGGGATTTATAGTTCACCTACAATCAAAGAGCATTCTGAACTCCATCAATTATAGAAATGGGCCAAATTTGGTACACAGAACTCCCATGATCAACAGAAAACACTGAAAGGGTATGGTGGGCATTGACCTTGAGTTTGGGAGTTGTAGTTCACTGGCTGTTAGGGATTGTGGAGTCCAAAACACCTGGAGGGAGGACCGAAGTTTGCCCTAGATTGAGGGAAGTCATATAGGATGTGAATGAGTGACATGTGGCTTGAGAACACTACATGTCAAAGGGATCTAGAACCCTTCGCAGACCCCAAGTTGGTCCTCAATCAACGTTGTGATGTGGCAGCCAAAAGGGCCAAGGCGATTCCAGTCTGCATCAATAGAGTTAAAGTGCATGGACTATCTAGTCTTGCTCTACGTATCCCAAAGGGAGAGGACGGAAGGCCTTCTGCAAAGCCCCCCAAGGGAAGGAGAACCATGGCAACTCTCCGCTTCAGACTTTGAGGATCTGGATGTATATAGGATCTGATTATTATTATTATTATTATTATTATTATTATCACAGAGCTGGGAAAGAGCAACTGTCCTCAGCTTTCTTTTCTCCAAGCTAAACATACCTAGATTGATATGAGTTGCTATGTTCCAGAAGCATGCTCTCCTGACGCTTCGCCCACACCTATGGCAGGCATCCTCAGAGGTTGTGAGGTCTGTTGGAAACTAGGAAATTGGGGTTTATCTATCTGTGGAATGCTGTCCAGGGTGGGAGAAAGAACTCTTGTCTATTGGAGGCAAGTGTGAATGTTGCCATTGGCCAGTTTGATTAGCACTGAATGGCCTTGCAGCTTCAAAGTCTGGCTGCTTGCTGCCTGGGGAACCCCCCCCCCCCCCTATATATATATAATATCTGTGGAATGGTGTCCAGGGTGGGAGAAAGAACTCTTGTCTATTGGAGGCAAGTGTGAATGTTGCCATTGGCCAGTTTGATTAGCACTGAATGGCCTTGCAGCTTCAAAGCCTGGCTGCTTGCTGCCTGGGGAACCCCCCCCCCCCCCCTATATATATATAATATCTGTGGAATGGTGTCCAGGGTGGGAGAAAGGACTCTTCTCTGTTGGAGGCAAGTGTGAATGTTGCCATTGGCCAGTTTGATTAGCACTGAATGGCCTTGCAGCTTCAAAGCCTGGCTGCTTGCTGCCTGGGGAACCCCCCCCCCCCCTCTATATATATATAATATCTGTGGAATGGTGTCCAGGGTGGGAGAAAGGACTCTTCTCTGTTGGAGGCAAGTGTGAATGTTGCCATTGGCCAGTTTGATTAGCACTGAATGGCCTTGCAGCTTCAAAGCCTGGCTGCTTGCTGCCTGGGGAACCCCCCCCCCTCTATATATATATATAATATCTGTGGAATGGTGTTCAGGGTGGGAGAAAGTACTCTTCTCTGTTGGAGGTAAGTATGAATGTTGCCATTGGCCAGCTTGATTAGTATTGAATGGCCTTGCAGCTTCAAAGCCTGGCTGCTTCATGCCTGAGGGAATTTCATATATATATATATATATATATATATATATATATATATCTGTGGAATGTCCAGGGTGGGAGAAAGAACTCTTCTCTGTTGGAGGTAGCTATGAATGTTGCCATTGGCCAGCTTGATTAGCACTGAATGGCCTTGCAGCTTCAAAGCCTGGCTGCTAGCTGCCTGAGGGAATCATATATATATATGATTTTTATATATTTTATTACTGCTCCTCAGATTCCTTCCCCCAGGCAGGAAGCAACCAGGCTTTGAAGCTGGAAGGCCATTCAGTGCTAACCAAGGAAGCCAACTGCAACATTCACACTTGCCTCCAACAGCTCAGTGACCTTCCCACCGAAGTGGTACCTATTGATCTACTCAAATTTGCATGTTTTCTAAACTGCTAGGTGGGCAGGAGCTGGGGTGAATGGCAGGAACTCATTCTACTCCCGGGATTCGAACAGCCAACCTTTTGGTCAGCAAGTTCAGCAGCAGTTACCCTCCCTCCGAAGTGGTACCTATTCATCTTCTCACATTTGAACTGCTAGATAGGCAGGAACTGGGGCGAATGGCGGGAGCTCATTCCACTCCCGGGATTCGAACAGCCAACCTTTCAGTCAGCAAGTTCAGCAGCTCAGCAGTTACCCTCCCTCTGAAGTGGTACCTATTGATCTACTCACATTTGAACTGCTAGGTGGGCAGGAGCTGGGGCAAACAGCAGGAGCTCATTCCACTCCCGGGATTCAAACAGCCAACCTTTCACTCAGCAAGTTTAGCAGCTCAGCAGTTACCCCCCCCCCCCCCCTCTGAAGTGGTACCTATTGATCTACTCACATTTGCATGTTTTTGAACTGCTAGGTGGGCAGGAGCTGGAGCGAATGGCGGGAGCTCATTCCACTCCCAGGATTTGAACAGACAACCTTTCAGTCACCAAGTTCACCAGCTCAGTAGTTACCTTCCTGCTGAAATGGTACCTATTGATCTATTCACACTTGCATGTTTTCTAAACTGCTAGGTGGGCAGGAGCTGGGGTGAATGGGGGGAGCTCATTCCATTCCTGGGATTCGAACCGCCAACCTTTCACTCAGCAAGTTGGTATATATGTGGATATATGCTCATGTAAGGCCGCCCTGAGTCCCCTTGTGGGGAGAAGGGCGGGATAGAAATGTAATTAATTAATTAATTAATTAATAAGTTCAGCAGCTCAGCAGTTACCCTCCCTCCGAAGTGGTATCTATTGCTCTACTCACATTTGCATGTGCAAATTCACATTCACATTTGCATTGGGAGCCCCCGGTGGCGCAGTGGGTTAAACCGCTGTGCCGACAGGACTGAAGACCGACAGGTTGCAGGTTCGAATCCGGGGAGAGGCGGATGAGCTCCCTCTATTAGCTCCAGCTCCTCATGCGGGGACATGAGAGAAGCCTCCCACAAAGATGATAAAACATCAAAAATCATCCAGGCGTCCCCTGGGCAACGTCCTTGCAGACGGCCAATTCTCTCACAACATGTTTTTGAACTGCTAGGTGGGCAGGAGCTGGGGCTAATGGCGGGAACTCACTCCCTGGATTCGAACTGCTAACCTTTCAGGAGTTCAGCAGTTTAACCCGCTGCGCCATCGGCGGGGGGGTTGGGGTTCATAAATAAATTAATTAAGTATATTATTGTTGTTGTTGTTATTGTTGTTATTGTTGTTATTGTTGTTATTACCTTTCAGCAAAGGCAGTGGCGTCAGCTCCTGCTGGTTGCTCTGGTACCGGAACTGGGACGAACTGTGGGACCGGCGCTGGCGGGACCGGCGGAGTGACCGGCGGGAGAAGCCGTCCACTTTGTCCGGCGGCGGCACCGGAGAGAGGCCCGGCGAGGAAGGACTGGTCGGGGTCACGGCCGGAGGGATCTTCGTCTCCATGGTCAGTGGCCGTGACCTCAAATGCACCCGGGAGGAGAAGCAGGAAAGGGGAGAAGACAAGGCGAGACGGCCAGCCTAATAATATTCGGGCAACGCTTTAGGCTTCCCCATGGCAAGGTCCAGGGCCTGCTTGGGCCATCGAGTGTCCACGTTCCTCTCGGGACAAACAGCTGGGGTCACTGATTCGGACGCCAAAATGGTGGCTCACATCCAGGGCAGCTGACTATTTGGACCGGTCTAGACAGATGTTGGCAAGCCACAAAACCGTGTAATTCCGTCAAGGATGACACAGCATGGAGACAATCACTTTGGGTCCAGGTGAGTGACCAGTTGAGTCCAACGTCCCCTGTGTTTCAGGCCCAGGTGAGTGACCAGTTGAGTCCAACGTCCCCCTGTGCCTCGGGCTCAGGTGAGTGACCAGTTGAGTCCAATGTCCCCTGTGCTTCGGACCCAGATGAGTGACCCGTTGAGTCCAACTCCCCTGTGCTTTGGGCCCAGGTGAGTGACCCGTTGAGTCCAACTCCCCTGTGCTTTGGGCCTAGGTGAGTGACCAGTTGAGTCCAACGTCTCCTGTGCTTCGGACTCAGGTGAGTGACCAGTTGAGTCTAACGTCTCCTGTGCTTCGGGCTCAGGTGAGTGACCAGTTGAGTCCAACGTTCCCTGTGGTTCAGGCCCAGGTGAGTGACCAGTTGAGTCCAACGTCGCCTGTGCCTCAGGCTCAGGTGAGTGACCGGTTGAGTCCAACGTCGCCTGTGCCTCGGGCTCAGGTGAGTGACCAGTTGAGTCCAATATCCCCTGTGCTTCAGGCTCAGGTGAGTGACCGGTTGAGTCCAACGTCCCCTGTGCCTCGGGCCCAGGTGAGTGACCAGTTGAGTCCAACGTCCCCTGTGCCTCGGGCCCAGGTGAGTGACCAGTTGAGTCCAACGTCTCCTGTGCTTCGGACTCAGGTGAGTGACCAGTTGAGTCCAATGTCCCCTGTGCTTCGGGCCTAAGTGAGTGACCGTTTGAGTCCAACGTCCCCTTTGTTTTGGGCCCAAGTGAGCGACCAGTTGAGTCCAACGTATCCTGGAAAGGTTTCACATCTGTTGCTGTCGTTGCCAAAATAAAAGGGGTCTGATGCCAAAAAAGGGGGGTCTTTGAGGGCTAAATGGGTGGCTCACATCTAGACCATCGGTGGCCTATCGGGACAAGTCTAGATGGATGCCGGTAAAGTCCAAAAATTGGGTAATTCGTTCACGGATGACGAAGGAGACCAACGGATTGGTTACTTCTGGTACAAATGTGAGCAACGATGGGTCGATCAGAAGGTCCTGTGGAAAGGTTTCGCTTCTGATCGGACCTGTTTCGCCGAGGGATGAAGAAGCCAACCTTGCTGTCCTTGTCACAACAAAATCCCAGAAATGGGGTCACTGAAATACCCCAAAAGTGGACCCCTGACCCAAGTCTAGATGGATGCAGGTATCTAGATGTCGAAGGAGACCAATGGATTGGTAGCTTCTGCTTTGGGTGAGCAACAATGGGTCAATCAGAAGGGTCTCTCTTCTGATCGGACCTGTCTCTCCAAGGGACGAAGAAGCCAACCTTGCAGTCCTTGTCACAACAAAATCCCAGAAACGGAGTCACTGGAACGCCCCAAAGTAGGCTGACCTCTGACCCAAGTCTAGACGGATGCCGGCAAAGTCCAAAAATTGGGCAATTCGTCCATGGATGACAAAGGAGACCAACAGATCAGTTGCTTCTAGTCCAAGTGTCCAAGGATGAGTTTCGCTTCTGATCGGACCTGTTTTGCCGAGGGATGAAGAAGCCAACCTTGCTGCTCTTGTCACAACAAAATCCCAGAAATGGGGTCACTGGAATGCCCAAAAGTGGACTGACCCCTGACCCAAGTCTAGATGGATGCAGGTATCTAGATGACGAATTGGTTCCTTCTGCTTTGAGTGAGCAACAATGGGTCAATCAGAGGGGTCTCTCTTCTGATCGGACCTGTCTCGCCGAGGGATGAAGAAGCCAACCTTGCAGTCCTTGTCACAACAAAATCCCAGAAACGGAGTCACTGGAACGCCCCAAAGTAGGCTGACCTCTGACCCAAGTCTAGACGGATGCCGGCAAAGTCCAAAAATTGGGCAATTCGTCCATGGATGACAAAGGAGACCAACAGATCAGTTGCTTCTAGTCCAAGTGTCCAAGGATGAGTTTCGCTTCTGATCGGACCTGTTTTGCCGAGGGATGAAGAAGCCAACCTTGCTGCTCTTGTCACAACAAAATCCCAGAAATGGGGTCAATGGAATGCCCAAAAGTGGACTGACCTCTGACCCACGTCTAGATGGATGCAGGTAATTTGTTCAAGGATGACAAAGAAGACCAACGGATCGGGTGCTTCTGGTCTGAGCGAGCAACGATGGGTCGATCAAAAGGATCTCTCTTCTGATCGGACCTGTTTCGCCGAGGGACAAAAAAGCCAACCTTGCTGTCCTTGTCAAAACAAAATCCCAGAAATGGGGTCACTAGAATGCCCAAAAGTGGACCCAAGTCTAGATGGATGCAGGTATCTAGACGATGAAGGAGACCAACGGATCGGTTGCTTCTGCTCCGAGTGAGCAACGAAGGGTTTCGCTTCCGATCGGACCCGTTTCGCCGAGGGACGAAGAACCCAATCTTGCTGTCCCTGTCAAAACAAAATCCCAGAAATGGGGTTACTGGAATGCCCAAAAGTGGTCTGACCCCTGACCCGAGTCTAGATGGATGTGGGTAATTTATTCAAGGATGACGAAGGAGACCAACGGATTGGTTGCTTCTGCTCGGAGCGAGCAACTGAAAGGTTTTGCTTCTGATTGGACCTGTTTCGCCGAGGGACGGAGAACCCAACCTCGCCGTCCTTGTCAAAACAAAACCCCAGAAATGGGGTCACTGGAATACCCCAAAAGTGCACCCGAGTCTAGATGGATGTGGGTAATTCGTTCAAGGATGACGAAGGAGACCAACTGATCTGAGTGAGCAACAATGGTTCGATCAGAAGGGTTTTGCTTCTGATCGGACCCATTTCGCCGAGGGACGAAGAACCCAACCTTGCTGTCCCTGCCAAAACAAAACCCCAGAAATGGGGTCACTGGAATACCCCACAAGTGGACTGACCCCTGACCCAAGTCTAGATGGATGTGGGTAATTTGTTCAAGGATGACGAAGGAGACCAACTGATCCGAGTGAGCAACGATGGTTCGATCGGAAGGGTTTTGCTTCCGATCGGACCCGTTTCGCTGAGGGACGAAGAACCCAACCTTGCTGTCCTTGTCTAAACAAAATCCCAGAAATGGGGTCACTGGAATACCCCACAAGTGGACCCAAGTCTAGATGGATGTGGGTAATTCGTTCAAGGATGACGAAGGAGACCAACGGATCGGTTGCTTCTGCTCCGAGCGAGCAACGAAGGATTTTGCTTCCGATCGGTCCCGTTTCACCGAGGGACGAAGAACCCAACCTCGCCGTCCTTGTCAAAACAAAAACCCCAGAAATGGGGTCACTGGAATACCCCACAAGTGGACTGACCCCTGACCCAAGTCTAGATGGATGTGGGTAATTCGTTCAAGGATGACGAAGGAGACCAACTGATCCGAACGAGCAACGATGGTTCGATCGGAAGGGTTTTGCTTCTGATCGGACCTGTTTCACCGAGGGACGAAGAACCCAACCTCGCCGTCCTTGTCAAAACAAAACCCCCAGAAATGGGGTCACTGGAATACCCCACAAGTGGACTGACCCCTGACCCGAGTCTAGATGGATGTGGCACAAGTGGACTGACCCCTGACCCAAGTCTAGATGGATGTGGCACAAGTGGACTGACCCCTGACCTGAGTCTAGATGGATGTGGGTAATTTGTTCAAGGATGACGAAGGAGACCAACGGATCGGTTACTTCTGCTCCGAGCGAGCAACGAAGGATTTTGCTTCCGATCGGACCCGTTTTGCCGAGGGACGAAGAACCCAACCTCGCCGTCCTTGTCTAAACAAAATCCCAGAAATGGGGTCACTGGAATACCCCAAAAGTGGACTGACCCCTGACCCGAGTCTAGATGGATGTGGGTAATTCGTTCAAGGATGACGAAGGAGACCAACTGATCCGAGTGAGCAACGATGGTTCGATCGGAAGGGTTTTGCTTCCGATCGGACCTGTTTCGCTGAGGGACGAAGAACCCAACCTCGCCGTCCTTGTCTAAACAAAATCCCAGAAATGGGGTCACTGGAATACCCCACAAGTGTACTGACCCCTGACCCAAGTCTAGATGGATGTGGCACAAGTGGACTGACCCCTGACCTGAGTCTAGATGGATGTGGGTAATTTGTTCAAGGATGACGAAGGAGACCAACTGATCCGAGTGAGCAACGATGGTTCAATCGGAAGGGTTTTGCTTCTGATCGGACCTGTTTCACCGAGGGACGAAGAACCCAACCTCGCCGTCCTTGTCAAAACAAAACCCTCAGAAATGGGGTCACTGGAATACCCCAAAAATGGATCTGAGTCTAGATGGATGTGAGTAATTTGTTCAAGGATGACGAAGGAGACCAACTGATCCGTGTGAGCAACGATGGTTCGATCGGAAGGGATTTGCTTCTGATCGGACCCGTTTCGCTGAGGGACGAAGAACCCAACCTCGCCGTCCTTGTCTAAACAAAATCCCAGAAATGGGGTCACTGGAATGCCCCCCTTCAGACCCCTGACTTCCGAAGGGAGCCGATGCCCTTGATGGGAAAACAAACCTTTTCTCTCCAAGAGAGAGCCAAACGAGGACCTTTTCGGGGACGAGCCGGAGCTCGGCTACTTTGGCGCGTCTCCAAGCGGCCAATCCATGGGCCTGGGTTCCGACTCAATCCGGTCCGGAGCTGGACGCCGCCGGTGACATCTGGCCTGCGGGAACCATGCCGGCGACGGAGATGACGAGGACGACCAGGATGGGGCCGGTTGCGAATCCGACGTCAGTCTGAGCTCCGTCTCCTCCGGCCCGGCCCTTTCCCATGGGATCCAGCTGCGGAAAGGACGAGAGGAGACAATAAATAGAAACAGACATATATTATATATATCTATATATCTATAGATATACGTTTGGCTCTGGCGGCAGGTGGCGGCAGGTGCATAGCCGGGCGCTGTCCAACGCCTGCAAAACGCAACCCCCCCTCTCTCCCCCTACACTACCCCCCCCTTTCAACTTCCTCTTGCAAAATGGAGAGGGGGCCAAAAAGGACCCCCCTCTCTCCCCCTCCCCTCGATGCGAACCCTTTTCCTTTGCGCCTGGTTGGCTCCTCGGATGCGTAACCTTCCTCTTCCTCCTCCTCCTCTTCCTCCAGAGCCCCCCCCCCTCCTTGCCTGGGAGCACCATGTGACCCCCGGGCCCTCCTGATTGGACCCTTAAAAATAGATACCTGCGTCATTTCGGGGTTTGGAAAGGTGATGTCATCTCCGCCGGGCAGAGGTCCTTCTGCTTGGGAGAGAAGAATGAGAGGAAGGAGGCGGAGGAAGAGAGAGAGAGAGAAAGAGGAGGAGGAAGAGGAAGTGGAGGAGGAGGAGGATAATGCGCAGGGAAAGAAAGATGCTCAAGCAGGGGGTTGGCTGGCTGGATGGCTGGATGAGCATCACAGGCCTCAGCTTGGAAGCCAATCCATGCAACAGTCTTTCTCCACCTTGCAAATGCAGTGACTGTATAGCCATTTCCCAGAAGCATGCTCTCCTGACGTTTTGCCCACATCTCTGGCAGGCTTCCCCAGAGGTCGTGAGGTCTGAAGCCATGCAACAGTCTTTCTCCACCTTGCAAATGCAGTGACTGTAGAGCCATTTCCCAGAAGCATGCTCTCCTGACGTTTTGCCCACATCTCTGGCAGGCTTCCCCAGAGGTCGTGAGGTCTGTTGGAAGTTGGAAGAAGGACCCCAAAGACTATCCAGTCCATCCTTCCTTCCTTCCTCTCTCTCTTTCTCTCTCTCTCTTCCTTCCTTCCTCTCTCTCTTTCCCCCTCTCTCTTCCTCCCTTCCTTCCTTCCTTTCCTTCCTTCCTTCCTTCCTTCCTTCGTCTCTCTGCCTCATTATTCCTTTATTTTTCTTTCTCTCTCTCTTACTTCCTCTTTCTCTTCTTCTCTCTTTATCCCCTTCTTTCTCTCTCTCTCTCATTCTCTGTTACTTTCTTTCCCTTCCTTCCTTCCTTTGCTTCTTCCTCTCTCCCTTTCTACCTTTCTGTTTTTTTTCTTTTCTTTCCTTTTCTCTGTCTTTGTCTTTCTCTCCCTTCCTGTTTTCTCTCCTTTCTTTTTATTACTTTCTCTCTGTCACTTCCTCTTCCTCTTTCTTTATTCCTTTTTCTTTCTCTGTTATTTCCTCTCTCTCTCTCTTACTTCCTCTCTCTTTCTCTTTCTCTCTCTATCCTTTCTCTCTTCCTTCCTCTCTTTCTCTCTCTTCCTTCCTTCCTCTCTTCCTTTATTCCGTTCTCTCTTCCTTCTTCTCTCTCTTTTTCTCTCTCTTCCTTCCTTCCTCACTTCCTTCCTCTCTTAATCTTTCTTTATTCCTTTTTCTTTTTCTGTTATTTTCTCTTTCTCTCTCTCTCTCTTTCTCTCTTACTTCCTCTCTTTCTCTCTCTCTCTCCCCCTTTCTCTCTTCCTTCCTTCCTTCTTTCCTCTAGAAAAAAAAAAGACTATCCAGTCCACATCCTCTTAGATACATTACAGATTTCATATTCCAGAAGCATGCTCTCCTGACATTTCGCCCACATCTCTGGCAGGCATCCCCAGAGGTCGTGAGGTCCGAAGCCATGCAACGGTCTTTCTCCACCTTGCAAATGCAGTGACTGTATAGCCATTTCCCAGAAGCATGCTCTCCTGACATTTCGCCCACATCTCTGGCAAGCATCCCCAGAGGTCGTGAGGTCTGAAGCCATGCAACAGTCTTTCTCCACCTTGCAAATGCAGTGACTGTATAGCCATTTCCCAGAAGCATGCTCTCCTGACATTTCGCCCACATCTCTGGCAAGCATCCCCAGAGGTCGTGAGGTCTGAAGCCATGCAACAGTCTTTCTCCACCTTGCAAATGCAGTGACTGTATAGCCATTTCCCAGAAGCATGCTCTCCTGACATTTCGCCCACATCTCTGGCAAGCATCCCCAGAGGTCGTGAGGTCTGAAGCCATGCAACGGTCTTTCTCCACCTTGCAAATGCAGTGACTGTATAGCCATTTCCCAGAAGCATGCTCTCCTGATGTTTCGCCCACATCTCTGGCAGGCATCCCCAGAGGTTGTGAGGTCTGAAGCCATGCAACGGTCTTTCTCCACCTTGCAAATGCAGTGACTGTATAGCCATTTCCCAGAAGCATGCTCTCCTGACATTTCGCCCACATCTCCGGCAGGCATCCCCAGAGGTCGTGAGGTCTGAAGCCATGCAACGGTCTTTCTCCACCTTGCAAATGCAGTGACTGTATAGCCATTTCCCAGAAGCATGCTCTCCTGACATTTCGCCCACATCTCCGGCAGGCATCCCCAGAGGTCGTGAGGTCTGAAGCCATGCAACGGTCTTTCTCCACCTTGCAAATGCAGTGACTGTAGAGCCATTTCCCAGAAGCATGCTCTCCTGATGTTTCGCCCACATCTCTGGCAGGCATCCCCAGAGGTTGCTTCCAACAGACCCCACGACCTCTGGGGATGTCTGCCAGAGATGTGGGTGAAATGTCAGGAGAGCATGCTTCTGGAATATTAAATCTGTCATGTATCTAAGAGGGTGTGGACTGGGTAGTCTTTGGGGTCCTTCTTCCAACTTCCAACAGTCCTCACGACTTCTGGGGATGCCTGCCAGAGATGTGGGTCAAATGTCAGAAGAGCATGCTTCTGGGAAATGGCTATACAGCCCAGAAAACTTACAGCAACCCAGTGATTTTGGCCATGAAAGCCTTCAATAACGCAACAAAAATAATGTTATGGTTGGGGGGATCACTACGACACGAGGAACTGTATGCAGTGGTCACTGCATTTGCAAGGTGGAGAAAGACTGTTGCATGGCTTCAGACCTCACAACCTCTGGGGATGCCTGCCAGAGATGTGGGCGAAATGTCAGGAGAGCATGCTTCCGGAAGATTAAATCTGTCATGTATCTAAGAGGGTGTGGACTGGATAGTCTTTGGGGTCCTTCTTCCAACTTCCAACAGATCTCACGACCTCTGGGGATGCCTGCCAGAGATGTGGGTAAAATGTCAGGAGAGCATGCTTCTGGAATATTAAATCTGTCATGGAAGAAGGACCCCAAAGACTATCCAGTCCACACCCTCTTAGATACATGGACAGATTTAATATTCCAGAAGCATGCTCTCCTGACGTTTCGCCCACATCTCTGGCAGGCATCCCCAGAGGTCGTGAGGTCTGTTGGAAGTTGGAAGAAGGACCCCAAAGACTATCCAGTCCACACCCTCTTAGACACATGACAGATTTAATCTTCCGGAAGCATGCTCTCCTGATGTTTCGCCCACATCTCTGGCAGGCATTCCCCAGAGGTTGTGAGGTCCGAAGCCATGCAACAGTCCTTCTCCACCTTGCAAATGCAGTAACCACTGCATACAGTTCCTCGTGTTGTGGTGACCCCCCAACCATGACATTACTTTGGTTGCGTTATGGAAGGTTTTCATGCCCAGAATCACTGGGTTGCTGTAAGTTTTCCGGGCTGTATAGCCATTTTCCAGAAGCATGCTCTCCTGACGTTTCGCCCTCGCAGCTTCAAAACCTGGCTGCTTCCTGCCTGAGGGAATATTATCTACCTATCTGAAGGCCATCCAGTCCAACTCCCTCAACTAGGGCAAGAAAACATAATCAAAGCCCTCCTGACAAAGAGCCATCCAGCCATAGATATAGAAGAAAAAATAGACCTTCACATTTGGGAGTTGTAGTTACTGTGATTTATAGTTCACCTACAATCCAAGAGCATTCTGAACCCCACCAATGATGGAATTGACACAGAACTCCCATGACCAACAAAAAATTCTGGAAGGGATTGGTGCATGACCAACAGTAAACACTAGAAGGGTTTGGTGCGCATTGACCTTGAATTTGGGAGTTGTAGTTCACCTACATCCAGAGAGCACTGTGGACTCAAACAATGATAGATCTGGACCAAACTTGGCATGAATACTCCATATGCCTAAACATGAACACAGATGGAGTTTGGGGAAAATAGACCTTGACATTTGGGAGTTGTAGTTGCTGGGATTTATAGTTCACCTACAATCCAAGAGCATTCTGAACTTCACCAATGATGGAATTGATCCAAACATGGCACTCAGTTTTCCCATGACCAACAGAAAATATTGAAAGGTTTGGTGGGTATTGACCTTGAGTTTGGGAGCTGTAGTTCACCTACATCCAGAGAGCACTGTGGACTCAAACAATGATGGATATGGACCAAACTTGGCACGGATACCCCAAATGCCCAAATGTGAACACTGGTGGAGTTTGGGGAAAATAGAGCTTGACATTTGGGAGTTGTAGTTGCTGGGATTTATAGTTCACTTACAATCAAAGAGCATTCTGAACTCCACCAATGATAGAATTGAGCCAAACTTGGCACACAGAACTCCCATGACCAACAGAAAATACTGTGATTTCCGATTATCTTTGGCGACCCCTCTGACACCCCCAGGGGTCCGGACCCCCAAGTTGAGAAATCCTAGTGTAAGTGGGTAGAAGATCTTCTTCCTTGGGGTTTTTTTTCTCCTGCCTCACTGTGGGAGTTTTAAACCCCGGCATCTCCCTACAAGCCGTGCTCTGTAAATATAGCAAGGATTAGTACAGTTTTAAGATCTCTTGGTTGCGGGAAGATCTCAAGCCCAAGCCGGGAAGGGACAGAGGGATGTACGACTAATCTGTTTACGTGCCTGTGGTTCTGCCGTTTCATTACGAGGCTGGGAAAGAAGGACAAAGAGAACGCTATAATGTACGATATAACCCCCTTGTGTCGGCAGGACTAAAGACCGACAGGTCGTAGGTTCGAATCCGGGGAGAGCTCCCTCTCTCAGCTCCAGCTCCCCATGCAAGTACATGAGAGAAGCCTCCCACAAGGATGGTAAAAACATCAAAACATCTGGGGTTTTGGAGGCAAAAATAGTCATTCCTGGGACAGAGGGGTTAGCGGAGCAAAAGTGAATCTGCCCAGGAGAAGAATGGCACTGATTTTGAAGTGATCCGTTGACTCGCGGATATGGGGACCCAATGGGTTTCCGTATCCGCGGTTCAAAGGAGCGCAGTTGCGGCCTCCCTGGGCAACATCCTTGCAGACGGACAATTCTCTTACAGTTTCTTAAGTCGCTTCCAACACGCACACGTACACACACACACACATAACCCCCGACATTGAAAGTCTTCCTCTGAAAGCACATAAACTATGTTATCATCGGCATATCGGAGTTCCATAACAGACATTGTAGGTCTTCTTCTGAATGCACACAGACTACGTTATCATCTGCATATTGGAGTTCCATAACAGACATGGTAGATCTTCCGAATGTGCGCGGATTACATTATCATCGGCTTATTGGAGTTATATAACAAACATTGTAGGTCTTCTTCTGAATGGGCAAAGACTACATTATCATTAGCATATTGGAGTTACGTAACAGACATTGTAGGTCTTCTTTTGAATGCGCACAGAGTACATTATCGTTGGCATATTGGAGTTCCATAACAGACATTATAGGTCTTCTTCTGAATGCGCACAGACTACATTATCATCTGCATATTGGAGTTCCATAACAGACATTATAGGTCTTCTTCTGAATGCGCACACACTCCGCTATCATCGGCATATTGGAGTTACATAACAGAAAGTATATATCTTCTTCTGAATGTGCACAGACTATGTTATCATTGGCATATTGGAGTTCCATAACAGACATTGTAGGTCTTCTTCTGAATGCGCACACACTCTGCTATCATCAGCATATTGGAGTTCTATAACAGACATTGTAGGTCTTCTTCTGAATGCGCACACACTCTGCTATCATCAGCATATTGGAGTTCCATAACAGACATTGTAGGTCTTCTTCTGAATGCGCACACACTCTGCTATCATCAGCATATTGGAGTTCTATAACAGACATTGTAGGTCTTCTTCTGAATGTGCACAGACTATGTTATCATTGGCATATTGGAGTTACGTAACAGACATGGTAGATCTTCCGAATGTGCGCGGATTACATTATCATCGGCTTATTGGAGTTATATAACAAACATTGTAGGTCTTCTGAATGCGCAAAGACTACATTATCATCGGCATATTGGAGTTCCATAACAGACATTGTAGGTCTTCTTCTGAATGCGCACAGACTACGTTATCAACTACATATAGGAGTTCCATAACAGACATTGTAGGTCTTCTTCTGAATGCGCACAGACTACGTTATCAACTACATATAGGAGTTCCATAACAGACATTGTAGGTCTTCTTCTGAATGCGCACACACTCTGCTATCATCGGCATATTGGAGTTACATAACAAGTATAGATCTTCTTCTAAATGTGCACAGACTATGTTATCATCAGCATATTGGAGTTCCATAATAGAAATTGTAGGTCTTCTGAATGCGCACAGACAATGTTATCATCGGCATATTGGAGTTCCATAACAGACATTGTAAGTCTTCTTCTGAATGTGCACAGACTATGTTCTCACTGGCATATTGGAGTTCCATAACAGACATTATAGGTCTTCTTCTGAATGTGCACACACTCTGCTATCATCAGCATATTGGAGTTCCATAACAGAAAGTATACATCTTCTTAATGTGCACAGACTACGTTATCATCTGCATTTGGAGTTCCATAACAGACACTGTAGGTCTTCTTCTGAATGCGCACACACTCCGCTATCATTGGCATATTGGAGTTACATAACAGAAAGTATACATCTTCTTCTAAATGCACACAGACTACGTTATCACCGGCATATTGGAGTTCCATAACAGACATTGTGAGGTCTTCTGAATGCGCACAGACTATGTTATCATCGGCATATTGGAGTTCCATAACAGACATTGTAGATCTTCTTCTGAATGCACACAGACTACATTATCATTGGCATATTGGAGTTCCATAACAGACATTGTAGGTCTCTTCTGAATGCACACAGACTACGTTATCTTCAGCATATCGGAATTTTATAACAGAAATTGTAAGTATTCTGAATGCGCACAGACTACATTATCATTAGCATACTGGAGTTACGTAACAGGCATTGTAGGTCTTCTTCTAAATGCACACAGACTACGTTACCTTCAGCATATTGGAGTTTCATAACAGACATTGTAGCTCTACTTCTGAATGTGCACAGACTATGTTATCATCGGCATATTGGAGTTCCATAACAGACATTGTAGATCTTCTTCTGAATGCACACAGACTACATTATCATTGGCATATTGGAGTTCCATAACAGACATTGTAGGTCTCTTCTGAATGCACACAGACTACGTTATCTTCAGCATATCGGAATTTTATAACAGAAATTGTAAGTATTCTGAATGCGCACAGACTACATTATCATTAGCATACTGGAGTTACGTAACAGGCATTGTAGGTCTTCTTCTAAATGCACACAGACTACGTTACCTTCAGCATATTGGAGTTTCATAACAGACATTGTAGCTCTACTTCTGAATGTGCACAGACTATGTTATCATCGGCATATTGGAGTTCCATAACAGACATTGTAGGCCTTCTTCTTTTGAATGCGCACAGACTACGTTATCATTGGCATATTGGAGTTCCATAACAGACATTGTGAGGTCTTCTGAATGCGCACAGACTATGTTATCATTGGGATATATTAGTTCCATAACAGACATTGTGAGGTCTTCTGAATGCGCACAGACTATGTTATCATCGGCACATTGGAGTTCCATAACAGACGTTGTAGGTCTTCTGAATGCACACAGACTACGTTATCATCTGCATATTGGAGTTCCATAAAAGACATTGTAGCTCTTCTGAATGAGCACAGACTATGTTCTCATCCGCATATTGGAGTTCCATAACAGACATTGTAAGTCTTCTTCTGAATGCACACAGACTACATTATCATCGGCATATTGGAGTTCCATAACAAACATTGTAGGTCTTCTTCTGAAGGCGCACACACTCCGCTATCATCGGCATATTGGATTTCCATAACAGATATTGTAGCTCTTCTTCTGAATGCACACAAACTACATTATCATCGGCATATTGGAGTTCCATAAAAGACATTGTAGCTCTTCTGAATGAGCACAGACTATGTTCTCATCTGCATATTGGAGTTCCATAACAGACATTGTAAGTCTTCTTCTGAATGCACACAGACTACATTATCATCGGCATATTGGAGTTCCATAACAGACAGTGTAGGTCTTCTTCTGAATGCACACAGACTAAAGTCTATAGCACTTTAGCCTGTAAGCCTGAGGCTAGGAGAATGTTCTAAAAGCACACACATAAATAAATGAGAGCCATTTAAATACTTGAAGGCAGTGGAGCCGGCTTGCTTTCTGCTGCTCTGATGGGACTCAAGCTAAGGTCGAACCCAGAACTCCCTGCTTTCAAGCTGATCTGACGTGCAGCAGGGAGTTCCTCAGTTTTCCACAGCAGCAGCTTCAATCAAGAATCTTCCCTTCTCCTAACATTGTAACAAATCCCCCCAATAATTGTATCAATTAATTGCAACTTTTTTCCTCTCTATAGTGTTACTTTGTGTCTTTCATTGCCTCTAACTTTTCCTTTCCCGGGCTGCAGATGGTTGCGATTTCCGTGTCCCGGGGAGGCCGAAACTGCACTCCTTTGAACCGCGGATACGGAAACCCATCGGGTCCCCGTATCCGCGAGTCAACGGATCGCTTCAAAATCAATTCAAAATCAGGAGCCCCCGGTGGCGCAGTGGGTTAAACCCCTATAATTGTATATTATTATATTATTAGTATTATACTAATATTACAGTATTATTATATTATAATAATTATATTATATTAAATAATATTAAGCAATATTAATATTATATTATAATTTAATTATATGAAATAATTATATTAAAATAATATAATAATATGAGCCCCCGGTGGCGCAGTGGGTTAAACCCCTATAATTGTATATTATTATATTAGTATTACAGTATTATTATATTATAATAATTATATTAAATAATATTAAATAATATTAAATAATATTAATACTATATTATAATTTAATTATATTAAATAATTATATTAAAATAATATAATAATATGAGCCCCCGGTGTCACAGTGGGTTAAACCCCTATAATTGTATATTATTATATTATTAGTATTAAATTGGTATTACAGTATTATTATATTATTAGTATTATATTAGTATTACAGTATTATTATATTATAATAATTATATTAAATAATATTAAATAATATTAATATTATATTGTAATTTAATTATATTAAATAATTATATTAAAATAATATAATAATATGAGCCCCCGGTGGCGCAGTGGGTTAAACCCCTATAATTGTATATTATTATATTATTAGTATTATACTAATATTACAGTATTATTATATTATAATAATTATATTAAATAATATTAAATAATATTAATATTATATTATAATTTAATTATATTAAATAATTATATTAAAATAATATAATAATATGAGCCCCCAGTGGCGCAGTGGGTTAAACCCCTATAATTGTATATTATATTATTAGTATTATACTAATATTACAGTATTATTATATTATAATAATTATATTAAATAATATTAAGCAATATTAATATTATATTATAATTTAATTATATTAAATAATTATATTAAAATAATATAATAATATGAGCCCCCAGTGGCGCAGTGGGTTAAACCCCTATAATTGTATATTATATTATTAGTATTATACTAATATTACAGTATTATTATATTATAATAATTATATTAAATAATATTAAGCAATATTAATATTATATTATAATTTAATTATATTAAATAATTATATTAAAATAATATAATAATATGAGTCCCCGGTGGCGCAGTGGGTTAAACCCCTGTGCCGGCAGGACTGAAGACCGACAGCTCACAGGTTCAAATCCGGGGAGAGGCGGATGAGCTCCCTCTATCAGCTCCAGCTCCTCATGCGGGGACATGAGAGAAGCCTCCCACAAGGATGATAAAACATCAAATTCTCTGGGAGTCTCCTGGGCAACTTCCTTGCAGACGGCCAATTCTCCCACACCAGAAGCAACTTGCAGTTTCTCAGGTCGCTCCTGACACAACAACACAAAAAACAAACAACAACTTCAAAATCAGTGCCATTCTTCTCCTGGGCAGATTCTAAGACTAATAGCTTTCTCGCTAACCTCCAGGCTGCAGATGGCTGCCGGCCCGCCTGGGATGCAATTTTCGCATCCTGGGGAGGCCGAAACTGCACTCCTTTGAACCGCGGATACGGAAACCCATTGGGTCCCCGTATCCGCGAGTCAAAGGATCACTTCAAAATCAGTGCCATTCTTCTCCTGGGCAGATTCTAAGACTAATGGCTATATCGCTAACCCCCGGTCTGCAGATGGCTGCCGGCCCGTCCGGGATGCAATTTTCGTGTCCCCGGGAGGCCGAAACTGCACTCCTTTGAACCGCGGATACAGAAACCCATTGGGTCCCCGTATCCGCGAGTCAATGGATCACTTCAAAATCAGTGCCATTCTTCTCCTGGGCAGATTCTAAGACTAATGGCTATATCGCTAACCCCCGGTCTGCAGATGGCTGCCGGCCCGTCCGGGATGCAATTTTCGTGTCCCCGGGAGGCCGAAACTGCACTCCTTTGAACCGCGGATACAGAAACCCATTGGGTCCCCGTATCCGCGAGTCAATGGATCACTTCAAAATCAGTGCCATTCTTCTCCTGGGCAGATTCTAAGACTAATGGCTATATCGCTAACCCCCGGTCTGCAGATGGCTGCCGGCCCGTCCGGGATGCAATTTTCGTGTCCCCGGGAGGCCGAAACTGCACTCCTTTGAACCGCGGATACAGAAACCCATTGGGTCCCCGTATCCGCGAGTCAATGGATCACTTCAAAATCAGTGCCATTCTTCTCCTGGGCAGATTCTAAGACTACTGGCTATCTCCCTTTTGCTTTGCTAACCCTTCCGCCCCAGGAATGACTATTTTTGCCTCTAAAACCCCAGATGTTTTGATGTTTCACCATCCTTGTGGGAGGCTTCTCTCATGTCCCCGCATGAGGAGCTGGAACTGATAGAGGGAGCTCATCCATGCTATAACTTTAAAGGAAAACTGCATTCCTTTGAACCGCGGATACGGAAACCCATTGGGTCCCCGTATCCGCAAGTCAACGGATCATTTCAAAATCGGTGCCATTCTTCTCCTGGGCAGATTTTAAGACTAATGGCTATCTTGCTAACCCCCGGGCTGCACATGGCTGCCGGCTCGTCCAGAATGCAATTATCATGTCCCAGGGAGGCCGAAACTGCACCTCTTTGAACCGCGGATACGGAAACCCATTGGGTCCCCGTATCCGCGAGTCAACGGATCACTTCAAAATCAGTGCCATTCTTCTCCTGGGCAGATTCTAAGACTAATGGCTATCTCCCTTTTGCTTCGCTAACCCCTCCGCCCCAGGAATAACTATTTTTGCCTCCAAAACCCCACATGTTTTGATGTTTTACCATCCTTGTGGGAGGCTTCTCTCATGTCCCCGCATGAGGAGCTGGAGCTGATAGAGGGAGCTCATGCATGCTCTAACTTTAAAGGAAAACTGCAACCCTTTGAACCGCGGATACAGAAACCCGTATGAGGAGGAGCATGAGGAGCTGGAGCTGATAGAGGGAGCTCATCCGTCCTGCAAGGGAGGTGGTTGGACTAGATGACCCTTGGGGGACCCCTTGCAATTCTTGTTGCGGTCCTTTCCTACTTTCTGTCGAGTCAGTGTCGTAAAAGGATGCCTCCAATATATATTTCGTGAGTGGCTCTCTTTGTGCTCGTTTGCTTAATGGAACTCATTAGGAGAGGCCGGAACTCATTAGGAGACCTCTCGGCCCCAGCCAGACAGAAAGGCACAAAAGGAAGGGATGCCCCATTGAGCTTTCGGGGAAAGCACGCTTGCCTGGGAGACAAGGCCTCTCGGAGCACTGACCCATAACCAGGGATGACGTGGGTGAAGTTGGCAGGACCCAAACCATGGGAAGGAAGCAAAGAAGGAAGGAGTAAACTCTGTGGTAGGTTGATAGGCAAAGCAGGAGAGAGAGGAAGAGAGCGGAAGGGAAGGGAGGAAGGAAAGAAGGAAAGAAGGCTGAAAGGCATATTGTAGTTCCATAACAGACATTGTAGGCCTTTTTCTGAATGCGCACAGACTACGTTATCATTGGCATATATTAGTTCCATAACAGACATTGTAGTTTTTCTTCTGAATGCACACAGACTATGTTCTCATTGGCATATATAGGTTCCATAACAGACATTGTCAGGCTTCTTCTGAATGGGCACAGACTACATCATCATTGGCATATTGGAGTTCCATAAAAGACACTGTAGGTCTTCTGAATGTACACAGGCTATGTTATAATCGGCATATTGGAGTTTTATAACAGATATTGTCAGTCTTCTTCTGAATGTGGACAGACTACGTTATCATTGGCATATTGGAGTTCCATAACATACATTGTAGTTCTTCTTCTGAATGCACACAGACTATGTTCTCATCAGCATATTGGAGTTCTATAACGGATGTTTTAGATCCTTTTCTGAATGTGCACAGATTGCGTTATCATTGCCATATTGGAGTTCCATAACAGACATTGTCAGGCTTCTTCTGAATGGGCACAGACTACGTTATCATTGGCATATTGGAGTTCCATAACAGACATTGTCGGTCTTCTTCTGAATGTGCACAGACTACGTTATCATTGGCATATATTAGTTCCATAACAGACGTAGTTTTTCTTCTGAATGCACAAAGACTATGTTCTCATCAGCATATTAGAGTTCTATAACTGATGTTTTAGGTCCTTTTCTGAATGCGCACAGACTACGTTATCATCAGCATATTGGAGTTCTATAACAGACATTGTTGGTCTTCTTCTGAATGTGCACAGACTACGTTATCATTGCCATATTGGAGTTCCATAACAGACACTGTAGGCCTTCTTCTGAATGCACACAGAATATGTTATTATTGGGATATATTAGTTCCATAACAGACATTGTAGGCCTTCTTCTGAATGCGCACAGACTACGTTATCATTGGCATATATTGGTTCCATAACAGACATTGTAGTTCTTCTTCTGAATGCGCACAGACTATGTTCTCATCAGCATATTAGAGTTCTATAACTGATGTTTTAGGTCCTTTCCTGAATGTGCACAGACTATGTTATCATCGGCATATTGGAGTTCTATAACCCTAACTTGCTTCTATTTTTATCTCATTATAGTTTTTAACATTTTATCCTGTACATGTGGCCCGCCCACTGTTTACTATGTCTGTGTTTTTTGCTTATTGTAATGCTATTTTGTTATTGAATGTTTTAAAAATTAATTTTGATGACGTTGCTTGTTGTTTATGTTTTGGTTTTATCTTGATGTAATATTTTTGGGGGCTTGGCCCCATGTAAGCCACTCTGAGTCCCCATCAGGGAGATGGTGGCGGGGTATAAATAAAGATGATAATAATAATAATAATTATTATTATTATTATTTATTGTCAGTCTTCTTCTGAATGTGCACAGACTACATTATCATGGGCATATTGGAGTTCCATAACATACATTGTAGGTCTTCTTCTGAATGTGCACAGATTACATTATCATTGGCATATTGGAGTTCCATAACAGACATTGTAGGCCTTCTTCAGAATGCACACAGACTATGTTATCATTGGCATATTGGAGTTCCATAACAGACATTGTCGGTCTTCTTCTGAATGCACACAGACTACATTATCATTGGCATATTGGAGTTCCATAACAGACATTGTCGGTCTTCTTCTGAATGCACACAGACTACATTATCATTGGCATATTGGAGTTCCATAACAGACATTGTAGGCCTTCTTCTGAATGCACACAGACTACATTATCATTGGCATATTGGAGTTCCATAACAGACATTGTCGGTCTTCTTCTGAATGCACACAGACTACATTATCATTGGCATATTGGAGTTCCATAACATACATTGTTGGTCTTCTTCTGAATGTGCACAGATTACCTTATCATTGGCATATTGGAGTTCCATAACAGATATTGTCGGTCTTCTTCTGAATGTGCACAGACTACGTTATCATTGGCATATTGGAGTTCCATAACATACATTATCGGTCTTCTTCTGAATGTGCACAGATTACCTTATCATTGGCATATTGGAGTTCCATAACAGATATTGTCGGTCTTCTTCTGAATGTGCACAGACTACGTTATCATTGGCATATTGGAGTTCCATAACATACATTATCGGTCTTCTTCTGAATGTGCACAGATTACCTTATCATTGGCATATTGGAGTTCCATAACAGACATTATAGGCCTTCTTCTGAATGTACACGGACTACGTTATAATCGGCATATTGGAGTTTTGAAACAGACATTGTTAGTCTTCTTCTGAATGTGCGCAGATTACGTTATCATTGGCATATTGGAGTTCCATAACAGACATTGTAGGTCTTCTGAAGGCGCACAGACTACATTATCATGGGCATACTGGAATTCCATAACAGACATTGTAGGATTTTCTTCTGAATGTGCACAGACTACATTATCATCGGCATATTGGAGTTCTATAATATATAGAGATTATTTCCACTTCTCATCAACAAGATGAAGTATCATAGTGATGAAGATGGAGAATAAGATTGGGACAATAACACATCCTTGTTTGACACCTGATTCCACCTTAGTGGGTCACTTTGGGAGCCATTGCTGTCCAAAACTGGGGTGCCAAAGCAGGAAAGACCCTGTTTTCTTTGTCACATAGTGGTTGGTCAAGCCTTGCAAGATGGCAGAGCTGTGGTGTATTTATTTATCCGTTTGCAACCGAAGTGCAGCATTGCCACGACATGGGTCACAGCAAAGGCACGGGAAAAAGCGACGATGAGCCCAACGCTCTCCAATCTGGGAGGAAGAAACGAGTCCAGCGATGAATAATTAACCATTCCTGTGCTGTATATGTACTCCAAAAGCCGGTCTCCGGGTGGAGCATCCTGCTCATAAAGCAAAGTCGCATCCATTGGTTGTGAATCCCTAAACTCAATAACCTTCCGCCGCTGCTCAGGAAATTGGCTTTCGAGAAATAGCCGAGCATCCAATTGCTTGAGGCCTAAAAGGAAATTATTTCTGGGTAACTCCTCAACAGATGGCAGTACTGGTATGCAGCAGGGACTGGCTTGTTCAGTAGACTCTCCTCTGGTGATTGTGTTGGTGTGAGTACTGTGCGTTGTTGGGTGAGTAAGTTTAAAGATGTGGAGGTGACTCAGTATCTGCTAATTGTGACTTGGTATCCGCGCTTCAGTACCGGTATCTGCTTATTCTGACTTGGTATCCGCGCTTCAGTACCGGTATCTGCTTATTGTGACTCCGTATCCGCGCTTCAGTACCGGTATCTGCTTATTCTGACTCCGTATCCGCGCTTCAGTACCGGTATCTGCTTATTCTGACTTGGTATCCGCGCTTCAGTACCGGTATCTGCTTATTGTGACTCCGTATCCGCGCTTCAGTACCGGTATCTGCTTATTGTGACTCCGTATCCGCGCTTCAGTACCGGTATCTGCTTATTGTGACTTGGTATCCGCGCTTCAGTACCGGTATCTGCTTATTCTGACTCCGTATCCGCGCTTCAGTACCGGTATCTGCTTATTCTGACTTGGTATCCGCGCTTCAGTACCGGTATCTGCTTATTGTGACTCCGTATCCGCGCTTCAGTACCGGTATCTGCTTATTGTGACTCCGTATCCGCGCTTCAGTACCGGTATCTGCTTATTCTGACTCCGTATCCGCGCTTCAGTACCGGTATCTGCTTATTCTGACTTGGTATCCGCGCTTCAGTACCGGTATCTGCTTATTCTGACTTGGTATCCGCGCTTCAGTACCGGTATCTGCTTATTGTGACTCCGTATCCGCGCTTCAGTACCGGTATCTGCTTATTGTGACTCCGTATCCGCGCTTCAGTACCGGTATCTGCTTATTCTGACTTGGTATCCGCGCTTCAGTACCGGTATCTGCTTATTCTGACTCCGTATCCGCGCTTCAGTACCGGTATCTGCTTATTCTGACTTGGTATCCGCGCTTCAGTACCGGTATCTGCTTATTGTGACTTGGTATCCGCGCTTCAGTACCGGTATCTGCTTATTGTGACTCCGTATCCGCGCTTCAGTACCGGTATCTGCTTATTCTGACTCCGTATCCGCGCTTCAGTACCGGTATCTGCTTATTCTGACTTGGTATCCGCGCTTCAGTACCGGTATCTGCTTATTGTGACTCCGTATCCGCGCTTCAGTACCGGTATCTGCTTATTCTGACTCCGTATCCGCACTTCAGTACCGGTATCTGCTTATTGTGACTTGGTATCCGCACTTCAGCACCGGTATCTGCTTGTTCTGACTCGGTATTCGCACTTCAGTACCAGTATCTGCTTATTCTGACTCCATATCCGCGCTTCAGTACCGATATCTGCTAATTGTGACTTGGTATCCACGCTTCAGTACCGGTATCCGCTTATTCTGACTCAGTATCCGCACTTCAGTACCGGTATCTGCTAATTGTGACTTGGTATCCACGCTTCAGTACCGGTATCCGCTTATTCTGACTCCGTATCCGCGCTTCAGTACCGGTATCTGCTAATTGTGACTTGGTATCCACGCTTCAGTACCGGTATCCGCTTATTCTGACTCAGTATCCGCGCTTCAGTACCGGTATCTGCTAATTGTGACTTGGTATCCACGCTTCAGTACCGGTATCCGCTTATTCTGACTCCGTATCCGCGCTTCAGTACCGGTATCTGCTAATTGTGACTTGGTATCCACGCTTCAGTACCGGTATCCGCTTATTCTGACTCAGTATCCGCGCTTCAGTACCGGTATCTGCTAATTGTGACTTGGTATCCACGCTTCAGTACCGGTATCCGCTTATTCTGACTCAGTATCCGCACTTCAGTACCGGTATCTGCTAATTGTGACTTGGTATCCACGCTTCAGTACCGGTATCCGCTTATTCTGACTCCGTATCCGCGCTTCAGTACCGGTATCTGCTAATTGTGACTTGGTATCCACGCTTCAGTACCGGTATCCGCTTATTCTGACTCAGTATCCGCGCTTCAGTACCGGTATCTGCTAATTGTGACTTGGTATCCACGCTTCAGTACCGGTATCCGCTTATTCTGACTCCGTATCCGTGCTTCAGTACCGGTATCTGCTAATTGTGACTTGGTATCCACGCTTCAGTACCAGTATCTGCTTATTCTGACTCCGTATCTGCGCTTCAGTACCGGTATCTGCTAATTGTGACTTGGTATCCGCGTTTCAGTACCGGTATCCGCTTATTCTGACTCGGTATCCGCGCTTCAGTACCGGTATCTGCTTATTCTGACTCGGTATCCACGCTTCAGTATCGGTATCTGCTTATTCTGACTCCGTATCCGCACTTCAGTACCGGTATCTGCTAATTGTGACTCGGTACCTGTGCTTCAGTACCTGTATCCGCTTATTGCGACTCCGTATCCACGGTTCAGTACCCGCATCCGCTTATTGTGACTTGGTATCCGCTGTTCAGTACCAATATCCGCTTATTGTGACTCCGTATCCACGGTTCAGTACCTGCATCCGCTTATTGTGACTTGGTATCCGCTGTTCAGTACCAATATCCGCTTATTGCGACTCCGTATCCACGGTTCAGTACCCGCATCCGCTTATTGTGACTTGGTATCCGCTGTTCAGTACCAATATCCGCTTATTGTGACTCCGTATCCACGGTTCAGTACCCGCATCCGCTTATTGTGACTTGGTATCTGCTGTTCAGTACCAATATCCGCTTATTGTGACTCCGTATCCACGGTTCAGTACCTGCATCCGCTTATTGTGACTTGGTATCCGCTGTTCAGTACCAATATCCGCTTATTGTGACTCCGTATCCACGGTTCAGTACCCGCATCCGCTTATTGTGACTTGGTATCCGCTGTTCAGTACCAATATCCGCTTATTGTGACTCCGTATCCACGGTTCAGTACCCGCATCTGCTTATTGTGACTTGGTATCCGCTGTTCAGTACCAATATCCGCTTATTGTGACTCCGTATCCACGGTTCAGTACCTGCATCCGCTTATTGTGACTCGGTATCAGCGCTTCAGTACCCGCATCCGCTTGTTATGACTCGTATCAGCGCTTCAGTACCCGCATCCGCTTGTTATGACTCGTATCCGCGATTCAGTACCTGCATCCGCTTATTATGACTCCGTATCCGCGGTTCAGTACTAGTATCCGCGGTTGCTTTAAATTGCTCGATTTCACCTATGCCGTATTAATATCCTTTGGCAGAAAAGAAACCCTTGGCTACTCCTTGGTTGTCTGCTTCGTGTTCCTCCTTGACCCAATTTTCTCTCATCCACCCCTGCCCCTTGGAGGAAGGAGGGCACCCTCTTCAACTCATTGGCCTAGTCATGGAGAGTCATTCATTAACCCCGTTCCAATTCCTTGATGGGCATAAAAAGGGAAGTGCCACTGGGGCCAAAACCCAGGCCGTTCCACGATGCCACGCCGAATGTCCTTGTGTCCGGGCCCCACTGTGGCCCCCGTCCCTTTCGGGGACCTCCTGGAAGAAGTGGGCAGCACTGGACTCTTCCAGCTTTTCTCCACCGTCCTGCTTTCCATTCCAGTTTTGCTTCTCGCCAGCCATAACTTGATCCAGAATTTCAGCGCTGCTTCGCCGGAGCATCGCTGCCACTCGGTTCGGCTCAACGCCTCCCTTTTCGGGCACCCGGTGCCCATTGGTCAAGACTCGCAGCCAGATATTTGCCAAAGCTCTGCTTTAAGGCCATCTTCTCCGAATGCCAATGGATCCACGCCGTGCCAAAACGGATGGGAATATGACCGCAGCATCTTCACCTCCACCATTGTGACCGAGGTAGGATTATTCCCATTGAATTCTATTGTTGGGCCATCTAGAAAGGTAAAGGTTTCCCCTTGTGTGCGACTCTGGGGCTCCATTTCTAAGCCAAAGAGCCGGCGTTGTCCATAGACGCCTCCAAATTCATGACTGCACCTTCCCGCCGAAGCGGTACCTTTTGATCTACTCACATTTGCATGTTTTCTAAACTGCTAGGTGGGCAGGAGCTGGGGTGAACGGTGGGAACTCATTCCACTCCCAGGATTCAAACAGCCCACCTTTCGGTCAGCAACTTCAGCAGCTTAGCAGTTACCCTCCCTCTGAAGTGGTACCTATTGAGCTACTCACATTTGAACTGCTAGGTGGGCAGGAGCTGGGGTGAACGGCGGGAACTCATTCCACTCCCGGGATTCGAACAGCCCACCTTTCGGTCAGCAAGTTCAGCAGCTCAGCAGTTACCCTCCCTCTGAAGTGGTACCTATTGAGCTACTCACATTT
This sequence comes from Anolis sagrei, assembly GCF_037176765.1. Lineage (NCBI taxonomy): Eukaryota > Metazoa > Chordata > Lepidosauria > Squamata > Anolidae > Anolis > Anolis sagrei. The sequence goes on from NC_090032.1 coordinate 20,621,351, forward strand.
GAACTGCTAGGTGGGCAGGAGCTGGGGCGAACGGCGGGAACTCATTCCACTCCCGGGATTCGAACAGCCATCCTTTCAGTCGGCAAGTTCAGCAGCTCAGCAGTTACCCTCCCTCTGAAGTGGTACCTATTGATCTATTCACGTTTGAACTGCTAGGTTGGCAGGAGCTGGGGCGAACGGCGGGAACTCATTCCACTCCCAGGATTCAAACAGCTCACCTTTCGGTCAGCAAGTTCAGCAGCTCAGCAGTTATCCTCCTTCCGAAGTGGTACCTATTGAGCTACTCACATTTGAACTGCTAGGTGGGCAGGAGCTGGGGCGAACGGCGGGAACTCAGTCCACTCCCAGGATTCGAACTCCTAACCTTTCGGTCAGCAAGTTCAGGAGTTCTGCGGAAGAAGCTGGGCCTAACAGCTGGAGCTCACTCCCCAACTTTTCGGTCAGCAAGTTCCACAGCTCAGCAGTTTAATCTGCTGCGCCACCACGGCCTCATTGGGCCATCTAGTCTAACCCAATTGTGCTAATCAGGAAGACAAAATCTAAGCCCTTCTGACAGATGGCCATCCAATACCTCTCCCTCTCCGGAGCCCTTCCATGCATATAGGGAGTTGTAGTTTCACAAGTTTTCCTTGTCCAAGAGTGCTGGCAACTCACCAAACCACAACTCCCAGTATCCCATAGCATCGACCCATGGCAGTTCAAGTGTGGTCACACTATATTTGCTCTATTGTGTAGATGCATAATAATAATAATAATAATAATAATAATAATAATAATAATATACTTTATTTATATTCCACTCTATCTCCCTGAAGGGACTCAGAGCGGATTACAGAATACATATATCTGCCCTGAGCCCTTCTAGGGAGATAGGGTGGAATATAAATAAAGTTTTATTTATATCATCATCATTATCATCATCATTATATGTTATTATTATATTATATTAGTATACAGTATAATAATATGAGCCCCTGGTGCACACAAAACTGCACTCCTTTGAACCGCGGATACGGGGACCTGATGGTTTTCCGTATCCACGGTTCAAAAGTCCCCGTATCCGCAAGTCAACGGATCACTTCAAAATCAGGAGGCCCCCGGTGGCGCAGTGGGTTAAACCCCTGTGCCAGCAGGACTGAAGACCGACAGGTTGCAGGTTCGAATCCGGGGAGAGGCGGATGAGCTCCCTCTATAAGCTCCAGCTCCTCTTGTGGGGACATGAGAGAAGCCTTCCACAAGGATAATAAAACAAGGATAAT